>NC_141028.1:17820000-18145000 GCF_052040795.2 Danio rerio | reverse complement strand
TTCTAAAAAAAAAAAACATTAATAAAACGTCGTACACATACCAGCACAGTATGGTATAGCAGAAGATTTTGGCGGTTTTAAAAGCAGTGAACCGGTAAAAAAATGCATATATATACAGTTGAAGTCAGAATTATTAGCCCCCTTTTGATTTTTATTTTTTTTTTTAAATATTTCCCAAAGTTATGTTTAACAGAGCAATGAAATGTTCACAGTATGTCTGATAATATTTTTTCTTCTGGAGAAAGTCTTATTTGCTTTATTTCGGCTAGAATAAAAGCAGTTATTAATTTTTTAAAAACCATTTTTGTGACAAAATTATTAGCCCCTTTAAGCTAATTTTTTTTTTCGATAATCTACAGAACAAACCACTGTTATACAATAATATGCCTAATTACCTAACCTGCCTAGTTAACCTTATTAACCTAGTTAGGCATTTAAATGTCACTTTAAGCTGTATAGAAGTGTCTTGAAAAATATCAAGTAAAATATTATTTACTGTCATCATGACAGAGAAAATAAACCTGTTATTAGAAATACGTTTTTAAAACTATTATGATTAGAAATGTGCTAAACAGAAATTAGGGAAAACAATAAACAGGGGCGCTAATAATTCAGGGGGGCTAATAATTCTGACTTCAACTGTGTATATATATATATATATATATATATATATATATATATATATATATATATATATATATATATATATATATATATATATATATATAAACTGTATATATATATATATATATATATATATATATATATATATATATATATATATATATATATATATATATATAAACTGTATATATATTTATTAAAAATGCATATATATGTATTTATATGTATGTATATATAATGTATAAAAATGCATATTTTTCACTCGTTACTCTGACAGGAACTTCGCTGCTGAAGAGCACATTCAATAACAATCCAAATATTTGTTTAGAGGTGAAACAAAAGTGTGGTGAAGAACAATGGCAAAGCTAAGTATAATTATTGTAATAAACTAATAAGTTTTAAAGCAGGGTGCCGTGACCAACATGACAAAGCGTAATTAAAGGAAATTAGTTATCTACTGTATTTCATTATTTAATGCAAAACAGGTTAGTCTTTTTATAAATTAGATTTATAAGTTTAATTATAAATTACATTTATAAGTTTAAATGATCTGAAACATTTAATTACATTTTATTTTCTTATAAATAATAAAAGTTGCATCAGATTGATAAAAACTAAGCTGAATACCCACGTAAACAGGGTCACAACGACTTTTTTTTTTGCAATGAAACAATTGTATACAGCATCTTCTGTCTAAAAGACTAGCAAGCGCGTGGGAAAAAAAAAATGCTGAATCTCTGCGAATATTTGGTTAACTTAGAGACAAACAAATGTTGTCTGGTTTAGTGATGTTAGATATGCATTAAAATATGCAAAGCAGAATTCTCTTGAGCTCATTAACCCACTGACGACAGCCACTTTGCGATGGCACTTTAAGGTGCTTAGTGAGGTTTGTTGTGTTACCTTGGGAAGTTTGGACTGAACAGGAGCAAAAGGCTACCTGATCAACATTGCATTTTTCTGAAGAAAAACTCTTGCAATCTAGACGCAAGTCACCTCATGCTTGTTATGCAGTACAATCTGTAAACTCCACCCATTAAAACAATGGCTTGGTCTTTATCCTGTAAAAAAATCACAACGATTTTTAATCATTTATGGCCCACAAATATCATTATCGTGATAATAATATGCAGCCCCAGAAACAACTATTAACAACTATATATTAGTAGTAGTAAATTAAATATATTTTTTAAAAATATATTTTTGTTCGTTTTAGTATATTCAGAAATATAATATAAAAAAAAACTTTTTTTTACCAAGTGGGAATTCCTGAATTGTAAATTTCAGCTGCTGTTGCTCATCTGCTTCAAGGTTTGCATATTTTTGAGATATGCCTGCAGTAGTGTCCCAAAACCCTGTCCTAATGAGTGATTCACTGATGCACTCAATTAAATGATTATTTCAAATAAGTTAGAAATGGGGCAAATAATTCTCTTTATAAATAAATCAATCACAAAATGTTGGTTTTGCTCAATTAATTGTAAAACAGATTAATTCAGAAATGAGTCAGTGTTGCACAAAATACTCTGCTCAGCTTTGCTCCGAACTGTTTATTGTCAAACGAATGTTGTTGTTTTTAAATACAACTAGACCTTTACTTTTTGCTCAAATTCAAATGTTTAACTGAATGAGCGCTTAAAGGAATTGTTTACCAAAAAATTGTAATTCTTACATACTCATCCTCCTCTTGTTCTAAACGTATTGGAGTTTCTTTCTGTTGTTAAACACAAAATACAGTATCCTGGATATCCTGAAGAAAGCAGCATCCAGTTTTTTTGTTAATACAATGGACATCAATGGGTGCCGATTTCCAACATCCTTTATAAAATCTTGTTTTGTGTTCATCAAAAGGAAGAAGTGTGAATAAATGGAGACTAAATATTAATTTTGGATGAACTATCCCTTTAAGTGCTTATAATTAGGAAAAATTCATTCTTGCTTGTGTAATATTACGTTACTACACAAATAATTTAAATAAAAACCCAAAGAGGGATATTTAAGGCTTTTAGAGGGCCATTTTAACTGCATTCTAATATGCTCCATGACTTTATACTGTCAGCTTGTACATTGTTAAAACAACCAGAATATTCTCAAAAATGCTAAATATTACACCTATGCAATTCATCTAAACAAAAATGTTTGTTTCGTGTGAAGAATGTGACACCATTCAGAGGCGTTCAAGCCATCAGATCTGTCCTTTGTGGCCTATAAAGAAGACAGAGTAATAGCACTCATTCATTTGCAGCGAATTACTGAATTACAGCCTGAAAGCAAAGTGCTAATGAATGCTTGTGTTCATTTTTGTTATTAGCTTGTCTCTGGAGGTCTTAGATGTGTTTTTTTGCAGGGTTATTGCTCCATTACACCTGCACTCTGTTGACTTTGTAAAAGCTGCTTCTTTCATATGAATTATTTGCTTGCTCTTTGTTGGTTAGACCCAGGGAGCAGCAGCCATTTGTTTTTGTTGTCTGCGTGTGGATTAATCACTTGTCAGATTAATTAGGCATAACTGGTATTGTTTATTCAGTGTGTTGCATCCATTCACCCAGTCTCACAGATTTAGCGTTTTACCAATGAACTTGGGAGTAAAGTTGCATTGCGTCAAGTTAATATATAAGAGTTTGAAATCAGAGTAGCCGGTGACATTGATTTTGGCTAGGCTAACAATGCTAGCTTGGATGCTAAAACCATGTAGATTGAGTCCAGAGGTTCAGGTTGTGTGTCAGACGTTGTTTTACACTAGATGGCAGCCTTACCACACGGATGCATCCCATGATTCTCTTGTCTTCTGCAGTGGACACAAGGTCAAGCTGTTCTACTCAGAAATCTGCTGCAGTGTTTCTCTCATCCTGTTGGCGCAAAATAAGAGTCACTTGCTTTAATTTAAGACATGCAGATCTGTAGATTGTAGTACTGTTTTAACCATCTGCAATTTCAGCAGCTGCTTAACATATTAGCTAATTAACCAGCTGTAATATGTTTTTTAATGTGAAAAACTTGCTGCTTTAGTTGTAAAAACCACAGTAATGGTGTTGAAAGCTTTATATAAAGGTGTTTTGAGCACTCTAAATTATAAAAAAAACCCAAGGAATTGTGTTAATTCAGCTCATTTTATTTTATTTTTTTATTAATCATCAGTTATTTTAATACATCAGCACATACAAATACAGTCTCAGCTATACAGTAGGCAATATTGGGAAATATACAAACAAATAAACAGGAACGGACAAAACAAGTAAACAGACAGGCTAGGAACTAAATATGCACCATAGATAACAAAATCAGGAGAAATTATTATTGTAATGCTAAAAAAAGGTGTCCATAGCTGCCAAAAATCATCAGATTTTTGATCAATGTCATAGGTGAGTTTATTACTTTATTACTTATATAATTTACAAAATATAGTCTCTTGTCTTTTGAAAATGTGAAATAAATTAACTGTAGCTTTAATCAACACTGTGCCATTTCACCATTACAATTTACCAACCATTTTATTTCATAACATATTTAATAAATGAAAATTAAAAACATTAAAAAATTAAAAACTTGAAAATTAAAAACATGAAATTGTTCATGAACATGCTCATGTGGTTGCTCTTCTGTTTTTTTATCTTCAGGTTGTGAGATGTCTTCCTCAATTGTGATCCTGCCGTGAGCTGATAGGTGTGTGTGATGAGTTGATGATGAGGTCTGCATGTGATTACAGAGAGAGACACTGAAGGGCTCGACTGGACACAAATGCCACTGCTGAGACATCAGTCAGGTAAAGGTGAAGGGGAGTTAAGAATATGAGGTCAGCACTAACATGGTAAACAAACAAATTAATATTTATCACCACATTTTTTCTTTTGATTGATTACATGAAGAATTGCTGTTTCTGTTTGTTTTTTTCCTAAAAGTCTTATGCATAAATGAACAAATGAGGCATTATTTAATGAAGTCTGCAAATTTGAATACGTTTGTAGAGCAAAGACGAACCTATGATGAAGTCAGGTTTATAATTGATGCATTTTTGGCATACTGTGTTAGAGTTAAAGGTTTTCACACAGGGGATTTGTGGAATTTCTTATCGCTATAAATACTAAATACAGCCAGAAAAAATAATGTTTGAATTCTTGGTAGAATAAAATATACAAAATATATAAAAGAAAATATTCAACATATGTATGAAAAGCATCTCTCAGTAAAAACCTTCAGAATATAGATATGATTAAACCTGTGAAATTCAGTCTATAAAGTGGACATTAATAACGCTATCTCAGGGGTACCCAAACTTTTCAGCCCGCGACCCCCAAAATTGCAATGCCAGTGACTCACGACCCTTAATATCCTCTGAGGTGGTTATAAATATATAAACCTTGCACACAACGGCGCACACATACCAATAGGCCCAAGCCTATTCCTCATTTAATTTTGAAGAACGCCACTTGGAGACCATACTTCATGTTCAGCTGGGGCCTGTATTTATTTTTTAGTGTATGCGAGTGCCGTAAAGGTGTCAGAAAGTTTAACCTGGTGCTATAAAATCAATGTGCTGTGTCTTTATTATAACGTAATCACCCCAGGGGTTGCAGGGGTGGCTTTTTGTTTGCCTGTCATTTTTTTATGTTTATTATTAACATGTTAACGATGTTACTATTACTTACTATTTTGTTCTTGAGTAGGTTATGTATAAAATATGGTAACTTTAACAGTTTAATAAAATAAATTTGATTTTTGGAAATCGCCGACCCCCACTTTGGGAACCTCATGCAATTCATAACTTTTTGATTTATGGCTTATTTCTATTCATTTGTATGGTCACTTTCATATATTTTAATATGATTTGCTCATTCTGCGGTTTTGGGGGCATGACACCTTTTTAAAATCATTAATTAAAAAAAAAATGAAATTGCATGAATTTGTATGAATGATCCACTTTTATTGGCAATATATTGTTTAAAGTAGTTACATTTACTTTTCATATTAAGCTGATGTTTATAGCTCAGTGCTGAAAAACACAAATGCATTTCTTTCCATTAGTCCCAAAAAACAAATACGCTTTAAAAGCCAAAAAGGCCAACATCTCAAAACTAACAGGTGAATGAGGTACAAAAAAACCAACAAAGCTTGTTTTTATAATAAATCTATTAAATAATATATTTGACTGTTTTTCTTTTCTTAAAATGGCTTAACTTGAACTGCTGTAAAAAAAAACTTGGAAAAATATATATTTTATGGTACTTTATGAAATGGCAACAACGTCCAACAATGGATCCAACTTAGAAATGTAAAATTTCAAACTTTTTTATAATTAATCATTTTGTTTGAAGTGATTTAATTGGTGTTGCAGTATTAAAAGCTTTAACACAGAACTTATAAATGACACCTTATACATACTTTCCAACAGCTCATAATCCAACAGCTTTCATTTATTCCATTCTTTTTTGCTAAATATTATTAAAAACAAACTTAATATTGTATTATCATGTATATAACATACAGTAAATAAAAATATTTCCTCCAGTAAATATTCTAACAAATAAATAACAAGTCTAGTATATCTAGATGCATCAGAATAATGTAGCTACTAGTTAACAATGTTTGTATATTATACTATAAACTATACTACACCTGTCTTACCTGAACTGTCTCTATCAAATGGCCAATCTGCATCATTCTCATGGTCACTAAAACCCATCTCATCCTCACTTTCATCTGCAGGAAGAGCCAGTTCTGTCCTTTTCTTGTTTCACTTATCATATAACATTCATGCTGTTCGCTAATACACTGTTCCCTGTATTGATATCAAAAGTAGTATTGCCATTAAAACTAGATTGTATGCATAATGCAAATGTCATTACCTTACAAGTAATTAACATTATATTACTAGCATTCATGTTGTTTTTGTTACAACTTAAAAGTTCACAGTTGACCTTGCTAGCTAGCTAACCCATTGCAATATTGCACATTCCACTATTGCATATTGCACAGTGCTGCCATTTGGTAACACATATATTTGATCGATTTGCAAAAACTAATTTGACACCTTTTTTGAGCTGTGAATATGTCATCATATCATACTGGAGGTGATGTTTCAGATTTTTTTGTGAATCTGACATAACTTGATCCTTTGTTTTTATTGAAGTTTACATTCGCATATAGCAACTACTCACAATAAACGCCAGTCTGTCACAAATTGTGCTAAAGAAAAACACAGCATGTCATGTGACTTAACCAAAGCACATCATTGGCTACTCTAAGGTCTTCTCTTTCCAACAAAAATGTTTTAATGTTGGTCTTTAAGAAACAGTGGCAGAGAAATTAACAAGTATCATGTTGCCATTTGGTGACACAGTGCAGTAGAGGGTTAAGGTTCAAGAAACCCTTGAGTAAATTTGAGTGTGTTAAGCATCAATTAAGACAACGTCTGTTAGCTTCAATTTTGAATAAACCTGGTCAGCTAACTTCATCTTTTGGGTTAAATCATTTTTGGGGTGGGATTAAAATTAGTGACATATCTGCCTGTCCAGAGATGACATGTCAGTTTCTCATTATTATTCATAGCTAGTGTTCTCATACTATGAGAAGACCCTGTTTCTTAATTACTTATGACAGCACATGCTTTTTGAAGACAGACCTGCCATGCTGTGAGACTGCGGTTGCGCACGGCACTCAGTATTTAGCCGTTCATAAAGGGTAGTATGTTTTTATTTCCATGATCCACAGGGTTTGTTGCACGGTTTTTCCTGTGATGCTGTCAAGGCCAATACAGCAAAGCTATTGTAGCAAGCGTTTTTGTCGGGAGAGCTTTATGAGAATTGGGGAATGGTGGACTTTGTCTTTTATCAGTTCGTTACCATTCAGACACATCGCCTATACCCTTTCTGCTGTGTTTGCCTATGTTTAAAATATCTAGATCACCGGCAGGGCTTATGGTTGAAATAGGGCAAGATACCTGCTAGACCTGCTGTGTCTGCATTCAGACCCGGGGGTTCAGGAGGAGAGAAATCCTCCTAGTTTATGATGCTTTTATAAATACGATTATCTTTATAATGATTGAAAGAAAACATTTAAAATAATAGAAGGCATTTTGAAGTCACTGACATCCATAGCAGAAAAAATAAATATTATGAAAGTCAATGGCTACCATTTTCCAGAATCTCTTCTATTGTGTTCATCAAAACTCAAGGAAACACAAGCAAGTAAAAGTTGAATAAATAATGACAGATCCGAAGATACTTGCATTTTGGCAAGGGGTAAAGATTGAGATAATGAAAGTTACGCAAGAAAGACTATAAGAATACATTAAATGAAGCCACACCCTACAACAACAGCACAGTGGATAGAAAAACTTGATTCCATACAGTGTATCCGGAAAGTATTCATAGTGCTTCACTTTTTCCACATTTTTTTAATGTTACAGCCTTTATTTCCTCAATTTTACACGCAATAATATTAATACCATAATGACAATGTGAAAAAAGATTTTTGAAATTGTTGCAAATTTATCAAAAATACAAAACCTGAAAAATCTCATGTACATAAGTATTTACAGCCTTTGCCGTGAAGCTCTAAATTGAGCTCAGGTACATTTTGTTACTACTTTTCAGTCTTAAAATGTTTCAGCCGCTTAATTGGAGTTCACCTTTGGTAAATTCAGTTGATTGGACATGATTTGAAAAGGCACACACCTGTCTATATAAGGTCCCAGGGCTGAAAGCGCATGTCAAAGCACAAGCCGAGCATGAAGACAAAGGAATTGTCTGTAGACCTTCGAGACAGGATTCTCCCGAGGCATAAATATGGGGAAGGTTACAGATTTTCTTCTGCTCTAAAAGTTCTAATGAGCACAGTGGCCTCCATTGTCCATAAGTGGAAGATGTTTGGAACCACCAGGACTTTTACTAGAGCTGGCCGGTCATCTAAACTGAGTGATCGAGGGAGAAGAGCCTTAGTCAGGGAGGTAATCAATTAACCGATTGTCACTCTGTCTGAGCTCCAGCATTCTTCTGTGGAGAGAGGAGAACCTTACAGAAGGACAACCATCTGTGCAGCAATCCAACAATCAGGCCTGTATGGTAGAGTGGCCAGACGGAATCCACTCCCCGCCTGGAATTTGCCAAAAGGTGTGATCTGGTCTGATGAGACTAAAATTGAACTCTTTGGAATGAAAGCCAGGCATTACGTTTGGAGAAAACCAGGCACCGCTCATGACCAGGCTAATACCATCCCTACAGTAAAGCATGGTGGTGAAAGAATCACCCTGTGAGGATGTTTTTCAGCAGCAGGAACTGGAAGACTAGTCAGGATAGAGGGAAAGATGAATGCAGCAAAGACATCCTGAATGAAACCTGCTTCAGAGTGCCTTTGAAAATATCAATGAAGTGGCTTCAACTAGGTGAATGTCCTTGAGTGGCCCAGCCAGATCTAAATACTAATGAACATCTCTGGAGAGATCTAAAAATTGCTGTACTCCGTCGCTTCCAATCCAACCTGATAGAGTTTGAGAGGTACTGCAAAGGGGAATGGGCAAAAATTCCCAGATAGGTGTGCCAAGCTTGTGCCATCATATTCAAAAAGACTTGAGGCTGTAATTGCTGCCAAAGGTGCATCAACAGAGTATTGAGCAATACTTTTGTACATGTGATTTTTTTTATTTTTATTTTTTATTTTTTTTAATTTCAACTATTTAAAAAATCTTTTTTCACATTGTCATTATGGGGTATTTTGTGTAGAATTTTGAGGAAATAAATAAATGTAATTCATTTTGGAATAAGGCTGTAACATAAAAAATGTGGAAAAAATTAAGCGCTATGAATACTTTCCTGATGCACTGAATATAGAATGGAATATATGACCTCCCAACTCCAGTTGGAATTGGATATTTTTTAATTACCATTGCTATCTTTGAAGGTTTTGTTCAGTAAAAGGTTTAAACGTATAAAAATAAAGTTAAAAAAAAAAAAATTATGACAAGATTTAAATTGTTTAAATTTTGCACTTCTCGACCAACCTTCACCTGTTGATAAACCATTGCGTTCCTTTCCCACTCCAAGAAGCAGTTTTGCGGATCAGTGTTTCTGCATACATTTTTCCAGCTATCAGCTGTATACGGTGGGCGTCTCCTCCAGAAGCTTCTCCACTGGAATGAAACGCATTGAAGTGCAAGAATCTTTTAAGAGGCGAAAGCAGAAAGTAATTTTGCGAGCGCTCCGCCGCCGTTATCTGACTGTGTGTTTTTGCGAGTTTCCTCTGGCTGAGCTGTTATGAATAATTAGTGGAGGGAGAAGATAAATAGCCATGGGGCTTCCTGCTACTGAGGAAATCCATTTAGGTTATTACTCCTTACATAAAACTCATTTTCACTCTAAGAGCTGCCTTTACTGTCCATGCTGAATAACAAATAGAAAGTGCATAAACAAACAAAAGAAAGGCAATTACTTTTCCGCTCAATAGCGAACGGGCCTTGTCTCCGGGGTGTGTGAGGATGGTGTTTTTTTGGCAATCTGACACTTTAACGCTGGCTTGATTTGGCTTTGGCTGTATTACCTATGCGAAGGGTCAAGGTAAAAAGGCAGGAGTAGATTGGGGATCACAGGCCAGCGGAGGTCAGCTAACTGTGCATTTTTTTTCTCTGAAGGAACACCTTGAGGGTTATTGATTTAGGGGCGTCATTGGATACATTGATTTAAGGGAGTAATCGGATGCTGTCTGATGTGGGTTTTCGTCCTCCAGTGGCCTTGGCCTCCTGCCCTCTGAGGCCTGATTCGTGACCCATGTGGTCAGTGTCACATCACAGGCCGTCTGCTGTCTGTTGGGATTAAATGTCAGGACGCTGTAGGCAGAGATCGACTTGGATTGTTTTGATTTTGCTGTTGCTCGTATTAAATTTGCAAGTCATGCACAATCACACGTGTACATCTAATTGGTTTAAATTGTAAAATAAAAAAAAAAGTGAACTGATGATAACCTCTTTAATTTATTTATAATTTAATATGTAGTTTGATTAGTTTATAATAATAGTAATAATAATAATACTACTATTATTACTATTACTACTATTATTACTATTATTATTTCGACTAAGTCGAAAAGAAAATTAATAATAAAAAAAATAATAAATAATTAATAATAATAATAATAATAATAATAATAATAATAATATATGTAAGTATATAAAAACATACACTATTAATAATGGAAAAATTGTTACAATACATTTGTAATCCATTTGAATGTATTTGTGTGTATGTTTGATAATATGGGAACAAAATGTATACAGGGTGTCCGCTGCATCTTAAAAAGTTTTAGAATGTCTTAAATTTTAAAACCTAAATTTGATGCCTTTTAAGTTTTTAAATTCACTGACGTATTATGTTGTAGGTCTTAAATTGTTTTAAACGGGTCTTAATTTTGTTTTGTCCAAAAAAAAGCTACCTAATTTGGGCTGACATCCATCCAATGATCAACAATACATCTAAATAAAACCTTATTTTTTATATAAGTTTTTTATTGCAAAGAGAAACAGTTCCCAACAGCTGTTAGACATTTTATTTTACAGCAAAAACCCTAAATTCCCTAATCAGGGAAAAAAAACTAAAAACAATTACACAATTCCTCATGATAATACCAGGTTATTAGAAAAAACCCTTTTTAAGTCTAAAATTTCATTATTAATGGTCTTAAAAGGGTCTTAAAAATTCTTAATTTTGACTTTATATAACCCTCTATATAGTTTATCTTAATAGTATAATTATTAACTCAATATTACTTATTTTTCAAACAGACTAAATAATATTTAGTTTTAAAAACACAATTTTATATAAGTCATTTGTTTAATTATATTATAAATTTAATTATATTGTACAAATGTATTGAATGATATGTATAGTATTATTTAAATTTACATTTATATATAGTTTATTTATTGTGTATGTATTTACATATTTTTTTATAATACAATATGCAAACTACATTAAAATCTAAATACTTAAGATAATGTTATTTATTTATTCAAATTATGTAATAAGTTTTAATGTCTATATATAACTGTATATTGGTATGCTATATACAAATATAATAAGTATAATAATTGTGCAAGTAAATATTTGTATATTTACAAAATATACATATTTATTGTTAAAATATCAATTTATTTCAGTTTTTTTTAATTAAATAGAATAATATAGAATATATATTTGTAATCATAAAATTATCTCAGAATTATATTCAATTAATTATCTGCTTCATTTAATTTATATGAAATCTTAATATATTTAAAATGTATCTGAACAGTATATTTAATGCAATAATACAAAAAATATTGTAAGACTAAAACTCAAATGAAAAGTTTTTGCAGAAAGGAAAAACAAGTTCTAAGTGAACAGTTGGTCTGAAGTTTTTTTGGTGGCGTTTTCTGTAGTGTGTGGTGTGATCTGTCTTCTTGGTTTTGAAGTGTCAGAATCTCTGCAGGAGGAACACAATTCACCTCTCCCACACAGTTTTACCTGAGCGATTCACAGTCTCTTCACTGCCTCAGGAACACTTTTAGTGCAGAAAGCACCATTTTGCTATAACTGTTGAATCTTTCATTAACATAAATACAATGGTGCTTTTTATCTTCCAGAAAACTGACCACAAAAAGATTGTCATTTTTGAGATTCTTCTCTCTTTCAGCAAGTTGAGTTAAAGGGACGTTCAGACTGAATGTGTTTTTCCTTTTTCAATGCGCTACTTTTCTATTGTTTGTCAATGTAAACACACTCAATGAACCTGTGTGACTTTTACACTTTTAAATCGCTGCTTTTTTTAGATGTCGTGTGAAGTTCAAAGATCTTCAACTTTCACACACAGTGCAGCTCATCAATGTCAATTTCACAGCAGTGGACCAATCAGAAGAACTCTGAGGCAGGGCAACCGCTGCTAGTTTCTGTTTACAGATGCTCTGTGCCCAGATACACTCCTCCTTTGTTGTTTTTTTTCCGAACAATTCCAACTGATGCTTCTTTGCTTCTAAAAATGCTTGTCACGGCACTCTGGAATGGGTTTAAAAAGTGCAGTGCATTGCGAGGTCCACATGACTCGATATTATGAAAGGGATGTAATAACAAAGTCCCTTTAAGTGTTTTCTATAGTCTTTGGTAATAAGGACAGTAAAATAATGATATTATGTTATAAGCACTTGAAGATCCTCCTCCGCCATGATATAACGGTAAATAAAATTTTCATGCCAACCTTCTCCTATACACTGAACCATGCAATGGTAGTTCCACCTCCAAGCTCTTTTGATTGGTTTATTGCTGTGATGAGCTGTGCTGAAAGGTGAAAAGTTGACACGGCGTCTAAAGTACACGGCATTCATGTGCACAGTGCTTCAAAAAATGCTAGACGCAAGCATAATGGCCAAATACGTCCATCAAGTGTGTTTACATAAAAAAACAATAGAAAGTACCACGCTGGAAAGAAAAAAAAAGTTTGTGTGATTGGCACCTTAGGCTAGTAACGGGATCTGCTCCAGCTGGCTGATTGGCACAGGGTACATTTTTACTAGTGTGTATAGTTATGCATGCCACACACTACAGTTTTGCATCCTCCAAAATAGAGACTTCAGGAAATACAGCAGACCCCGTATTTAAAAAAAAAAGATGATTACAAAGTTGAAATTATGACTATAACATAATTATGAGATACAAAGTCTATTGGCTTTATTTTGACGATCCATGGGCAAAGCGCAGGGCGCAAAAGCAAAAAGGTCATGCCAGAATCCACTTTTGCTATTTTTAAGACAGAAAAATACGCTTTGCGTCGTGGCGCATGGTCTAAAAGTGTTGAGCTTATTTTCTTAATGAGTTATAGGTGTGTTTTGAGAATAAACCAATCAGAGCATTCTATTTAGGAGTCAGTTGCGTTACGCCATAGCGCATTTGCTATTTACATGAAGGACTTTGCAAGTGGAAAAACTGAGCGTTTCACTGGCAAGAAATCAGTTAAACAGCGCATCTACAGTGTGAGAATGAGAGATGAGCCTCCTCATTATTTACTTTTACTTTCACTCTCGTGGATAGGGAAACTTCTTGTACGCACAGACATCCTATAGCCTATACAAAATTAATTTCGTTTTTAAAGCGCAAAGATTTGTTTCAAAACTATTTCTAGATTCAATTTCCAGCAAACAAATATATGAACAATAATAACGAAGTGTGCTAAAGATAAAAAAAGTTAAAGTTTTATCCTAATACACATGCTGTGCCCCATATGGTCTAAACCTTGACAGGTGGGCAAATATTCGCATTTATTCGTCTGTCCATCCATCCATCTATCCATCCATCCATCCAAATTTTAATCTATCCATCGGTCCATCCATCCATCCATCCATTTATTCATCCATCCATCCATCCATCCATGTATCCATCCATCCATCCATCCAAATTTTAATCTATCCATCCATCCATCCATCCAAATTTCAGTATATCCATTCAAACTCAGTCCATCCATCCATCCATCCATACAAATTTCAGTACATTCATCCAAATTACAATCCATTCGTCCATTCAAATTTCCATCCATCCATCCATCCATCCATCTATCCAAATTTTAATCTATCTATCAATCTGTACTATTATCCATCCATCCACCCATCCGTCCTTTCATCTATCCATCCGTCCTTTCCATCCATCCATCCATCCATCCATCCATCCATCCATCCATCCATCCATCCGTCCTGTCATTCATCCTGTCATCCATCCATCCATCCATCCATCCATCCAAATTGCAGTCCGTCCATCCAAATTACAATCCATCCATCCATCCATCCATCCATCCATCCATCCATCCATCCATCCATCCATCCAAATTTCAGTCCATCCATCCAAATTTCAGTCAATCCATCCATCCATCCATCCATCCATCCATCCATCCATCCATCCATTCATCCATCCATCCATCCATCCATCCATCCATCCGTTCATCCGTCCATCTATCATCCAAAATTTAGTCCATCCATCCAACCATCCATTTATTTGTCCATCCATCCATCCATCCATCCATCCATCCATCCATCCATCCATCCATCCATCCATCCATCCATTCATCCATCCAAATTTCAGTCTATCCATCCAGCCGTCCATTTATCCATATATCCATCCATTCATCAATCCACCCATATTTCAGTCCAACCATCAAAATTACCATCTATCCAAATTTCAGTCCATCCATCCATCCATGCATCCATCCATCCATCCATCCATCCATCCATCCATGACTATACCAGATTTATAATTCACATTTTGCAATTTCCCTTCTATATCCACGATTTCCTGAATCTAGAAGTTAAATTCATTCATTCTTTTTCCCTCGGCCTTGTCCCTTTATCCATCTGGGGTTGCCACAGTGGAATAAACCGGCAAATTATGCAGCATATATTTTACACACCGGATGCCCTTCCAGCTGAAACCCAGTAATGGGAAACTTTTATACACGTTATTTCACACACAATCAATATGACCAATTTAGTTTGTGGGGGAAAGCAGAGCACCCGGAGGAAACCCACGCGAAAACAAGGAGAACATACAAATGCCAACTGACCCAGCCAGGACTCGACCCAGCGACTTTCTTGCTGTGAGGCGACAGTGCAAACCACTGAGTCATAGAAGTTAAATTTACAGTTAAATTGATAGGATGAATTAAAACATGACACATCTTGTTCTTGACTTTAAATGGTTTTAACTTGTTTTGTTTTGCTGGTCTCATATTTCCACTCTATGCCCATAATCATCATACAGTAGTTCCCGATAAGCAGACAAATGCCTTGGTTTTCCTTCCTGTCACTCTACACTGTATTCCCTCAAATGTCCTCAGATTTAGCAGACACACACACACATATATATGCATGTTCTCACTCACAGCGGGAAATGGTTGGATCAGTCTGATATGCGTCATTTTAAGCAGCTTTGATGTTTTAAACATAAAAGATGAGACAAAAAAGTGCTCACTATTAAGTGCGACTGTGCCAAGTCTTCTATTACGCTCCGCAACACTCCTCCATTCACAGCCCATTGTAATGTTGGACGCTTTCAAAGCCATCACTTCGTCTCTGTACCCAAGATGAGAGACAATCCACATGTGATTGGCAGAAGTAGGTCTGTCTAAAACATTGACTTTGCTGTGTTGTACCTTCTCCATATCTCTGTCACGCGCAAACATGCACTCACGCATGATTTTTTTCTCTTCCTCTTGTCACTTACTACCTCATACACACTTTCATTCTCTCTCATGTTAAATTATAGCACGACGTACGAGTATGAGAGTCATCAAATGAAGATTAAAGACGGCCCTGTTTCTCTGACAGCTCCGTCTCTGGGCCTGTCCTTACGCCTCTGGGGAACAGAGACAATTACATTTAAAATGGATTCGTTCAAAGCATTGAACAACTCATTAATTGCATATTGCAAACAGTACGTTTCAGCAGAAAGTACTGATGAGGAACAGCAAGAAGCCATGGAGAGAGAGGAAAAAAAATTGAAGCTCTCGCCATTTGGTTACGTGCCTGAATTCGTAATTTGAGGTTATAGGCGCCCATTGAAGGGATTTGGATGAGTATAGCGTTTACTGACGAGGAATACCATCAGTTGACTTGTGTTTAGCAGTGTGCTGAAAATAGTAAGTATGAGCTAGTTTCGTTACTTCAGTAAACGGGCCCGGTTCTTGCCAGCCACAGAAAGGTGGGCTGAGAGAAATCCCTGGGTTTTTTGGGGATTAGGAGAATGTAAAGAGTGTGTAAAAGTGTAAAAATTATGTAATTTATTGATGGAATAGCAAAAATGTTGTAATAAAGTTCTTGCTTTGAGTTGCATATTATATGAAGTCATTTTAAGCACAAATATACACTGGAAAACAGTGTCAGTTTTATCAAATAAAATGAGTGTGGTTAACTCAAAATTGACTGAAAGTTAATTCTACTCATTTGAAAATAGTTTTGAACTCTTGTTCAAAAGAGTGTTGAAGGTATTGAGTTAATTAAATACCTCATTACTTCAACTTAAATGGAGTAAGTTCACAGTACTCTTGTAGATTAGTTTTTTTTTAACTCAAATGGTTTGCAGCAAGCGGTTTTCTCAAACGGTTTGAGTTGCCTTAACTTATAGGGTTTTACAGTACTTAGTTGGTTTAAGTCCTCTTGGATTTGTCGGCTGTTTGCAATTAAAGGAGCAGCAGAGACTATGGGACTTTGTCAGACTTTGACAGGGACTTGATCAGTAACTTTTACAGTTCAAATCGACCGTTTTCTTCTTCCTCCAGATCAGAACATGTAAGTCTAATTAAAAGTGTTGCTTCGTTTTGTGTAGTTTGCAAAATATGTTTATTTGTGTTACACGTTGTAATCGCCCCGCGTAACTTGTACATATATCTATTATAGATTATTGCTTATACTGTATCTCTCAGGTTAAATCTGTTTGGAGATATTCACATATCGTGTCCAAAACTATGTTAAAATGTGACGTGTCCTTCTTCATTTACTGATTTTAAATGCGTTTCTGAACTGGTGATCCCCTGCTGTTTGTCTTTGCTATGGCCATCATCAGCTGTTCCTACACACACAGCATGGTTTATTTTTAAAATAGTTCAACTTTTGCCACTGTGTGGATTAATATTGAATGTGTGTCGTTGTTTATACTTGGGGTTAGGTTATGAGTAGAGTAATATGCTGGTGTTTAACTGCGTTGCTTTATTTTACTCCAATCAGCGCAGATTAGATTCGCACTAAGGAGGGGTCTGTGAACAAATGAATTGCTGAATGAATCATATGGGAGTCGCTGGGATAATTAGGAAAAAATAAATGTATAAGATAAGGCAATGAAAGAGTTTTTTGACCTTGCACGCATATCAGCCTGTTGTTGGAGACCTCAAAACCAAAATATGACCCTTTTTAATGCAAAATGGGGGCTCTTTAAGTTCACAGTACTCATTAGGATTAGTTTTTAAAAAAAAAAAATGGTTAAATGGTTTGTTGCAATCGGTTTCCTCAAACAGTTTAAGTTACCTTAACTTTTTGGGTTTTACAGTGTAGTTTTAATGAAGAGTTATATTAAAATCCTGTCAACATTCAGAATGGATAATGACTGGAATAATAAGTTCACAAATTCAAGCAATATTGTAATCTTTTTAAAGATAGAATGAAATTTGTCTAATAATCAGGAAATATTTTAAAGTGTGAAATTGAGTATGCCTGTGTAGGAATATTTTATAATTTGAACCCAAAGAATGGCCAGTCTGTCAGACAAAGAAGAGCCAGAGTCAGATATTCAAATAAATAAGGTTTACTGGAGATAGTTTGCAATTTCATCAGCAGAAGCCAGCTTCAACACTCGCAATGAGTTCCTTGGCCGCTCTGCTTACAATCACAAATCAATAAGAATTATACTCTCTACACAAGACCAGAAAGGGTGTGATGCTGGAAACAGGTTCCGATTGGTTAAAACAAAAATATACAGATCTAAATATGTATGTCAATGCATTCACTGCGTAAAACATATGCTGGATCCCCTTAATAAGGGGACTGAGCCGAAAAGAAAACGAATGAATGAATGAATGAATGAATAATAATAATAATAATTTTACAACATAGAAAACATAATTAAAATAGCAACAATAATAATTGTAGTAATATTAATAAGAAATAAAAAAAAATCAATTGTAATAATAATGTAGCTAATAATAATAATAATAATAAATAGAAATATTATTGTTACTAATTATAGTACATAATAATAAAAATAATGATAATAACAGTACTAATAATAAAGCTACTATTATAACAACTATTATTTATTTAATGTTATTTATTATTAAAATTGTTATTATTATTAATAATAAAGTAAATCAGTAACAGTGACAGTTTTTATTTTTTACATGTTGATATCGTCTCAATTATATGAATCACTCAGAAAGCACAGTTTTTAACCAATGTCATTATCAGGTCAGTTTTATGCTGTAAATCAGCCTGCTACTGTCTAGTTCTTCTTAGTTTTATTTGAGTATTGACTTGATGCTGAAGTACCTGTACATTTGACAGCCTAACACTGAAATATAAGTTGCAAACAGAGTTAGCCATGTCAGCTTCATGGACAAAGATAAGCTGCTAACAGGTTTTCTCCTGAACCGACAGCCTCACGCATAGCCATTGTCAGTTACACTCTTGACCATTAGATAGCAGATAGCAGACTTACTGAAGGGGGCAGTTTGTGTCCTGACAAGGCATATGTTGGTCTGCCAGTGCTGTAAGCAGCGCATCACAAATGTACTGTGACTCACAGGCCTTCTTCGGCATCGCTGTTTGAGAGAGTGGGAGAGTTTGGAAAGAAAAAAAGGCAAAAACAAGTAGGAGTCGCGCAGCAGGGGCTTTTGGAGTGGGCACTCTTCCAAAGTTGTTAAGGGCATTAATATTTCAAGAGCCCTTTGTTTTCCTCCAGGGCCATCTTTTACAAGCAGCCAATTAGCGTCGGAGGAATGGCAGAGGCCGGAGCCGCTCCTCCTCATTGCCTGTAAATTAGCGGCCGCGCAGTTTGGAAAGGGACAGCTGTGTGTGTGTGGATGCTTCGTGAGACCCCGATGTCTGTTTGACCAGCGCCAGTGGGGAAAACATGAATCCTACTTATAGCAAATTAGTTATAAAGCCCATTTAAGATGCTCGCTAATTTTAAACGCTCCCTAGTTTCTCTTTGACCTGCGTTGTTGATTGGATAATCGTGGCACATACGTGAGCGAATGCCTTTGTGTTTGGAATTGGGGAATTGCAGCAGGCACAAACAATGGTTTGCATAGTGCTGGGACTCAGAGTAAATTAATTAACAGCATATCACTCTGTAGAAGCGCTGGACGCAGCTGAATGCTTCGCTAACCCGCCGAGTTGCACACTGATTCTGCCTCCCCTGATGGAGGAAAGGAAAACGGGGAGAAAGAAATACACACACACACATACACACACACACATCTCTGAGGGGAAACGCTCTGAATCTATAATAGGCCATTCAGTGCGAAGTACTTTTGTTTCAAGACACGCCTCTTCGGCTCCCGCTTTTTGACAGACTTCAAACTTTTCCGATTGACTTTGCGCTAGATGTGAGCACTTGCAAAACTTAGCTATGTATACAGTTTAGTGCAGTTATAAGCAGCACACTGGTAATGATAGTAAAATGCCAACAGCTTTTTATTCCTTTGGGTGACCAAATTTGTCAGACCGGAATATGGGACACACAGTCAGGATGTATTTTTGTAACATACTGCAAGTACTCAGCAACATTCCTCACTATATTTTTTCCAACAAGTTTTGTTTACTGAATGGCTTTCGTAAATGTATATGTAAAAATTTTCTTGACATGCACTGATTTAACAATTATTTCAGACATGATAACGTAGGGCTGTGCAATATTGCAAAAACATTATCATGATATCATGTTTCATGTTATTGGATATCAATAATTATTGAATTGTTTAATTGTTGTTTTACTACTTTATTTTAATTTAACAACATTACTAAAGCAAAAAGTTTTAATAGTCAAAAACAAAATTTTTTAAACAAAATATCTGATCTCTTTACAATAAAATAAACAAAAGTGTTAAAGAGACCCTTAAACTTGATAAATAAAATGTTACAAAGTGTGTGCAATGGTATAGGTAGATCAAAATATGTAAGCTGTCAATAATGATTATAAAGTAAATACTAAACATCATTATTCAAATACATACTGCAAAATAAAAAATTGTGAAGTTGAATGACTACATTACCACTATGCTAAAACAATCTTTTAGATGGGGAGTTAATGGCTGGGATGCACACGAAAGGAAACCTAAAAACCAATCTGGCGACATCCTTACATCCATTTTTTATTTACATTCTCCTTACTGCTGCTATACGGCACTCATTTTTTACATGTGTTGTTGTTCTGACCATAATTGTCAAGCGCAAGCATGTGGTTTCCTTCACCATTTTCTATGGCGTCTCTCGTAACTAGTCAGCCATCAACCGTTTTCTTAGCGGACGACAAACGGACAAACCATTGCTGCAGCTCAAATGCAGTTTGAAGATGACGATGAAGGTTATAGAGAAAAGTAAAAAGCACTGCAGTTTTTGAGTGTGCTGTGGTTGTCTGAGGTAAATAGTCTGCCTTTATTACTGAAATGGGTATATTCAATACAAAGTGTGAAGCAGATTGGTTAGTTGTACTTGCATAAATTGTGGTGCGCTCACGGCATTCAGAAAAGTTTAGATGCACACCATGTGCGCGTGGTGCAAGTCTCACGCCTACATTGGAAATGACAAAATTTCACCCTAAGCTTATTGGCATTCCTTCCAGGTGTGCGTTTAGCAGTCAGCTTTTTATAAAACTGTAGCGTTTCATACCAAAACTTTATACCGATTTTAATTTTTTTTTTTATTCGTTTAAATTTTTATTGACAATAATGTTTGGTCAATAAATATCAATAATGATTTTATCACCCAGCCCTATGATAACATTCATTTATGTTCATTCAGGCTCAAGTAAAAGTACCATTACTTGCCAAAAGGTAGTGCAAGTAAAGAAAAGTATCTGTTCGAAACACTACTCAAAGTATGAATAAAAAGTAACACTTCTAAAAGTACTTAGTAGTGAGTTGTATGCTATAAACATTATTCTACCCTATAACCCACAAGTTATGTAGCTTACTTTAGATTGTTTTTTAAATGTGTAAGTTTAATTATGTGTCATTCAAATTTAAAACGTGTCAATTTAATGTGAAAACATATTACATTTAAGATATGCACCTATAACAGGCCGTAAGAAAGTAAGTTGATGAGATAACATGGGGCAAAATCTGTGTAACCTAAAGGATGAAAATCTAGCTGTGATGGTATGTTAATGCTCAGGTTATGTGCTTTGAACCCCGACAATGTGTGTACTCACACTAGTATTTCAGACATGATAACGTAGGGCTAGTAGGCACAGTTGTCTTGAACCGTGCCCAGGCGCGATTATACCCCCTCCCCTTTCCCCCTCGGCCTCTCACCCATTGCAATTTTACCTTCCGAGCCCAAGCACGCTTACTTCATAGATGATGCGACTGTTCAGTTTTGAAGAGAAGCACACTCACTAGAAGTAAAATGGAGATTGCTGTAGTAATATTATTTTGTATTATTTTAAGTCATTTGGGATGAGATGACACACAGTCAAATGTTTTGCTGAACAGATCTACCACTTTTGACGCTTTTCATGAAAGTCATCATGCTGCACGTATTAAGGTGTTTGTGTACCGCACCTCACCACATGATGAGGGACAATAATGTTATTAAAAACACAGGAAACACGGAGCTGCTGCTGCTTTACGTCAGAGTCTGTGTATTGTTTGAGCAGCAAGCCCCTTCCCCTCATTAGATATGCAGTCCACAGGCAGAAGTAGCCAATCAGGAAGATGTGAATCGTTGCATCACATTCCATTAATTTACGATATTTATATATTTCTTTTTCATAAAACGAAAGCGTACAGACTTAAAAAAGACAAATTAACTTTGATTTTCAATTTAGAATAATTTGTAACCACTTCACTTGCTGAAGGTGGCAGCTGACCTGCAGTGAGGGGTTTGCATATTTAAACAACTATGACAGTTTGCTTTTATTGAAAGTGAGAATGATTAATAAATCCATAAGAAGCAGTTCCTTAAAAGTGATGTTGCGTATTCAGTTTCGTGCTCAGGTGCGAGTGTACCACGCCAAAGCCAACTGAACCACACTCTGGACACCTCTTCCAACTGGGCCAGGGCCGGCCAGCTGAATCGCACCCAGGCGTGATATGAAGTACTCACACTTTTCAAACAAACCGTGAAATGCGTGTACCCACATTTCGGATAGCCTAGTGTGAGTACACCCTATGAGAGTCTAGCAGTTGGTGCCACAAACCAAGCTCATGCAACACTGATAGAATCAATAGTGTCTGGATGCAAACTTGAATTTGAAAAATGAGAGTGCATATATCCATTTCTAGCAATGTCAGACACAATGCACTCAATGAAGCTAGTGATGCCACTGTGAGGGGTGGGGTTAGGTGTGTGCATTAAGACCATTGCATTAAAACCATCTGCATACCGACCTCATTCAATAGAATTCATGCAATTAAAGTATGTATTTGAAAACAAAACATTCTGTAGTGCAATGTGAAACCTCAGTGAAAATCACTAAATCAAGTTAGTTTAACTTATAGTTTTTAAAAACGTTTCTTTGACTTAAGAGTTTAAGATTTTGACTTCTTTTGAAAGAGTTATGGTGACGCATTACATTACGCAGAACTCAAACCTAATGTTTTGTTTTAACTTAACTCTACTACCAAGCCAGTCCTCACCCTTTTGTTTCAAAACTTAAATGTTTTGCTGCAATGAGATTGCCTCAAACAGTTTGAGTTCATTTATCATATCAGGTTTTTACAGTGTATAATTTGTAGTACAAGGTGGTGACTGAAGGTTGAAGCAACAAAAAATGTAAGTAAATAAAGTAAAAGGGGACATTTTTTTAAATCTACTTAATAAAGTACAATTCTTGAGTAAAACTGCGGTCATCTGAGTATTTGTAATGTTACTTTACACCACTGGCTATAACTAGAAAATTTATTTCACGTCTTCTCTGCTCTTTCCATTGCTCACTGCCTCAGAATGGCTTCAGGAAAACGTGCAGCTTAAGTTCAAGACAAATTTCCTACCAAAGAAAATAAACTCAAATGCTACTTGATTAGTATGGCAATGTGATTGGATTGGTTTTGATCTTTAAAATATACTGACATGATTGATTACCATTGATTATGCTATTTTTGTGTCACAAGACTCCTAATACTGCTCAGAAAAATGTTTTGGGAAATGTGTAGTAGGGACGAAACACAACTTTAATCAGAACAATAAAAACAGAGCTGAAGATAGGAAAAACAGTACTTCTAATTACCCTATACTTTAAACACAATGCTGTATGTGAGCATTTGATGTTCTAACCTGTTATTCAATGTTATGAAACAATGTTTAAGCATGTTGTGACACTGCAACAATTTAGTAGCTAATGTGTGATGGATGTCAGAAATTTACGCCCACCCGTTGCTTTAATTAAGCTAGAAAAAGCTAATCCCAGTAGCTTGGGAGCGCAGAAGGAGATGGGGAAATGTAGCCTAGAATCGGAGAGATGAACTGTCAGGTTTTTGGGAGAGTACAGAGGGTTACAGGAACAACTTATAGCTGTACAGCACAAAACGAAATAGTGGAGCACAGTTAGTTCTGAAGGAGGAGGAATAAAGTGGAAAATATGTCACCTGGTTGTGTCTTTCTTTTGAATTTGCCCTTGATTAGGATGGTAAATCTATTTATATTCTGCATTGGTCACCACCGAATCTGATGCATGACATTTTAGCTGCCCATATTTTTTGCTATAAACACATAAAGATTTTTAAATCGGTCGAATGAATCACCCCGCAGACTGACTCTAATAACGGATGTTTGCACTAATTAGTGACTATTAGTAAATATTAGCTCTAAGTAAAACAACGGCATGTTTAATTTTCATCACCTATTTGATTTGAGTTTGACTGAAAAATGGTTTAGGTGGTGCGGTGACTCAGTGGTTCGCCTTACAGCAATAATGTCTCTGGTTCGAGTCCTGGGTGGGCCAGTTGGTGTTTCTGTGTGGAGTTTGCATGTTCTCCCCATGTTGGCGTGGGTTTCCTCCGGGTGCTCCGGTCTTCCCGACAGCCTAAAGACATGCTCTATAGCAGTGGTCCTCAACCACCAGACTGATTGGTAGCGGGTCGCACAAGAAATCATTAATTTTTCCCCATTTTATTTATCATCTAAGTCTGAACGATCTTTTATTTTGAAAAGTCTTTTATGTTGAAAAATGGCTGCTTACATCTCGGTCACTAGAGCACCCAAATTTAACCCAAGCAGCAAAATGAGTAAAATGAGTAACAGACGTCTTTGGAAAGTTTCTTTGCTAGAGGGAAAAGGCCCAGGGAAGGAACCACGAATTGCCAATGAATAAATCCGCAACCCATTTGTCAACAAATCAGGTGGCTCCACCATGTCTGTGCAAGAAGATCAACTGCTTGAGATCGCAAATGATGGTGGCCTTTTAGGGGCCGTTTGCATATTGCGTCTTTTTCTAGAGGTTGCACAAGTTTTTATTTGAAATGGAGGTGTGTGGCTTGTGCACACAAGTGGCGTGATGCGCTTGTGCCTTTCGGATGCACCCAGTTGAATGAATGCTGCGATCACATCGCATGTCACGTGACAGGAACGGATCAGCTTCAGCTTGTATGAAATGCAGTTTTTGGTGGACTAATTATATCAGACAAACACAGAACACCCAAACACGGAAGCAGTTTGTAATTTTCTCCATAAATAAAACTTAAATCAGAGTTACAGCAATGTTTTGTCAGCTTGTCATCCTCTGAGAAAACAGTTGATGATTGCCTAGCAACCTATGAACCACCACCCTCCGCCCCCCAACACCCCCCTCCCCACCTGTGGTCTGCAGTAAAATTGTCAAGCGTTGACTGGTTCGCGGTGATAAAAAGGTTGGGGACCACTGCTCTATAGGTAAATTGCGTAAAACAAAAATTGACTGTAATACATGATTGTGGGTGAATGCAAGAGTGCATGGGTGTTTCCCAGTACTGAGTTGCAGCTGGAAGGGCCTCCTCTGCATAAAACACATGCCAGAAAAGTTGGTGGTTCATTTCGCTGTGGCAACCCCTCATGAATAAAAAACTAAGCCGAATGAATGAATAAAAGTTAGTTTCTGTTTATGCAGCTTGTCGATTTTGATCAGATTAACCCATTTAGGCATGGTTGTGAACATGCAAACAGGTATTTTGTGCATTGATTCAGTGCATTTAGCCAATCAGAGAAACATATTCAACCTAGGCTTACTGAAAATATGCTTCTACTTACACTCTCAGGTCTGTTTATTAAGTACATCTTGCTAGTGCCAGGTTGGTTTCTCTTTTGCCTTAATTATTTGTGACAACTTTAGGTGCTGGAAATTTTCCTCAGAGATTTCGGTCCGTATTGAAACGATTGCATCACACAGTTGCTACAGATTTGTCGGCTGCAGATCCATGATACAAATCTCTTGTTCCACCACATCCCAAAGGTGTTCTGCTGGTCTGGCATGTAGACTGTGACTGTAGAGGCCATTTGAGTAGTGATCTTTTTGAGATGATTGGAGCTTTATGATAGGGTGAGCTATCTTACTGAAGTGGCCAACACAATATGAGGATAGTGTGGTTATGGAGAGATAGACATGGTCAACAACTTTTTCTCCCATTCCTGTTGCTTAGTTCAGATAAATTCAGTAGATTGTCTTGACTACTGTATATCTAAATGACTAAATGCTTTAAGTTGCTGTGGTGTGATTGATTGGTTGGACTTACAAATATATCACAATATGTTCTGGTATCATTGTGATAAATATATTAATGACAATAATTTATGTATACTGTACACTTAAAAAATATAAAAAAGTAGTTTATGCTGCGTTCACACCAGATGCGAATGAAGCATCAAACATGAAGTGTCCCGGCCCTATTAGTATAAAACCACTACAAGACTGTATATACTTGTTTTTTTGACAATGAGACAAACAGCAAAGTATAAGAAATGTAAAAATATAACTTAAAGATAAAATAGTTTAAACTGATGATCACTTCCACACAAAGTGCTGATCTTTTTTAGTGCCCTGGCTGACATCTTCATCTGTAGCTTTGTTAGAGTTTCTGGCAAGTGAGAGAGTGAGGAAAAGTGGTGTGAGAGAAGCCAAGAAGTGCCTGAACTGGGTCAAAGAGAGGGGAAAAGAAAGAGCCAGTGACCATACTGTCTTTAATGGCCTCTCTCCCTCTGACCAGCAATTACAGGGACCCAAATGATGATCTATACAGGCAGAGAGCAACGCTCCGGCCAATGGAGACAGATGGGGTGAGAGGAGAAGACTGTAGATTGATTATTGATTTAGAGGACAATGATGGATCGCGATTTGAAGGGGAGTGTGTGAAGAGAGAGAGAGAGTAGGTTGAGAGAGAGTTGAGTTTAAGGGGACGTGTGTGTGTGTGTGTGTGTGTGAGGCTGGACTTTGAAAGAGAACAGTTGTGATACCTTGCAGTCAGTCTTCAGACCTTTAGAGGGAGCTCTTCATGTTCCATAAAGATAAATTCAGTAGCATCTGATGAAATGATGAAGACAGAATAGTCAGTTATTACAAGTTGAGATTGTTGTGGATGGTTTGTGTGGATATATGTGGTCTGTCTGACTCCTAAACATAATGTTATGCACTGTGTTAATAAATGAACAAATTAAGAATGCAGCCATTTCTGACTGAACTCGCCGATTTATGTGTAATGCTCTCATAAAATGTGAATGACACACCTGCTCATTTTCTACATTCTAGATTAATAGTAACGCTGCCAAAACTATAACTGCACATAAATGTGTGGAATTATGTAATGGTCAAAAATGTGAATCGAAAACATTTAATACTTTAGCTTGTGGCTAGAAGATCTTCACATTGTCATGCATTCTCTCTCAGTTAAGTTCAGGTTTATCATGGGCTGCCATATTTTTAGCATACTGGGATTTCACATGTTATCTGGAAAGCTCTTTGCAAGTAAACATTTAAATGCTAGTAACTTTCAAAGAATTCAAATAACATTCAGCGCAACAAATGAATTTAGGTAAAAATGAAAAAAAAAAAAAAAAAAAACATACTTTGGACCTGTACTTAATTGATCATACTATATACTTTTACATTTTAAAATATTAAAACCTTCTTACTGACAAATAGGCAAAATATAGGATAGTGGCAAAGTAAACACGTGTAAAATTACATTTACTTAGTATTTTAAGTATCTTAATCGTTTTCCTTAGGCTTAGTCACTTATTCATCAGGGGGCACCACAGCGGAATGAACTACCAACTATTCCGGCATATGTTTTACGTAGCGGATGCCCTTCCAGCCAAACCCCAGTACTGTGAAACACCCATACATTCGCTCATTCACACACACACTCATACACTACGGCCAATTTAGATCCAATTCACCTATACCTCATGTCTTTGGACTGTGGTGGAAACCAGAGCTCCCGGAGGAAACCCATGCTAACTCGGGGAGAACATGCAAACTCCACACAAAAATGTTAACTGTCCCAGCCGGGACTCAAACCAGTGACCTTCTTGCTGTGAGGTGACAGTGCTAACACTGAGCCACCGTGCCGTCAAGTATGTTAATTAAAAACCTTTCATCAAATGATTCTTGTACCAAATGTTTTGGTATGGAACTGTTATTACATAAAATTTTATTTTAGCATGAATTTTTTTTGGCTGAGAAAAAGTGACATTCTAATGTATAAAAAATTGAAGCTGTTAAATAAAAATAAATAAAATATTTTTAATGTTTGAAATATACTTTTGACTTATTCTATTCTGTTCTTTTTTTATCCTGTTCTGTTCTGTTCCGTTCCATGCTTTTCTATTCTATTCTATACTATTCGGCTTTATTCTATTCTATTCTATTCTATTCTATTCTATTCTATTCTATTCTATTCTATTCTATTCTATTCTATTCTATTCTATTCTATTCTAATTTGTTCTGTTGTATTGTATTCTTTTCTATTTCTATTTTATGTTGTATTCTATTCTGTTTTATTCTCTTCTGTTCCGTTCTAATTAGATAATCTATGTTTGTGTCTAAACATGGCTGGCTGTTTGTGTATGTTTTACTAATATAGTAATAGTCACATATGAGAACCAGAGCTGCAGGAGGTGTGGGTGTATAAAAGCGAAATATATTCAAAGAATAAATATGATCTGTTGCAAGAAGCTTTTAAGCCCAAGAGCACCAGCATTTGTTGTCATTTGAACACAGTAATATATTAAAGGACATACTTCTCCTCAATAAAATGACTACTTATGGAGCATTTTAATGTTTTCATGTATTGACATATTTCCTACTCCTACTGGAGACACAATAAATCAGTTTCTTTTTGGCTTCAGTTGCATCAAAACCACGTTCGTCTATATGCTAATTGCATTTTATTTTATTTTATTTTATTTTATTTTATTTTATTTTATTTTATTTTATTTTATTTTATTTTATTTTATTTTATTTTATTTTATTTTCAACACATTAAAGGGAATCTCGCAAACATTTGCGTGTACACTAGCATATAGTTTCCCTCAAAGCGAGCACACATGGACTAAAAGGCATAAAAGTCTAATTTAGATTTGCTGTGGCCTTTCATGTAATCTTGTTCTGCACTCAGCGTCTGAACAGGTCACTCACTGTCCACTCCGACTGCAGTCCACAGGCTTTGATGTTCCGTCTGTGTGTTTGTTTCTGAACAGATACATTCAGCGGTTTCTCTCCGCGGCTTTAATGTAGAGGATTCTAAGAAGAAGAAATGACCAGACAAAAGCGCCTGTGAGACACTGCTTCATTTGACGAGTGCTGCTGTGATGGCCACGCTTCAAAACACCACTTTATGTTGGTGTGTGTTTTCGCTTTTCAAATCTTACATTTTTTTGAGAAAGACCACAGGGAATTGAAAACATACTGAGGGCCCTTAGGCTGATCACATGTTCCCTTTCTATCATAAATGGGAACCAGTTACGCTGGAGGGAAACTCAGTCTGCATGCGGATATCACACTCATTAAAACATGCAGTCAAAAATAATTTTGCTGCTCGCTCAATTTGTGTAATTAAAATGAGCTAATGCAACAATTCATGGAGATTTTGTCACAATTTGATTTAATTGAGTGCAATTCATTAGAATTTGTAAAATTGAAGTCTGCGTCATTCATTGGCATCTGGACCACATGCTGGTGTTAAAGGCCCATAAACCTCAGTTTCAGGAGGGAAAGGAGGGACGGTGCATAAAAATTTGCATAAAAATGGGAGTTGCGGTTTGGGCACACCTGATTTTCATAGAGGCAAAACAAACACACAGACGCAAGGGATAAAGACAGTGACTGTGTTTATATGAACATCAGTAATCAAGAATTCGACAAATTATTAAATGGTGGACTTTAACTGCAGTTTGGCACTTTTATTCAGGAATATCATTCATGCCCCTCATGACAAACAATATATTTGATTCTAGGAAATGCTGTAAGCGTGTATTTGTAATGCAATGTTTGATACCACACGGCGAATGAGAGAAAGAAAACCTCAGCATTTCTCTGTAACTTAGATGCACTCGGTAGGTAGCGTCAGAAAGCCATGTGGTTATTCCTGTCACAAAATGCGACGAAAATTCTACACGGCGGTAATAGTTTGATTGCGGTGTTTACATGTTTACACTCGTAGAGTAGCATTTACACCATATCTTTCAACCCATAATATTGTAGTGATATTTAAGTACTGTAAACTTTAGTAACTTAGAAATCATTTGACTAAGGTCCGTCTTTAAACACTGAAAGAGTTGACGATACGAACTAACTTTGCTATGAACTAACTTTGATAGTGGAACAATTGACCCTGGTCTGTTGAATTTGTATAACATCTACACTACATTTTAAGTCCTGGCCGCATCACCTCCTCAGATGGGTATTATTTTCTTATATTCAACAAACTGTCAGCAAATATTCCTTACTTATACTAATAGTTGTAGAATGTTTTATTCTAATTATTAAGTTTCTCTTTTTGGTCATACAAATGCTATAATGGACTTTGTCTATTGCTGCCAGAACAAATATTAAAGGGCACCTATGATGTAAATCAACTTTTAACAGAACTGTGTGTTCAATATTGGAGCGATAGAAACACTACAAATCTCCTTTTAATAAAATTCTGTCAAATTAGACAGAATTAGACAGACGCCATGTTTTTATAATGACATGTATACACATGTCCACAGAACATTTTTTTTGCAAATAAACTAGGATTAGAACAAATTTTACAACTCTCTGTGTTTTTTTTAAAAACTTTTATAAGTTAAAAACGTTTTTAAAACAGCATGTTTGTAATGTAGACCATAAAATACTATGTAATCCTTAAGTACTATAATCACTACAGCTGCATGGGGTCAGTAAACGCTGTCTGTGTGTGCGCTGCAAACAGAATTTGTGTGTGACTCATCATTTCAGAAAGGCTTGAAAAAACTCCCCAACAAATACATTAAATAAAAACTTGGTATGTTTAATGAGCTGTATTTCGGCTGAGTCTGTCTGTCACTGTGCTGTTTATCTGATGCAACGCATTATAAGGAGCAGACACGCATGTGGGAACGGTGAGAGGGGAAAGCAGCTCATTTGAATTTAAAGCTACAGGCTACAAAAACAGCTACAGTATACTCAAACACCAAAATGGGTAAATTCTGGAGGCTATACTAAATAATCTGCTGGTTATTTTGAGCTGAAACTTTACAGACACATTGTTGAGACACAGAAGGCTTATCTTGCATCTTGTAGAAGGTGTAAAATAGGTCCCCTTTAATGAAGAAATGTTTTTTTTTGTTGAAGTTACCAGTCAGTGCTATAAAAGTTTCCCAATAGTGGAAGTGTGTCCTCACTGCCACCTGTAGCATGATGACATACTGTTTCAGGTCCAATATGTAGTGAACATGAATGCATGAGTATTTGTTGCTAGAAAGAAGAATTGTTTGTATTAATGATTAAATTACCTATTACTTTGTGTGTTATCAACGTGTAAACCTATACCCCAACCCTTACAGTTATTAGCATCTACACATACCCTAACCCTAAACCTAACCATCACAGTAGCATGAGCGTTGCAAGGGCTAAACGATACTGGAAAAATGTAACATTGCAATATTGTTTTATTTTCCAATATACATTGCAATATAAATACAATTTCACCAGATGACTTAATCTTTCTATTTGGAAAGAATTTATAATGTTAGATTGATTTGGATGATTCTGCCTTGGGAGTGCATCTGCATAAAATCTTATAAACAAGTGCAAATCCGTATTATGGAAAAAGCAGTAGATTGCTGTTAAACATTGCCCATAAAAGGCAAAGTATTGGCCAAAATGTCTTGCTTTCTACAGTACATTGCTGTTTTAATGCAAAACAGTAGGTTGCTGTGCTGTTAACCACCTGATTCGAATGTTGTCATTCGATTGAATGGGCATTATCAGTGGTTATCAGCTGATAGATATGGGCTAGTAGGGGCCTTCTGCGCCTACTAGTAGGCTCAGAAGGCTGTAATCATCCATTCACCTGATCAATCAGCTATACTAACAGAAGACTCCAGATCTGTTTTTACATTTACTGTGGCAGTTGGGTTTAGGGTTGGGGTTGGGGTAGACGTTAATAAAGTACAATTAAAGTATTTTATTACTTTAATTACTTTTAAGTGCAAATATGTATTGTGGAAAAGCAGTAATTACTGGTAAAAATTGCCCATAAAATGCAAAGCATTGCCCAAAATGTATTGTTTTCTACAGTAAATTGCTGTTTTAACGGAAAACAGTATGTTGCTTTTCTTTCAACCACCCGATTCAAATGTTGTCATTCGATTGAATAGACGTTATCAGTGTTTATCAGCTGATAGATATAGGCCAGTAGGGGCCTTTTTGTGCCTACTAATAGGCTCAGAACACTGTAATCGTCCATCCACATGGCCAATCAGCTATAATAGAGGAGACTCAAGATCCAGATCTGTTTTTACATTACTGTGAAGGTTGGGTTTAGGGTTGGGGTAGACGTTAACAAAATACATCAAGGGGAAATTTAATAAACAATATAAAAAATTCTCGTTACCTTTCAGCTGCAGCCGTATAGGCGTATAATCTATAGGTGATTAACCATGTGGATGGATGATAACAGCCTTCTGAGCCTACTAGTAGGTGCTGAAGGCCCCTAGTGGTCCATATCTATCAGCTAATAGCCACTGATAACGCCTATTCAATCAAGTGATAACATTTGAATCAGCAGTGTTAACAGCATATTATATAGCATATGCAAAGATCACAATCTTTCTTAAAATGCAGAATATTACAATTAAATTTATATAACTCACAAATGTTACGAATATGTGCAGAATGAAAGAGATTTTGACATATTACATCTTTCACGTTTCATGTCATAATCACGTAGCCTATCAGGGTCAGTTGCGTCACTTTACTTCCATTCATATGACTTTTCAGTTGCTTTATGAAATAGTAAAGTGTCTGTTACATTAGCACTTTAAAGTCTTGGCGTAAATAGTAGGTCATCACATCTGTTGTATTTCAAAGGAATTCACACATACTACTCTGCAAACACATTGCTTCTTTAACATTGTAGTAAGGAAGTATGTGATTTCAGCAGCAGTGAATTTATTACTGGTGGATATTTCAAATAAGAATACAATTTCCATTTTCCAATTTCTGATGGAAAAAAGGTCCTACACCAGATATATTTTCATCTTAAGATATCTGATCTCATAGCTATCAGGTGTTTAAAATCCATGCAGTCTGATCTAAATATCCAACGGTAGGTTTAATCGGATCAATCTCATTTTATTTCATTTACTCAATTTCATTTCACAAGGTTCGCAGCTTAATTTACCATCAGGAAAACCCATTTCCAACGAGTGGAAGCGCTGTCCGCAATTGAATTAAGTTCAGGCGAAGAATTGTCCTTTTGAGCGCACCTTCAGCTGGTGTCATAACAGTAAATCAGGATTATATCAGTTTCCATCTGACAAACTCCATCTGATGATATTGGCCACAGTGTCTCAGCGTGTTACAAAACGATGAGGGATTGTGGGAGGACATCTTGATCCGGTAGATTCAGCGTGTTTAGGAAAATCGTTTTCTTTTGAGAACTGTACGTTTCACCCCTCCTCCACTTTGAACTAATCACTGGCAAAAGACTGATGAGGGCTGAATTAATGCCCGTAATGAAGCCATTAGTGTAATTATAACCATGGCAATCAGCCCGTGTTTTGACCAATTTTTTTTTCCCGCGACTTGGCGGAAAACACCTTCGTTCTGCACACAAGTGCTCTTAAATCTGCCACATGTCCTTTCCTCTCCGTGATACACCCACACGCATGCACGCGCACACACACACACACACACACACACACACACACACTCATCACAGATACATATACTGTACTGTCAGTCTCCAGGGGGTTTATGCTCTGGTGGATTCTATCTCTCTCTCTCTCTGTCGTCTTTGCCGCGTTTGCTCTCTGCCCCACCAGGACATCCTGTGTGGGAGGAAGGTGTATGTGCCAGATTCCGAGTGCATTAGAGAGATTTTGCCTCTGAGGCCTGGAGCAGGAACAGCCACGTCTGACCTTCACCTTTTCGAAATGGAAGACAAAGACTGAAAAAGACGCAAACTTGTTCCTAGCTAGAGGGATTATGAAAAAAAAAAAAAAAAGAAAGAAAGAAAATGAGTTCCCATTGTTGGTTATGAAACAGATAGTTTTGGTACCGGATTGATTACAACCTAAAATATACAATGACTTGAAACATCCCTCATTTCTAAGTCATTTTACCTAAAATTGTTTTGGATGCAAAATTGAATTATACAAATTCTGCTGGGCAGTTCATACAGCGGTCAGTAAAATGGGTAATTCAGATTACTATTATTTGAGTGTAATTATTATTTTTTATTCATTTAACTATTATGTATTAATTACAGATTTTATTGTGATATAGCTCTTGGATTTGTCTCTCTAATTCTGATTTAGCCTGAGTTGTTGTTTAGTTCGAGATAATATGAATTCTCTGTGGCAGCAGATATTGCCTTTCACATTATTTTTGCAAATGCATGCATCAAGCACTTTCTTGCATTCTTCTGATGTCCAAACATTATCTGGGTAAATGCCATATTTCTTTGTCAAATTTAGTCTCACTGACTCTGTTGTTATTGAGTCCATGTACTGTCTTAGCAGCGATTTGAAATCCTGAATGGACAATAAAGTTGTTAAATCACCATTTTCAGTTTTGGGGATCGGTCTAGTATTCTTTCTGAACATTTTGTGTGTCTATCTCAAGGTAAAATGCTAAAACTTTTCTAATGAAAGTGTCGTAATTTCTTCTCTGCCAAAACAGAAGTTAACAATATTAGCACGTGTTGCTAAAACTCCGGGATTTAACATAAATTATCATGTATCGTTAAACTTCTCTGGCTTAATTCAGGGTAAAGAAAAAGATAAAACATAGCATGTAAGGCTTAACTTCCCTGCCTAATCAAGGGATATTCTTTTCTTCTTTATTAAAATAGAGGATTTCCCAGTGGTGGGTTGCAGCTGGAAGGGCATCCGTGCGTAAAATGTGTGCTGAATGGGTTGGCGGTTCATTCTGCTGTAGCGACCCTGGATTAATGAAGGTACTAAACCGAAAAGAAAAGGAATGAATGAATGAAATAAAGGATAGTTAAACAACATAGATAAACAAACCCTGCAGTTGTTTGTTAACTCTTCTCTTACGGGGCATAAGATAACCAAATGAACATAGGCTCTGTATGGTTCTTTTGAAAGAGTGAAACTCATCAAATCGAGGTTCAATTAAATTTAATTCACTTTTATTTGTATAGCGCTTTTACAATGTAGATTGTGTCAAAGTAGCTTCACATAAAAGATCATAGTAAATTGAAACAGTGTAGTTCAGTATTTAGTGTTTAAGTTCAGTTCAGCTTAGTTCAGTGTGGTTTATTAATCACTATAGAGGGCCTAAACACTGTGCAGCAAATCCATCGATGTGTAGCTCTACCGATCCCAAACCATGCAAGCTTAGTGACTAATTGGTGAGAGTGAAGAAAAAAAACCTTGAAAGGTTGAGCTCAAAAGATTCTGTCTGAAGTGAAGTGTCCTTGATTTTGAAGTTTCAAATTGAATTCAGGTGGATTTCAGTTTTCTGTGGCAAATTGTAGAAAATTAAATGATTTCAGACTACATCCGGGTCACGGCACCAAGTTGTTTTAAAAAAAAAAAGAAAAAAAAGAATGATGAATGAGAACCCAGTCCAGATGTCTCGAACAAGCAGAATAATTTTTTTATTGAGACATGTCGGTTTCTGAGTTATTTTTTACTGTAAAAGGTAATCTCTGGATTCAATTTGGTTAACTCTAAGTAATGATATATTAATGTTGCTTAATCCATTTGCTTAAACAAAACAATGAACAATACATTTATTAAAGTGTTAAGTCATCTTTGTTAATGAAAAGATTGGTACTAAAAAATTTAAAAGTTAATGAAAATAAAGTATTGTTTGCAGTGTTGCCAGATTGGGCTTTTTTTAATTTGATTGTACGGGTAAAAAACGGCATTGGTGGGTTTACAAAATTTGGGTGGTTTCGATACATAACTTTAATTTGCAACTTATTCAACAAACATAACTGTGTGCTCCAACTCCATTTAATTAGTAGTGACCACTGCATAGCTCAAACCGCGTGGGCACCCACAAGAAGAGGTAAAGGAAAGCTGTATCAAAATCTGAGCACAGCAGCTGCAGTTAATCTCACATCGATTCATCCTATCACTTTTATCTATTTTTTCGCAATTAACAGTATGAACAAACATAGAACCGTTGTCTTATTGAAAAGCAGCACTTAATTATATTCAAAATAATTTAAAACGACAAATAGGACGAATGTATACCCGATTTCGAAAGTAAAACATACTCTAACATTAAGTGTGGTGTGTGGGTGAGAGGGGGAAGTGCTTTGAGTACTGGTCATGTTGTGGTTCTCTGACTGCTGGTGTTGGTTGCTGTATTAAAAAATATGACAGGTAAAGTTACTAGGTTAATTTTGTTTAATTAAATAAGAAATTAATCTAATATTTTTGGCGTTTTGGATAGCTATTGGGTTGGAAAAAGTTAGCTATATCTGGCAACACTGATTGTTCGGTCAACCATTATTTTAAAGTGTTACAATAAAATCTAATGTACAATGCACTTAAGCAAACAAATTGCCCACAGCATATACCTCAAATATTAAAGGAATTCTCCATATGACAAAACCAAATGAGTTTTTTTTGTCTTATCTTGAAGACAAAAGAGGATGTTTTAAAGATTGTTGGTAAACAGACACTTAACAGTAGCCACTAGAAAGATTTTCACAAAAGAAAGAAACTCGTATAGGATTGGAGGGAAATGGTTGGTGAGTAAAAGAGTTTACATTTTTAGATGAGCTATTCCTTTGAGCTATTCCTTTAAGGGTACAACATCTAGTCACTGAGGTAGTGTACTTAAAAAGACAGCTACTTGTATACTTCAGTTTTTAAAGTATTAATATAAACCTTTAATTTACTACTATGAAGTTTTAAGGGCAAATAAGGTATAAAGATGTACCTTTAGGAGTGCTGCCCCAATGAGAAGCTGCTGTCCCCTTAAATGTAGCATTTTTGAATGTGCCATACACTGATGATCACAGCTAATGACTGCAACACGCCACCACTCATTGCTTGTTGTTTATTTTAGGGTTAGTGGAAGTTAGTCTATAGTTATTATAATTAGCATATATTAAGAACCAGTCCCCACAAGGGTGTACATACAAGGTTGAGCATGTACGTGTTCAGGGCAGAGTACCAATGAAGTGCGAACACGAAAAGCTCTTTAGGAGTGAGCTGGTGTGTGTGATGCGCCGTGTTGCCTACAGTCCTGCCAATTAGCCTGTTTACGTCTTTAAAAAGCTCTTTTAAGGCACATTAAACATGCACATTTCACCACATGGCTGTGTGGCTCTGAGGTTAATGAATTTTCTCTTCAGCAAGGCACCAGAAATTAACAAGTGGATCTCGAGATGGCAGCCTGAGAGAGGTTTTTTACGTGTAAACAAGCGTCATCTGAATTCTCGTGTCCACGCACACATGCACACAAATCGTGCATAAGCAGTCTTGCTTAAAGGAACGTTCCTTTCCTTAGATCACAGCGGGAAGTCCGTCTTTTTACTGTGACGAGCTTGAATTGGTGAATGAATATGAACAGGGACTTCGTAAACAGTTGCAAAAGCACCTGATCTTGCTCAACGCTTCCCACCTCAAAACCCTCCTGATGGGTTTCTCCATATCTGAAGTGTCATTTCAGTTTCTGTATCCTGGTTTCTACAGACCTTGGCTGGATGATTGACAGATGGAGGAAGCATTGCACTCTGCAGAGTTTTGTTTGAATGGATTTGTGAATCATTGATTTACTAAAAAGTACTGGGGATAGTTTGGGTTGTTGTGATGCTAGATATTTTGCTCATGAACATTGCAAAACCACAAAACATTATAAAACCTCAAAAAGTGCAGTGAAATTTCATTTTATTTGGTGAAATTTTGAGTGCGAAATCCAGTCATTTTAGTAAGAGGATAAAAGAATTTCCAGATGTAGATTTTGTTCATGTTTAGGTTGGTCCTTTACTAATTAGCTGTAAAATTAAATTAAATCTAGATGGCCAGAGAGTGTGTAATATAACAGCACATTTTTGGGATAAATGATCCCTTATCCCTGCCGGCAGTTAGCTCTCTGCAACTCTCACATTGTAGCTCACTGAAGCCTATAGCAGGGTCAGTACCTAGATTGGAGGACACATAGGAAAGCTAGTTTGCTGCTGGAAGCGGTGTTAGTGAGGCCAGCAGGGGGTGCTCAACCTGCAGACTGTGTGGGTCCTAACGGCGCAGTATAGATAAGGCGACTCTATACTGCTCAGTGAGCATCGTCTTTTGGATAAGACGTTAAACTGAGGTCCTGACTCTCTGTGGTCGTTAAAAATCCCAGGATGTACTTCGAAAAAAGAGTAAGGGTTTAACCCCGGCATCCTGGCAAAATTTGCCCACTGGTCTCTGTTACATCATAGCCTCCTGACCATCCCCATATCATAATTGGCCTCATCACTCTCCACCAATCAGCTGGTGTGTGGTGTGTGGTCTGGCGCAATATGACTGCTGTTGCGTCATCCAGGTGGATACTGCACACTGGTGGTGGATGAAGAGACCCCTCCCTCCTCCCAGTTGTGTAAAGCACTTTGAGTGTCTAGAAAAGCATCATGTAAATGTGAGGATATATTAATGTAGTAGTTGTAATAACGTGTATGGTGTCGCGTCATAGCTGGGGTGTGGAGGCAGTGTGGGGCAAATCAGTTCTTCCAAGATTGGAAATTAATAGCATTAACCTTATCTCACAATCATCCACCTAATAATCCATATACTGATGAATGGCCATGACCATCACCAAGTTAACTAAAGGTGGGACAATTACTTCATTTGTGTGTGACAGTTGATTGTGACTACCTGAAACTTCTTCTGCATTAAAATTAACTTTGTTCTTTGAACCCTTTAGGAAAACATATTTCAACATAATGCCTTTATTTTACATGTTTTTAAAATTCAGAGAACACAGGAAATCACGTGATCCGAATTCTATAGACCATCCTAGCCTCTTAGTGATTGCATTTAGTGCTTTCTTTTCAACCATTGGACCAGATTAAGAATGCTGTTCTCATTGAGTGGTTGCTTAATCTGCATAATATTATATGTAAAACAACCTATAGCACACTATAAAAGAATAAAGGACTCACCTAAAGCCAAAAATTGCATCCTCCTCAATGTCCCTAATACAACAATTAAACCAAAGGATCGAAAATGTTGGATATTTTCTCAATATGCAACAAAATGCTATGTTTACAATGCAAAGCTAAATGAGTGGTCATTTTACCGCCTACCATATGTTTGTTTGGCAGTATATAAAACTAAAGATTGTAATTTTTTGATTTATCAGTGGTGTAATTCCTACAGATTTTAATGGCTGTGACTTTTCACATTCCCAGCGATGCCAATCAAATCTATTTGTCAAGATAACAAGTATGATTTGGCCTAAAAGCAAAATCTTGATTAGGCCCAGCCCTAATTTAAAACATTCAAAAGTCATTTGAACATCAACTCTAATAGGAGATTGGGTTGATGTTCCTTGATTCTTTCACTATTGTAGATTTTTTGGTTATCAATGACCAATTCAGATGTTTTACATTGTTTACTTTTTAAAATTTCCTTCTGTCAATGATTGATTGTAAATTTTCTGGCATTGTGCATTTTTTACTATGGGTATTAGGAGTTCTGGGATTTGATAAACTCTAATTTATTTTTTTTATTTTAATTAAATGTCATTGAAGGCATATTATTGGACACATATGGGCACATTTTATTTGTGATTTCACAGGAACTGAAACGTGATAGATGGGAGTGTGTTTTTCTTCTCATAGGTTGCTCTTTAAGTGCTCCGGGACTTAATGAAGCTCTTAATTATGTTTCACTTAAGTATCAGACAGACACAAATGAAACTGTTGACATTCAGCAGGAGCGAAGAGCTATAAAACGGATGTGTAGCATAGCCTTTGATGAGATGAGAATCTGATGAGAGTTCATATTTAAATCTCTGACTTTTGATGACTTTGGTATCTTAGCAACTCTGAGCAGTTTGTGGCATTGTTGAGATCCCCATCTGAACTCTGGAGGAGACATGAGATTACTATGGTTTGAGGAGAACGCTGAGAAGCCAGAGAGCTAAAGGAGAAGTGCGCAATTATTGTGTTTCATACCAAACATAGATTCAGATAAAAAATAATCATTTTACAGAACATTTCCTTGTGCTCTACTAGTCATCAAATGCTATATTTATACCAATGAGTCACAATGTTTACTCTTTTAGGTGAACAAACCAAATTACTTACATAACATTAGACTACATGATGTTTTTGTCTGTTATGTTAGGCACTTAGTGATAATGTTTTTTACGATAGTGATTTTATGGAGGTAGAATAACAATAATGGAGGTAGAATAGTCATCTAAATTACAATCTAGGCAACATATCATTGCCTCTATAGCATCAGTTTTCTGTATACTGTATGTATATCTTGCTTTCTATGTCTACACTTTTAAATAATATGCCAGTGTTTTGGATGTTATGCATCTGCCCAATGATTACATGATGGGTTGTTGATGTTCTGAGTTATATTCTGCTCTGAAGTAGGAGCTAATTTAGTTCCTCAAAAAGGAGTTTGTAAAAACAAAATCCTTCCTGCAGTGCAAACATGCCAGGAAAGGGACTTCTGCACTAGAAAGTTATTGGAACTACAATTTAGGAACTAACCATTAGGCCAAGTACCCTGAGAAATAATTTGCCCCCAGACCATTTTCATGATTTATCTCTAAAGAGAAGTAATCCATCCAACAACTGCATTAAATGTTGCATTCAACAAATTCAGCAACTGGAGAAAGGAGGACTACTTGATTGAAACCGTTTCATTGCATGTTTCAAGGAGATGAAACCTATAGTAAATGACTTATGCAACAACTGAAAGGACAACTTAATCTCCAAACTCGATGGGATTTTTATAAATGAGGCTGAAACAATAATGCTACGTAAAAAGGCAACATGTAAATTCTACTAGTTTTAGCTTTCTGAGGGTGCATGTTTAGTAACACTTTAAAATGAATGTGCCAGTGATTTGTATGGCATTTGCCCAGTCAGCTTACTCTTACGGTATTGGCCTATTTCCAATGAGTGGTACGGTACGGGTCGGTGCGCTTTTATGCCCGTTTCCCTTTCCAAAGGGAACCTAGCACAACAAAATGGTACCAAAAGGTGGAGCTAGACGTGCAGCTAAATGCTATTGGTTTACAGAGAAACATGGTAATAACATGAGTGTGTTCATTAAAGTGCTTCTGACATCCGATCCTTTCAAAAGTAGACAAACATCAGAAACCCCAAAAAGCAAAGCCTTTAGCAACCTAAAAGATGAACTGCCATGTTTAATTTTTATCATTGCCTTTTTGACTATAATGAACTCAGAATGACGGAAAAACTTTCTAACATTATGTTACATGTGGTGGTGAAGACTAAAAATGAGACTTTTGTACTGATTGTATTCGTATCATTTATGAACCCAAATGGTAAGTTTTGGTAATTTTTATGTATAATTGATAACATTTTAGAGACTGTAAATCTCTGCGTCTTTTCGTAAATTCATAAAGTTTTATTTTTTATCTTATTTTATATAATCGCAGACGTTACAGTAGGCTGTTTCCCATTATTGAACTGCAGCTATAATCAAATCCTGTTCATAGAAAGGTTAGTAAATAACATTTATTTATACATAAGCATACAATATGTGAACTTCAAGCGAGAATGTTGTTGACTACGGGCCCTATCATACACCCGGCACAGTGTGGCGCAAGACGCAGCGCAGTAGTCTTTTGGTAGTTTCAGCTTGGCGCAAGAGTTGTTTTGAGGCGTTGCGCTACACTGTTTAAATAGCAAATGCATTAGCGCTCATTTGTGCGCCCATAGGCGGTTTGGTCTAAAAAGGGAGGCGTTCTGAGGCGGACCGCTGGCGCGTTGCTATTTTGAGAAACTATAATAGTTTAAACTAACCCGGTCTAAACTCCGGCGCAGAGTTGCGCCTCGCTTAAGCACTGCTTAATACGCACAAGAGAGCAATAGGCAAATATCTTTACATATGAAAAAATTTTAATATTAGGGATATATATAGGATATAATAAGAATAGATATAGGATATAAATATAAAAGATTAAAATATTACAAAACATATTATTTTCTAGCCTATATAAATATGAAAAATCACTGCTTTTATTTCTTCATCTCGGGAGGCTTTTTCAGTTAATTTATAACAATTTGCTTTTGTATAATGTTATTATTATTAGCAGTATTATTTAATATATCCATATTTATATTATTGCCCACCTGCCAGGTTTTAGACCATATGGGGCATGGCAGGTGTATTTGGAAATAACTCAGTATTTTGACCACACTTGGTCATATTGTTCATTTATTCGTTTGCTAAAAATTAGAACTGAATTTAGAAATAGTTTTGAAACAAATCTTTGCGCTTAACAAACAAAATTAATTATTTATAGACTAATTGATGTCTGTGTGTAAAGGTTTCCCTATCCAAGAGTGAATGTGAAAGTAGTTCCATTATCTCTCATTCTCACGCAGTAGATGCTCTGTTTAACAGTTTTCTGTTAAAAAAACTGTTAACTGTTAACTGTTTGCTTGTGAAATTCCATTTTTTTCCACTTAGCCTTACTTTGCGTCCAGTAAATAGCGAATGCGCTCTTGGCGCGACGCAGCTGGGTCTTAAAGGGAATGGGAGATGAGACTCTAATTGGTTTATTCTCAAAACACACCTATAACTCATTAAGAAAATAAACTCAACCCTTTTAGACCATGCGTCTTGGCGTAAGGCAGATTTCCCATCCTTAAATTAGCAAAAACGCGTCCTGACACGCCCTGAAAGCGTTTGTGCCCTGCGTTTTGCGCTCTGCGCATGGACCGTCAAAATAGAGCCCTACAACTTTCGGTTGAACACCACTCCCACCAAAAGGGTACCATTGGTACCTTTTGGCAGTAGAGAAACAAGCCTGATAAAGGTGACCTATACCGAACCGTACCACACCGTACTGTACCACTCAGAGGAAACAAGGTATATGTCAATGTAGTACCTGTTATGCTAGGTTAGACTCTTCCCTGAAGTAGAAGCTAATTTTCTTTACCTCAAATTATTATTATAGTACTGATTATAGTACTGAAATTGTTCCCAGAACCCATTCACAACCCTACTTTTTTCTTTTTAACAATCTGTTTATTCTGCATGATTGTCACAGTGTTGAGTTCTTGTGCTACGTCTTCTTCATTATGACATCAAGAACAAGTCTTTGTTTACTTTTTACTCTCCTTGCTGTTTAGAAGAGACAAGTGAAATTTATATGTGGTATCTTTGCTATATTCGCAAATTGTATAATGTGCGAGCTTTAAGTGTGGTCCTGTCCCTGCAGAAAGACCTACAGGAAGAGTTACATCAGTGGCTCATTCCTATATTAATGAATAAAGCAAAAGACGAGAATGAGCATGAAAGACAAGAAGAAAATAATTGAGAATTATATCACTGTCCATTAAAGCCCTCTGCTAAATACTGGACCAAATCCCTCAAGTTCTTGTGGAAAAAAAAAACCCTCCAACAATTTTGCACTCTAGTAATCTTCAGATTTAATAACCTTAAGCTTCCGTAGTTCTATAAATCTGAGCTTCCAACACCCTCTCCTCCTCCTCCTTCACCACCACTACCCTCTTCCTCCTCCTCCCTTTCTCGCTCCCCCGTGCTCTCCAAGCGGCTGTGCATTTTATCTCTGTAATAACACAAAGCCGCCGTCACAGCCTCCCGTCAGGCAGATAACAGAAATTCCTGCCCATATTTTAATAGCTTCTGGCCGCTATCTCTCGCTCCCAACTCCTAAGGAGCGTGCGCACTCACCTTGGAAGCGCAGCCTGGAGGAGATTCCCTGAGAAACCTGCGACTGGTGTGCTCGCGATCGGAACGCCACCAGAATCTTAATGCCGGGCTCTGCTGTTGCCATAGCGCTGCTTCAGACTCTTACCGCTTTCTGTGGTAGTTGTACCTGAGGTGGGCTGGAGACCACAAGAGTCTTGTGACCCTCAGGGGCTGATGGAGAGCGAGACGCTCTTAAGCAGTGCAAACTGGGCGGCCTTTAATGCTTTTACTAAAGACCATGTGATTTCCCTGGAGTCAAAACATATTCAAAATGTCTGTCAGACGGAGGCGGGGTGGATATTGTCGAGTGTCATTACAAGATTATTATATGTTCTGTAAAATGGTGAAAATTTATGTTATTTTCCAGCACTGCTGCTGCTATAATGCAGGGAGATTAAAGGAGGAATTCAAATGTATTCAGGCCCTACAGATTTCTAATGTCTAGCTCCTGCTTTGTTCAAGTAAAACAAGAAAACTGTCGTCATGTATAGGGATGGGCAAAAATACATTGAAATGTATTTTAAATAAACATGTATCAAAAAAACTACAAAATACAGCAGCGCCAACAAGTACCAAAATAAAATATTGTATTTTGTATTTTGAAAGCTCCCAATCCTTCTATCAGTAGGCCTATTGGATAAATCTCTTCCCCTTTAAACTGATTTAGTGAAGTAAACAATGATTGATAATAAACTTGTTTCTCTGAGCAAGTTTAAGTCAGCTTCTCTGCACCTCATCATCTCTACTGTAAAAAAAATAAATAAATTAATATTCATAAAACTTGATTTTCTCTTTGATTTTATTATAGATTTGTACAGATATCATACAGAAAGTCTTGTCTTGAAGAGTATCTCTTTAATCACTTTAATAACCATTTATTGTAGATAATGAGTTGATTTTGAAAATTGCCACCTTCTCTTAAAAGCCTTATTTTTCAACATTTTTTCAATTGAAATCTTTAATACTCAATGTAAAATCAGTATTTCTGACAACAACTACAATTTTCAGTTTTAGTCATTTCCACAAAACAGTTAAAAAAAAAATTGTTCTTTTCAAAACACAATATAAAACACAAGATCTCAAAACATTTGGGAGTTTTAAACCAGAAGACTGAAAAAATATTGAATATACACAGATTAACTATGTCAAAGTTTGCAACTGTACAGGGCACCTGCAGATTAGCTACTGCCATTTAAAATTTTTTTCTGTAGTTATGGCCACTGCAGGACTTATGGTGTTTGTCTTATTTTCCTGTCTGATTTTGATCTGCTCCTGAATCTACCCTTGCTATTTGTCTGTTACTTTCATTTTAGGTGATGCATAATTTTTATCCATACTCCAAGCATTGATCTATGTCTTTAATTTTAATTAATTTTCTGGTCTGATCTCAAGCCTTGGCAAATAACTGAGAAAGCATCAAATGCTACGTTTGCATGATGTCATCATGTAGACTTCTTACAAAGTATTTTAAAGTATTTTAAAAAGACAAAATTGCAAGACACTAAAGTATTTGGTACAAAATAATAAGCAATTTTCATAAAAGCCATAAAATACAAATACAAAACCTTATTTTGTGTTTAAAATACGTATTTGAAATACATGTATCCTAAATACTGCCCATCACAGGTGTCCGTTCTTCATACGTGGATTATTCAACTGTTTGGTTATTGACGATGACACGATCGTTTCGTTCTTGAAGACTCATCCAAGATTTGTTGTCATAGCTCAAACCTGCAGGTTTATTTCATATAAACAGGATCAGATTGGGTATTTTCAAGCAAAGGTAATACTGAAAGTATACCAAATGCTGATATTTTCTTATAGTAGTAATTATATACACTTGAAAAAAATTGTAAAGTAGTTACTAAAATAGTACTATTTTAAGGTACCAACCAGCTTTAGTACAATTTGTTCTTTGTAATAGACAAGCACAATATTTGACTGTTTTTTTCTTTTTAAAGGAATAATCATTTCATAATCATATATGTCCCCTGCAGTATCAACTAATAATAGAAATGTCCCTACCAATAGTTTAATCAACTTCAAAATAAAGTAATGCTCCATCAACTCTTTACCTACATGTGCACCAAGTCGAGTTCAGCATAATACTAGTAACCAAGGCTGTGCAATTAATCAAACTTTAGTTTCAAATTTGGCCTCCATGTTTATAAAGAACAATAATTGGGATAAACCAGTTAAATTGCGTCACACACCTCTCTAAATTCTTCCACATTCATACCTCCTCAAAGCCCGACTGCAGAAAAATCATGTAAATTTACATTTGCAGCATGAAACAGGAAGCTATTTGTATTAAGTGTTTATTTTATATTATTATGTACTTTATTCATGTTTTTAAAAGTGTAAGATAGAATTTGTGCTGTTCAATGCATGTGCTCTAGGGTTGTATGTCCCCACTAATGTCAAGAGCATATCTACGCCCTTGTTACCAATATCAAAATGCTTTTTTTGATGCAAAATTAATTTAAACAGCTAGTTATTCCTTACGCTGATGAAGAAACTTGAATGTAAATGTAAACTTAAAAAATAAATTGCTAAATACTCTCGACACAGGAGTGTAAGCATGCAGCCCATAACAAAGGTGGAAAGTTATTCTGTGTCATATTTAACACACCGTTTACTATGATTTTGATGTAATTTTGCTCACATGAGTAATTGAGTATTAATCGGATGATGTCATTACTCTGCTGTGCCATCAGCCAATCGTTGCATTGCTAATCATGATTTCGAGGATTGATAGATCTGTCCTTCACAACACAAGCAAAGATCTCAGATCAGTTCATCCAGACATTTTAATCTGATTTGCGAACTTGTTTAAAGAACCAAATTAGCCAGAGATCAGTTATCTCAGCCTGATCTCACGAGGAAACGTAAGTATTTCAGTGTATCAAGTATGTCAGTTTGGTGGCTAATTCATATGAATTCGTGTACAAAAATGTACGATTTTAAATAGGAGGCGTGGCACCCAACCCCACCCCACCCCAACCCTAACGGTCATTGGGTGATGAGCAAATCGTACTAAATTGTACAAATTAGATTGTATGAATACATACAAATTAGCCACTAAATCAAATAGTTACGAATTGCTGTGAGATTGCGTTGGTTATACAGATTAAAAGATCCAGGATCTGTCAAATCATCTTAGATCATTTAAGTGAGGTATGAAGAACGGACCCCTGGTCACGTGTATGAGATGTGTTTATGAGCAAATTTGGATGAATATATTATTTTCGTAGCATGAATCCTGCATGCATCCCTCGGCGTTTCACGCCAAATGCATGGGAAACTTCACTGAACATGCTAATTACTTCCCGTACGGTTTTTGACATGTCACCGGGGACCCGTGCGACAGAAAGCGGGCTCGTTGTCGCAAACATCTCGGCACAAATTGTTTGGCTCAGCCCTGGCAGAAAGGCATGTGCGAGAAGCGCAAACATGTCCTGATGACTTTTAATCCTTGTGAGTCAATAGAGAGGTGTTTATTAACTTTCACTTGACGCTGCCAGAAATATCTGACGGGATTATGCATTAGTCCGTACGGGGCGAAAAACTGGGAAAAAGACTGAATTCCAGCACACTAGGAAGGAAGCTGTTGTAGTCTGATAGGATGGATGCCAGCTGGAAAGTATGTGGACTCACACTGGCACACTAACACAAACACACTTTTACCTCTTTATGTTGTGGTATTAGAATACAAACTGTAAAGTTACTGTGACAGGAAGCTGATGTCAGCTTGTTTTGTGTGTGTGTGTGTGTGTGTGTTAGTGTGTTTGTCTTCCCAGGGTGTTTACTTCGGTTTACAGGAAAATGACTCAGTTTGTGCTGGCAGATATAAAGTGTCCATCTACAGGAGCATTGTATTTGCCTCAGATATGAAGTGATCGGGGGGTGGGGAGATATTGCTGCATTGAGTCTGGAGTTCCTGTTCATAATTGTGAACCTGGAGCAGGAGTACTCAGGTGAATCCTCAGGTGTTAGCGGCATTAGCTCTCCGTCTGTGCTGCTTAATCTCTGTGGCAGTGAGGATTAAGAGATGTGCTGTGTGGGATTGTGGGATTGAGTTGATGCTGTGTGAGTCGCAGTGGGGATGTGTGTGGCAGCTGTGTGCTTTTGTGTATAAATGTGTGTGATGTTGTGTGTGACTGTGTGTTCCATACTGTACAAAGCAGAACACACAGGCTTGGTAAAACTGCAAGTTTTCTAATATGGATCTTTTTTAATTCGACTGGAATAAATATCAATTCCCAACATTGATCATTTGACCTATCTATCTATCTGTCTGTCTGACGGTCGGTCCGTCATTCTATAATTCTATCTATCTTTCTATCAATCTATCTATCATTGTATCAGTGTATCTATCATTCTATTGTTGTATCTATGGTTGTATATCTATGCTTGATATCTATCTATGTTGTATCTGGTTGTATATATGGTTGTATATCTATCGTTCTATCTTTCTATCTATTGTTCTATCTATGGTTCTATCATTTCATTGTTCTATCTAGGGTTATATCTGTCATTCTATCTATTGTTCTATCATTCTAAGTTTATATCTATCATTCTGTCGTTCTATCTAGGGTTGTATCTATCATTCTATCTATTGTCCTATTGTTCTATATGGTTATATCTATCGTTCTGTTGTTCCATCTATGGTTGTATCTATCATTCCATCTATGGTTGTATCTATTGTTCTATGGTTGTATCATTCTATCTATTGTTCATTCTATGTCATTTTATCGTTATATCTATGGTTGTATCTGTCATTCTATTGTTTAATTCAATTCACCTTTATTTGTATAGAGCTTTTACAATGTAGATTGTGTCACAGCAGCTTCACATAAAAGATCATAGTAAATTGCAACAGTGTAGTTCAGTTTTTTAGTGTTTAAGTTCAGTTCAGCTCACTTTAGTGTGGTTTAGTACGGTTGTATCTATCGTTCTATCGTTCCATTTATGGTTGTATCTGTCATTCTATTGTTTTTTTTTCAATGGTTGTATCTATCATTCCATCTATGGTTGTATCTATCGCTCTATTTATATTTGTATCTATCATTCAATTTGTTGTTGTATCTATCGTTCTATCGCTCCATCTATGGTTGTATCAATCATTCTATCGTTCTATGTGTTCTATTTATCGTTCTATCTATCATTCTATCTATCATTCTTTCTGTAGTTCTTTTCTATCTATAGTTCTATCTATCGTTTGATCTATAGTTCTATTGGTCATGCTTTGTTCTATTTATCATTCTATGTATTGTTCTATCTTTCTATCATTCTATTGTACTATCTATCTGAGCTCCACAATATATTATTTCTGCATCAACATTGTATCTGTCATACTGTTGTTCTTTCTACGGTTGTATATATAGTTCTAGTGTTCCATTTATGGTTGTATCTTTCATTCTATCTATGGTTGTATCTGTCATTCTATGGTTGTATCTATCATTCTATCTTTCGATCTCTTTTTGTATCTATCATTCAATCTATTGTTGTATTTAACATTCTATCGTTCCATCTGTGGTTGTTTCTATTGTTCTATTGTTCCATTTATGATTGTATCTGTCATTTTATCTATGGTTGTATCTTTCATTCTATTGTTCTTTCTATGGTTGTATCTATCATTCTACCGTTCCATCTATGGTTGTATCTATCATTCTATCTATTGTTGTATCTATCATTCTATCGTTCCATCTATGGTTGTATCTATCATTCTATCTATTGTTGTATCTATCATTCTATCGTTCCATCTATGGTTGTATCTATCATTCTATCTATTGTTGTATCTATCATTCTATCGTTCCATCTATGGTTGTATCTATCATTCTATCTATTGTTGCATCTATCATTCTATCGTTCCATCTATGGTTGTATCTATCATTCTATCTATTGTTGTATCTATCATTCTATCGTTCCATCTATGGTTGTATCTATCATTCTTTCTATTGTTGTATCAATCATTCTATCGTTCCATCTATGGTTGTATCTATCATTCAATCTATTGTTGTATCTATCATTCTATCGCTCCATCTATGGTTGTATCTATCTATCTTTCTATCTATGTGTTCTATTTTTTGTTCTATCTATCATTCTATCTATAGTTCTTTTCTATCTATAGTTCTATCTATCTATCGTTTGATCTATATTGGTCATGCTTTTGCTCTTTCTATCATTCTATTGTACTATTGATTAGGGCTCCACAATATATTATTTCTGCATCAACATTGCAATGTGCGATAACAATTGCAGCTTTTATCAAAAAATACTTGCATTTAATTTATATATTGAAGTGTTATTTTACATTTGATTATTCAATATCTGTATCTGACAACTGAGACTTTAAATATAATAAATAAAGTCTTTCTGTCTGTCTGTCTGTCCATCCATCTATCCATTTATCCCACTGTTGTGTTTCAAACTCTGTGCCCATGTTTATGATTGCATTTTATACACACAATGTAAAACAGTTGTGGTTGTGTGTCAGTTTGTGTAGCTGTGCTTATGATTGCTTTGTGTGTATGTGTGCATATCTGCATAAGTCAGTGTGTTGCTGCAGTTTGTGCCTATAGTGTGTTGCACCGTGCTGTTTGCGTGTGTGTGTGGTTGTTGTGTAAGGGAGCTGACAGGAGCAGCATCGGCTGGGATTGAATTAAACAATACCATTCAGAGTGTCTCATAACAGTATGAAATATACAGCATACCTTCAGGGAGCGCTTGGGGTCTGGCAGCAGCCTCTCTCCCTCATTTTCCTGCTTTTTTATCTGTGAGTCTGTCTACCTCTTTCTCTCTCTCTCTCTCTCTCTCTCTCTCTCTCTCTCTCTCTCACACACCTACCATTTCCTCTCAGCTGAATGGATTTACTGTATCTTCACCTCTCTGGGTTTGGTGTAATAAACTCTTGTATGCTGGGCTCCTGGTTGCTGTACGACAGAGCAAGGATATGTGATTTGTCTCTTAGAAGCCCGTTGCTGGAAATGTCAGGGACAATCATGTTCTGTAGAGTCATGTTGGGAGAAGTTTAGTCTGTCTCTGAATGTCACTGCGAGGGGGGAAAGCAGGCCAGATTCATCCCCGTAGCAATCGAAAGTCCTCAAGAATTCTCACGGAGCAATAGACGTTACAAATGAGACTAGTTACTGCACTTTTTGTGTCACGGCATGCCACAAATCCTGCTTGCGTCATAAGGATGTGCTACTTTATGCGGTACGTTTGACTGCATGGATCTGCAGGATGATATCAGTGTGCTGACTAATTGGCCAATGAAACAGGTCAGTTTAAAGCCGCAAAAAATTGAGTGCAGTACTTATTGAGTATGCAGTATTTATTATAAATGATTTATTTGATAATCAGGTATCAGCTCTAAAGTTTTGCAGATTAGATATTGGTCAAGTAGGACCAATACAAATCTGACACTGTGTGTATTAATGCTAATAAATACAAGTTTGAAGATTCAGGGTGCTTTCACACTAGCACTTTTGGTCTGCACCCGAGTTCGTTTTTTTTTTTTTTTAGTTTAAACTTTATTGTCCGTTCTGCTTGACACAGAAAGGAAATTTTTCTTCAACACTGAATTTAGGACAACAATTACAAATGTACAACAACGACACAATAACACTTATCAACACAACAACATAAGTTAAAAGTTTAAAAACCAAATTAGCCCCATGCACAATACTGCAAATCATACTTGGTAACCACCTCATTCACTACAAACATTGATCCGGTTTAGAACAACAACTGCCATTGGGATAAATGACTTTTTATAGGCATTTCTTCGTGCTTTAAGAATTCTAAACCTGCGTCCTGATGGTAGCAATTCAAATGCTGAGTGAAGGGGATGTGTATTATCTTTAAAAATCACAACTGCTCTTTTTTCCATAAAAGAGTCAAATAAAATCTGCAATGAATGCTGTTTGTGACCAGTTATCTTATTTGCCTGTTTGATGTCTCTGACGCAAGTTGCTTTCTGTATGTCCAAAAGCTTTCAGTAATAGCAGAATGGCCGCGATGTGCAGAAGTCTTTCCATTTCGGCGCTTGCTTGCGTGGCCATCACCTAGCAACGGCCGTAAACAAAACAACAGCTCGATGACGCAAGCGTACCAGGGTTCTGAAGGAAAAAGACAGTGTGAACACAAACCAACCAAGGAGGTGGCAAGGGGAGACAATCGAACTTGGGTACGGTCCAGGCAAATGAACCAAGTGTGAAAGCACCCTAAAGCATCATAAAAGTTTGCATGCATTATATTCCAAGTCTTTCAAAACAGATAGATAAATGGCAGTGTTGGCGAGCTACTTGAAAAGTGTGGTGAGCTAAGCTATGTGGGAATATAAATTTATATTCCAAAGTAATGCAAAGTGTCAGTTTCACACTTTCACTCTTCATTTGTGTGCTTTGTTTAGCCAACTCCCCTCCTCCTAAGAACACAATATAGACGTGTCATCTTTGTCTTAATTCAGACTTGTGATAGAACTTGCAGATTGCAGACCTCCAGTAGGCTCCTGCAGACACAGGAGCCTACTGGACACCTTAAAGAAGCTGTATGACTCCAGAATAACCAATACATCTCAATAAAAGAATTCTGCTTGTTTCGAGTCTCCTGGACTGGGCTCTCTCTTCGATTCTTCATCATTTATTTTTTTAACAACAGCTATTTTCTACTCTACTTAAAATGAGCTTAACTACACTAAAAGCTACCCCCTAAAAATGAAGCAAGCTAAGCTAAAAGCTACTTAGCAAAAGTAGCTTAGCTACATCTAAAGTTTTAATTTTAAATCTTAAATCGAAGCAGCTTAAATCCAAGTCAATCACATCTTAGTGATCAATAAAACAGTAAATGAAACATATGAGGCAGAATTGTTCAGTTGAATTATTTACTGCAATTAATATGCTGTACCAAACAGAAACAAAGTAACAGCAACAACAAAAAATCCAATAAAAGCAGGTGTTACACATTTAAAATACTATATTAATTGATAGTAAAGGGGAATATTTAGGAAGGAGCATGACACTGTATATATATTTACAACTCTTTATTAACGAATAACACTAATGTAGTATTTTTAGTAACTCATGTGAACTAATAGTAATTACCATAGTATACTGTAGCCCTTACTACAGACTATAGTAAACTATATACTTCTCGAGGTATGGTCACGAGGAATCCTGGTTCAGAAATATCTCCTCACCGTCAGTCATCTTTCCATCAAGCAAGGTTCTCGTGTTTTCCTAATTGTCTGGAGCGAAAGGTGGCAGTAAGTAGTTTTTGCCTTTATTAGATACAGTAGGACAGGAGTCAAACATAAAGTGAAGTGGGAGAGTGAGAGAGAGGGGGTAGGGTTGGGAAATGTCCTCAAGCTGGGATTCGAACTTGGGACGCCCTGAAGTGCTACAGCACCATATGTCGGTGTGCTAACCACTAGGCTATTGTAAAAGCTATGGAATAAATTTAAAATAAACTGCTTTTAATTTGATAGTATTTCATCTGTATTTTTTTATGAAATCCCTTAATAATGTTCAATTAGCTATTTATTTTTGATTAAAAACTACCAATTTTAGCACTATACACACTATACTGACTTGGACATTTGAAACTATTTCAGCTTCCAGAAATGATCAGATGTGCTCCAACATTAGGTACATTTAAATCAAGACTGAAAACACATCTGTTCAGCTGTGCCTTTACTGAATGAGCACTGTACTACGTTTTATTCCTTTTAAACCTGTTTTAACATTATTTTTATCTGTTTTTAATACTTTTTAATTATTTTAATTGTTTTTGTTTTCTTGTTTCTTTTATTCCTGTTTATATAAAGCACTTTGAATTACCATTGTGTATAAAATGCGCTACATAAATAAACATGTCTTGCCTCGTTTGTATACAAAAGGTGGTGGAGAGGAGGGCGGACTCTATAGTTTGCTTGGAAGTGTGCACCATATGAAAAACTAGCTGGTTACATATAAACCGGCTTGACATTGAAACAGGTCTGTTATGGCACATGAATGTACAAGCTGTATGTTTTCTTTTCAAGCTGTCTGAGCTTGAATTTTTTAACTTGAAAATGTTTTTAATCCGAGGTCATTTTTAAAGGAAAGCATGACTTTAGGACTATAGTTATACTTTAGGACAGGTACACTTTCCTGCTCGCTCTTTGTCCTTCTGTATTTTTCGGATATATTTAAAATAAATATTGTGTACAATATACTGTATAATGAATTTTATCACACTGTATAAAATAAAAATCTTTCAAACTAAATATATGACCCAGCCATATCTGACACTCGCATAAAAAATAGCCTCATTGATCCAAATCAAGTCCTACTCTGCATTCACTGTTATTTATATGGTGAAAAGTTTCATAATATTAATGCAACTTTACAGATCGAATGCATGATTCATACTACAACAGAGAAAAAAACTCTGACTTTGAAGATTCTCAACAGTGTCAGATGCTGCATGTAACTATGACTTCCACTGCTGAAACCAATTCAAAGTGCATCAAACAACAGAGGCCAGTGGTGTTATTGGGAGAGATGAAGGATACTTGACCTTGGTAATCCATCGCCCGAGGACGTGAAAAGACGAATGTCTCGCTCTAGTTCCATCCGCCTGCCTCCGTGAGCATCTTCTCATATTGATAGAGGGAAGCTAGACCTTTGAGATCTATAAGACGAATCGGCCTTCACTGACAGCCATCCATCATGGCTGCTGAAATGCGATTAATGTTGCCGAATAAAGGGAAAAAAATAACAGACATTAAAGTTTAGCTCACAAGTAAGGCCCATTAAGTATTTTTCCAGTTGCATTTATGGCTACCTTAATCCTTTTTAATATGGCAGGAAATCGATGGCTTCATATTGCTAGCCTAGCTTTTGAACACACTCAATCAAATCCACAGAGGATCTGTCGATAGACCTTGGGCTACTCTGTGAGGTTTGTTTAGTGCTCATTGGACATGCCACTGACCACAAACACAAAGATAGATGATTTGCTAGTAAGAAATGACGGATGGCGGCGTCTGATGCCTACTTTTCCGCTCTTTGTTGTTTTTTACTTTCTGTGAAAGGAAATTATCTAATAATAGAGAAGTCACTGATAGTATGTTATCCTGACATCTGAATTAATGCCATCATTATGGCGGCGTCTAAAAAATGGCAAGTCAGATTGGTTTCTTTTTGTTTAGTTTTAAAAGTAAAGCTGCTAAATTCTTTGTGAAAATGGCAAATGCTTTACAATAAAGAGCAATAAATAATGCATTAGGTGATGTTAAAAACAATGAACAAGCATTTGTTATTCAGCATAGTTAATTTGTTGTGTAACAGATCACAAATCTTAAGGTTTGGATCAAAGTATGGTTTTTGTGTCACGGATCGGACCATTTTTTGGATTAGCAAAACAGGAAAAAGGCAAATGTCATTTGATTTCCATTTATACAAAAATATTACTGACAAAAAAAACATTGATTTTAACAAACATAACTTAGAATCTGTTATTTTAATAAAAATAAAAATCAAGAAAGAACCAGCTGGAAAAAAAAAGAAAATTATTCAATACGAAAAATGATCCTTGCTAATGCTAAATATAGAAATCTAACATCTTGTGCAACATATATCATATCACACAATTCACACATAAAACTTGTTTGATTATAGGTGGATCATTTTTGAAAACTTATTCAATGACATAATTGTGACGGTTGTTTGTCACAACAACCATCACACATTGTTTACACAATGCAATTGCTATAACATTCACCAGCGTCAAGTTCCAGTAAACAATAATTTTGATCTTTACTATAAACATCAGTGTTTATATCTAAACTATAAACTGTTCTTCCAGTACTTATGTGTCATTTAATTGATTGCAACTAACTGAAAAAGTGTAAAAACTGAATCTCTCTCGATCAAACGCAGATTTGAATATAGCGCTTCGAAGAATTAATAAACATATGCATTACTGTAATATTATCATTTTAAATTAAGATCACAATGTTTTAAGGTTTAATTGTGCAGCTTTACACTGAATGCATTAATGCAGGCTAAACAAACAGTGTTTAGTTAGGTCCCACCACAACTTTTTCCATCATCATTATATTTTACAGGGAAACCAAAATGCTTTCATACACATAATTTGAATGACGTGGGAGGTAATCTCTCTGCAATTGTTATCAATGTTGAGTTTAACCAACAAGTTAGAAAAAAAGTTATTAATCCGCGGGTCACGTGTGTTCCAAACTGTGGGTTGTGATTCGTTATTTTATGTACTACTGTTAATTCATGTTCCTAAAACATTAACTAGCGCAAATTTATACAGCTTTAAATGTTAAACATACATAAATCAAAGATTAGGTTTGCATCAAATTAGTAATTTTATGTACATAGAAAGCATATTAAGTGCAAATTAGTCTTAAGGTTTGTGAAAACATATCAAAATACAGGTGAAATAATGTTCTAATGATGTTGTCATTCAGCTTAAAAGATCTGTTTATGCACAACTGAGACAAATTTACTTATCCAAATAGGTGATCAAGTGGGTAAACAGTGTTTGACAGAAATTAGCAATCGGTAAAGATCTTTTTAACTCGTGATCAAATGATTCTTGTTCTAAACTTGGTTATACTGAAAGACTGTAAATCAGGATTAAATATAAGTTGTTCATTTTCTCAAAATGTTATAAGATATTATGGCTAAACGTAAACTTGAAAACCTATATGTGTAAACATAATAGTAAATGTAGAAATGAATAAAGCTATTTTTCCTGCTATTTTTCTCTGACAATATCTCCATAGTCCATTCAGTATTTGATTTATATATACTAGTCATTAAGAAGGTATTCTTCTGTAATTTACAGATGCCTGAATGCTGGGCTATTGGATTCTTTTGTGTTTATCCAGTCCTGCTGATTTAATTCAAGTGTTAATGCATATCAAGTGTTTACAAATCACTCAGAGGTGAATGAAACTTTATGCATTAACAAATAAATTGCATGATATTGAATATTTAATTTTCTAGAACACTTTACTATAACCTATATTTTAAAATTAGCTAATGCCATAGCTTACATGAAATGGCAATTACATCTATATTGAGCTCATATTTTGTGATCAAATATTATCAGAACTTTAAACTCTTGTTGTATTGCATCGTTTGCATGTTTTTATGACTCATCTGTTGTAGTTATATTGTTTTTATGTTTTTTGTATAACTAGTACTATATAGAAACATGGAAAAAAAATAAGATACCACTTTAAATTCTTCGTTTTTCTGATGATTTACAATTTTTAGTTGTAAAAAAAATCTAAAAGTTACAAATTGGCATGAGATTGCGATAAATAAACTCATTGTACATAGTTCTTTTATGTATGTATTTATTTATTTGCTCATACTTCAGTGTTGCAATGTTAAGCAGGTGTTTCAAGCTATTAAAATGACTTCTCATACACCAAACAGTACATGTCTAGGTAAAATAAATGCATTGCACTGTGTTAAATGACTGATTTTATTTTTTGACATGGTCCTGAGCATCAGAGAAACGTCGAGAGCCCTTGAGTGTGCACATTTTCCTCCTCTCCCAGAGCAAGGACTGAATTCAAAGTGGAAGGAATCGCTGCGCTTACCATCTGTAATCTCTTAGAGCGAAGAATAATCTCATGCTATGATTATAGCGAAGGTGAGAATTTCTTCATATGTTCAGATCTCTTAGAGTCGAGAAGAGCATCTCATTCTCTCTCTTTTTCTCACTTTCACGTTCTTCAATCCTCTCACCCTATCACGCCATCTCCAACCCATTCTCTCCCTGTCGTACTCATTCTCCATTACTTCTCGCGTTTGCTCTTTCCCTCCAGCTCAATAGGCTGAGAGTTTCTCCTAAACCCATAGCGAAACCCTGATTATCTGTATTCTGAAGAAGGAAACAAGTCTGTAATTCCAGCAGGGCAGGGTGCTAAAAGACCTAATTTGACAGAACAAGTCCAACTATAAAAAGTCTTTATGTAATCATGTGCAGGATTTAGCATCAAACTAGAGGGGAAAAAACTGGAGTAAAGTGGGTTTACTGCATCTCTCTGCAAGAACAAGGATTATTACTATGGCCCTGTGAGTGAAGCTCGCTGATAAATTCTGTATTAAGATGTTCCAGTATATTGAAATTTCTCCTGCGTACGCCGGAGTCAGAGCAAAGAAAGACCATTACAATGGTGAGCAATTTATTTGTCACAATATTTTTTTTCCTCCTCTGAAATAAAAAGCTGTATCGCTTATAAGTCCCCCCCATCCCCCCCCCCCCCCCCCCCCCCCACAAGGCCATTTTCTCCTTGAGGCTCTGGATCAGGTGGATGGCGGCTGTTATTTGTCTATGCAGTGAGGCTGAACGAAGGAGATCTGTGGTGTTTTAGACTGTTCTAACACCTCCATTTTTCTGAATAATTACCTCCATCATCGCTGCCGTGATCCGCAGTGCCCTGGACTCACAAAGATTCTTAAAATGCAGAGAGACTCAAGTATAACTTGCACAAAACATGCAGGCTATTAAAGGCACTTTTGGGCTCACAAAAATCTCAAAGGCTGGAGAATAAGGTGACTCTTTTCATTCTGTTATTCAGTGCATTTTCATGGTTTCGTAATCTTAATATCACTTTATCGTGTTGGATGACATGTTGAAGACACAATTTGAAAAACCTGAATTGGTTATGCATGTTAATGTTTGGATGGCGGTGGATGTAAATGAACGATGAATGGTGAATTATTGTGTTCACGAGATGAATGCCATCTGATGCATACATGTAGCTTATGACATAGGCAAATTTTAGATTGTTCTATCAGTTGCAAACATTATGGTATTTGATCATTTTGTGGAAACCCTGTGAAGGATTCTTCAAAGAGCCATGAAACCCCCCTATTTCAGTTTAAGTCTACCTCAAAATTGGGAGGGAGGAAGGCGTTGACGTGGCCAGCAGAGCAGGAGAAAAAGAGGGGAGCAAACAACTCTGTTGTCACACGAAACATTGAGGTGACCCATGATTTTTTAGTTTGCAAAGTTAAAATGCAAAGAAATAAACAATGAGTAATTTAATGTCCTGCTACATTTGTTATTCACAATTTCATTTTCACGTAACCACAATTTGTTTAACAGTTACAAGGATAATCGTCTTTATTTAAACACTATGAATGAGGAGGATTATGAAACACTGTGAATGAGGAGGACAACTTGGATAACAGTGCAGCAGGTTTCTTGCCCTATGTATTTCAACCATTAGCTCTGCTGGGAATAAGAAGGATTTTAATCATAGGTGAACATGGCAGCTCAGATATAGGCGATGTGTCTGAATGGTAGCAAACTTAACTGTTAATCAGTTTCAACTGCTTTTCTCCAATTCTTGTAAAGCTCTCCTGACAAAAATGCTCGCTATACACAAGCAGCTTTGCTGTAATGACCCTGACAGCATCGCGAGGAAAGCCATGCAGCAAACTCTGTGGATCATGGAAACAAACAAACAAACATTCGACCCTTCATGAACGGCTAAATACTGTGTGCCTTGCGCAGACGCGGTATCACAGCTTGGCAGGTCTGCATTGCCTTCTGAAATCATGTGCAGTCATGAATAATTAGGGAGAAGAGTCTTCTCATAGGATGATAAAACTCAGCAATGAATACATATACATATTATACACACAGCTAGGAGGAAATCATCACGTCGTCTCTGGACAGGCAGATCAGCGCTACGTCACCGATTCTGATACTAATTTTATCTTCCGTGTTTAAAATAGCTTTTGGGGCAAAAGCTTGCAAAAGCTTAAAATTGTTCAGTTTACCCCACAATAAAAGCTTACGGGTACTAATGTTGTCTTAACTAATGCTCAACACACACAAACCTGTACTCAAGAAAAAAAGTACTCAAGGGTTTCTTGAACTTTCTTGAATACATAGATTTTTTAAATTTAAAAATCAACTTCAATTTTGAAAACCCTATCTCCCATGTCACAAAAACAGCTTTATTTCATCTGAGAAATATGGCTAAGCTACGATGCTTGCTATCTATCTCAGTTCATGCTTTTATGACCTCTAAACTGGATTACTGTAATGCTCTGTTGATTGGAAAATTAAATGCAAGTTGACACCTTTGTATAAATTTCAGTCTTGCACTGAGTAATGCCTAACTATAGCTCTTTATATCCATCCTGCTAAACTCCCCAAAGTTACTGTAAGTTTCCTTTTTTCAATTCTCCAGTTATGTTATTAAAAACTTATTTCAAGGAGTCTGGCGTATTCATTTACAGACTTCTAAATGTGCTACGTAACACCAGTGACCCCATAAAGCTCTCCAATGTAAAGAAACGACCAACACACTCTCCTGACTGAAGCTTTGGCTGTGCTTTTGGCAGCAGGCTTTGTTTAGCATTCAAACCTGACCTTCGTGAGCTTTTTTTTCATCTACAGTATAATGCAAAAGATCAGGTTCAAAGTGTGATTTCTTTTTCAGGAACTGGAGTGCGCCGTGGCATTTTGCGTCACGTGTGTATGTGTGTTGTATACATGCGGTAAATACAGGGTTTTTCTAGCTTCTCTCATTTCTCCCTGCCTTCATGTTAATGGAATCAGGGGAGAAAACCAATTGTCCTTAAGGAACGAGTGAATGAAATGCACTGTAAATGCCAGCGGATGACAGATCGCAGAGATTGGACAGACGCAAGAGCGAAAGAGAAGGAAACGGGGGAGAGCGGGGGCAAGGGGGGCGGAGGGGAATAAATGGTGTTTCTGCTTTTCATTTCTAGCTGTGCCGTATCCTCCCATTTCCCCTCAACCCGACATTAACCGCAGCTTTACAGCCCCGCAGTAGATGCGATAGAATAATGTGGGTGTATGTGAGCTAGTGGAGGCTTACTGCAGTACATTCCCTTTAATTAAAAAACACCATGAACACAGAGCGCCAGGAACCTCAGGACATTCTGCCGCTCTTTACAGCCGTCTACAAAGTATTTTATCCCTCTGCAATGACATGTACCCGTGCTTTTATGACATGGCAGTAAAGAGAGACTCCTGGGATGGGGGACCGAGGGTCCTACATTTACTAGCCGGTGAATTATTACCAGTAGGCAGTCACAGATCAGCTCTGTCCCCTCGGTGAAGTGCACTATTAAGTGGTAGTGTATTACTGTTTTTGTGTTTGGTTGTATCTATTGCTTTATACTCTGTATTTAAGTAGGCGGTTGGAAGCGGATGCTAAATGTATGTTTTGGGTCGAGCTGGAGCTTGTTTGCATTGTGTTTGTGACAGTCAACCTTATTATATGGAAATGTATTTGCGCAGACATATTTTACTTAATTATTGCGTTCTAGACCCCAATCACTTGACGCAGCGTGGCTAATTTATACATTTTATTTACTTGCGCGTTAATGATTACAGTTTTTGTAACACAAAAATTCTGAATCTTCAACAGATGCTGAAAGGGTGTTTAATGGATTATTAGCTTGATTAGCTCATTATTCATGTCGTAATATATTTTAACCAAGGCTGACACGCGCTAATGAATCTTCTTGATTGTTCTTGTGGTGTATGTGTGTGTGTTTTCTAATGTTCTCTGTGCTTTATCTGTGCACTATTGTCTGCTACTTTCAAACTGCAAAGGTTTTAAAGGGAGATTTCAAGCATCAAATCATTGTAACAAATTGTAATATTGCTTTACATTTAACCCCCCTTCTGATTAATATAATTTTTATTTATTTATGTAATTTAGTGTAACAATAATTTATATTGCAAAAATATTATAGGTCATAACATGAACCATTTGATTTCAGTAAAATAGGATCACATTTAAGGATTAAAGATTAAAGATCACATTGTATCCACAAAAAAACAAAAAACAAACAAACAAACACACAAATCCACCAAAGATTTTTGTCATTTAAAATGTATAAGCAATAATTTAATAATTTAAAATTAATCGTTTAATATATATATATATATATATATATATATATATATATATATATATATATATATATATATATATATATATATATATTGGGATGGCCTATTGTCCTTTTATACACTTTATTTTAATAAATACAGGTCAGAATTATTATTTTGTTTTACAATAAATATGTCTCTTTAGCTCTTGTTCTTGCAAATAAAATAATAAAAAATAAAATAATAAAAATAATAAATATAATTATATTTAAGTCTATTTTAAACTTTTAAACAGTTGTATTTGTGTAGATTTCTTGTATCTTTGTCCAACTATTATTGCTAATAATTTTTTTTGTAGAAACAAATATTAAATAAATCTATAATTTATTATTGTGCTGAAAAATATTAGTTAACCTGTACTTGCAAACCAATTGGCTTAAAGTAGCCAGAGATCGTTTTCAGCCGATAATCACATTTAATGACTCGATAGATACTCACTCGATAGATACACACAATCTGTTCGATGTTATGAACCGATTACAAATGTTTGTTTATGAGTTTACAAGCAGAGCAGACACATGTGCATACCTGGGTTATACATTCAGCAAACACAACACGTGAGGAGGTATATATATCACCATAGTTTTTCTATAACTGCACTTTATAACTTATACCTGTATCCTCCACTGTATCCATCCCCTATGACCTCTACCGGAAGTGATCATGTTTACACCCCAAATGGAGACATGTTTAAGGGATTATATGCAACATCCTATATTTATTCTCTTAGCTAAGGAGAGATCTCCTCTTAATTATCAAAATGTGCTTTATGTATTTAAAGCTTGAAGATTCAGAATCACGATACCCAATACCAATTCTGATGCTTTAAGCTTTATAATGCATAAGGCACATTTTCCCTCGAAGTATGATACTTAAGTGAAGATCACAATGACAGGGTATCAATACCTGTTTTCGACTGCAAAAATCCTGATTGGAGCATCCCTAGTATAGACCATTTCAATGTGGTCATGTTATTGGCCCGAACTACTACATTACAGTAACAAAAGACAATTCAATCATAACTTAATGTTAAAACAGCTATTATAACATTATCAATATGTGCCTCTTTTTGGATTCTCGGAAGCTATAGAAATAAAAAAAAGTAAACCGGAAATACATTGGGACTTGTCAATCATTCTCCAGTCCTCCGTTGGTCGCACCCATACATACCTCCTCTTTTTTATGAATTCTTTGCATAACATTAAAAGCATAAAACTTCTCAACTGCAAATATTCTGTGTTCATTTTCAACACATCTCTGCTCACAGGAAGTTTAGCTGCAGAGCTCAAGATGATTTTAGACAATCCTTTATCTACTTCTGTAAAAATGTTTCATTTGTATGCAAGGCATATCACACTCGAGAAGAAGTTTGGTCAATATCACCTTAGCAATACAAATACAATTGTTTAATGAACAGAAAAAGATACAAAAATAAAATTATATATTTATATATATATATATATATATATATATATATATATATATATATATATATATATATATATATATATATATATATATATATATATATATATATTCCTTTTTTTTAACACTACGTTCTCAGAAATAAAGATACAGGAGCTGTTTCTGGGGCAGTGCCTTTTTAAAAGGTACATATTTGTACCTGAAGGGTCCATAATGTTACCTCAAATGTACCTTTATTTCTGAGATTGTATATAACCACTGCATCTTGAGGAACTGTAGTTAATGTTTTTAAAATAATGCAGTCTGTCGTCCTTGTATAGACTCATGCTTAACCTAACCACAAGCTTTGTTTACCTTCCCAAATGCAAATATAAAAACCCTTTAAAAATGAATCATAAAACCAAATGAGTGAATCCTTATTTTCTCTGAGTGTAAGACATACGTTTTACTAGATTATTAGATTTTTGCAACAAATTGTTGTACTTAAAGGAAAGACAACTAAAAAGTGCTTTAGACCATTGGTGTAATATACGTTACATAATATAAAATCCATTTTTTAATCCTTATTTAATCTACAGTAGACCCTAAAGTTTCAACTACTTTTAAAAGGCATATGACCTTGATAAATCTGGCCCCAAGCCTGGATAAATTCATAAGGGCCACACATCCTGCCTATTAATATGAAATCGTCAGCACATACATTTCCCCCCCTTTCCTCCAACTTCTATTCTTATGTTTTATGACAGATTTGGGTACATCCAGTTGACAGGAATGCCTGCAGATGAGGGTTTGATTGGTAATGAGAGAGGACTTTGATTAGGGCTGTTTCACTAGAGTTTCATCTTCAGCTCAGGAACGTATGACACTCCAAACAGGCTGCTGGTCAGAGTTGTCAATCAATATTAGTCAAATATATCAGATAAGTTTTTTCCAGATGAGTCTCTGTCATTATTTCACATCAGTAATTGTTTGGACCTTTGACCTAATGGCAATATCTGTAATTTCATTCCCTTTGTCCTGTACGGTTTCAGAAATCAATGACAGATTATATAATCCGATTTCTTGAGCATTGAAGAATTCATTACATAATTTGCACTTTTGATGTTTTTTATTTCCCTAAAGTTTACTTGCTGTATAATTACGGTTGTGTGTTATTGATCAAAAATAAAATATTGATCATTCTATTAAATTCATCTTTGTGCTGGTACATTGGCTGTTTTAGGTCTGTCATGGGTAAATAAATATGACACAAATAGATGGCAGTAGCTGTTTTAATCAGTGAACTAAATTATTGTTTCAAGCTGTTTGACTGATTAGTTTAGAAAAAAAGCAAGTGGCTTTTAATGAGTGGATTATTGGCTCAGATGAGTAGTTAAAAAAACTGTTTTGTTCAGGGATATTCCTAAAAATAATGGTTCTATATTGACATTGATGATTCAGTGAAGAACATATAACATCCACATAAACTTTTCATCCCACAGAAAGTTTATTATATTTTAAAATGTTTATGTATGTTATTAAAATGGTATTAAAAAGGTTCTCTGGGAAACCCAAAAATGGTTCTACAAATTAAATAAATATATTAATTAAAAACCTTATTCAACCTTTAGGAGAGTTGGTGAAGTACCATATTGTTCTATATTTGTTTGAAATGGTTTAAAAAATTGACAATATTGTGTTCATACTATAAGGGCCATTCTTACCCAGGACAATATCTGTAGTGATTAATATAGAGAATATTTCTGTAAAACTTTCTCCATTATTGTTTGGTTTGGGAATCTAACAGTAAAAATGAAATCCCAAGTAAAGAACCTGATGATAGTGGCAGGACAAATGATGGGAGTTGAGACACTTGGTTCATTAAAAGACATCTTTAAGTTGTGAAAAATTCAACAAGCCAATTGATGATTGGTTTCTTTACTAGAAGGCAAGATTTCCTTTGCTAAAGTGGCCATATTTACATTATATTTTTCCTTATGTATAACTATGCGGATACCCATGAAGCACTAGTTTCAACATCTTTTGCTTCCTTCAAAGTTGCAACAAAACTACTAAAACTATGGTGGCAGAGAGAGATTAACGCGCTGCAATTTCGGAAAACACATGCAATTACAAAAACACCAGCAAATTAAGAAACGATCTTCATCAGTTTGACAGTACACATGTTGCAAATTCTCACAACAAAAACAGCTGAAAAAATATGCTGCGTTTTGTCACAACGCAAATATCCATGTAACACAACGGAAATTTTTCAAGGGGACCCAAAAACATGACGGACCCTGCTGAGATATGGATGTGTTATTATGCCTTGACTGTTGCTCAGTGAAGTTGTTGGTGGTCTTTTAAAGGTGCTTTTTTAAAATTTATTTATTTATTTTATTTTTTTAATATTCTGATTAAATTAATAATTCTGATAAAATTAAATTATTAGCCTAAATGAACTTATGATTAATTGTGAAACATTGTTTTAATAGTATGCATCTTGTTTAATGCAGTGCGTCTCTTTGGTTGTTTGCATTGTGACAAAATGCAGCACGTTTTTTCCATCATTTGTGTTGTGACAAAATGCAGCACGTTTCTTCCGTCGTTTGTGTTGTGACAAAATGCAGCACGTTTCTTTAGTTGTTTGTGTTGTGCATGTTTTTTAGTTTATTTTTTATTTGCTGGTGTTTTTTTTGTAATTGCATGTGTTTTCTTAAATTGCAGCGCATTAAACTCTCTCGGCCATCTGGCTTTTAATATCTAATATTACTGATAAAATCTAATAAAATGAATAATATATAGTATAATTCCACAAATCTTTCTCATTTTCCTAAACAATAGCAGTATTTATCAAGCAGTCAATGCTTTTGCAATGCCAAGAGGGATATTCAGTGCATCCCAAATAGCATACTTATGCAATATTTCATTTTGTAGTATACATAGTACAAGTAGTGGATATAAAACATTATATTTATTCTAAAATGAATGTGCACTTTAAATTGCCAGATCCTACACTTATATAACCAATGAAAAGAAGTTTTGAAAGTGTGGAGATATCGGATGCTGACCCTTACAAAAAATAACTGCAGTTTTTAAAAAAAGGAATACTGCAGTTTTAGTTCAGTTTTGAAAAGTGCAGTTATTTGGACATGAACAAACTTTATTATATAAGTATATTGCAGTATTACTGCAACACAATTGAGGTACTACAATACAACCAACTGCAGTACATCTACTGCAATACAACTGAACTACTACTACAGTACAACTACTGCAGTGGTACCAGTAGTAATGCGATGGTCTCAGTTTATTTAAAGTTACTCCAATTGTACTGCAGATTTTACTGCTGTTGAACTGTATTGCATTGTAGTTTAACTGTGTTTATACCTCTTTATACTGCTGTTGTACTGAGCAGTTTACTGCAGTCATTTTTTATTATTTATTTTTTTGCAAATAAACTTAAAATTCAATTAGAAAATTACTTGAATCCAAAAACATCCCTGAAAAAAGTACAAAATATTCTTGGAGGATGTTGTAAAACAAACCCCTTGGAACACAAGTTCAGTACAGTTATTACCACACTATTGGCATATTAGACTACAGCAGCACAAGTGCAGTAAAGATGGCGTTTACTTGTTTTTACTGCAGTTTACTGTAACTTATACTGCTGTTGAAATTTATTGTACTGTATCTTAACTGTGTTTATACTTCGTTGTATTATTGCACTTAGTTTTACTGCAGTTATACTTCTACTATATATACTGCTGTTGTACTGCAGTTTTACTACGGTTTTACATCAGTTTACTGCAGTTATTTTTTGTAAGGGGAGGTTGGATGACTATTTATTTTGGATTATGCAAGCAAAATACTCATATGGTAGTGATTTTGCTGCCTTATGATGGTGAATGCGGTTGTACTCATGACAGGAAACATTTGGTAGTTTTTTTTTATTTATTTGACTAATTTGGCAATCGTTAAAGTCATCTGGGAAACAGTTGGAATTTCTTTTTAGTAAAAAAAAAACCTTTAGTGTTCCATTCAGGATTACACTGAGCTCATACACTAGAATGTGTTGTAGAATGAATGAGTGTATGAGTGAATAACTGCATAGGGTAGAGTGTGCCATTTGGGACACAACTATAGTGAGTGACATCCTCAATTATGTCAAGCCGCAAATCAATAAAACATCAATTATGATATTATCATAGACACTAAATAATACACACACACCCCGACTTATAAAGTACATCAAGGTTTTATGCACCAGAACACACTTGGAATTTTGTGTGCGATATTTGTCTCAGGCTTGGCATTTGTGCACACAACAGCATCCATTGTAAACAACCTCCAGGCAACTTGGCTGCATGCAGAATGCATTACAACTTATCTATCGTGAGCATCCTCTACTTTATAAATGACCTTTCTAATTCCTGATGCTAGGACAATGCGAGTTTAAGAAAGACTAAAGTTACGAGATTTGCAAGGACGCTGTGAAGGATGGAGAGTCCATACGGCTGAGCCTGGCAGATGTGCTCTTTCTCTCTCTCTTCAACACTTTTTTTTGCTCTTTTCTGAGAGCGCAGTCATTGTCTGCTGTACGGGACATTGGGCACGGAGACTCTCATTACTCAAGTGAGGAGGTCTCCAATAACAAGGGCGGCTAGCGGACGATGTTTGAACGCATTAGCTGTGCAGTAATGCATAATGTATGACATGGTGTTTGCGTGCAGGATGGTCTTCACCTGGCCTGTGGGCCAGAGATTATAGGCAGAGAGATGGGGCGAAGAGATGACATTATACCGAGGGAGAATTTCAGTCCATTCATCTGCTGATGCCACTCGGGCGCAAGAGCCTGCTTGCGGCGATGCAGTGAGAATGCATTTAACACCATCCCAGATCCCAGAGTCTGAGACAAGAGTGCAGTGTTTTAATCATTAATGCGGAAATCATTCATCTGTTCTGTGAGTTATTACTGCTCTGTAGGTAGTTCATCCCAGAGCCCTGATGAGTTTAAATCGCTTTTTATTTCTTGAAAACAGACTGAAGGTCCAGTCAGTACAGGGGTTTACAAACTTTTTCATTTCCTAATTATATTAAGCCGTTGACTTTTTATTTGAAGTTTTACTTCAGCCAATTTGTGATTGTCTAGTATTTGTAAACTGTTTTGATTTTTTTTTTATATTTATTCTTGTATTAACTGTATTTCTTTTTCTATTTGTTCTGTGAGTTATTACTCTTCTGTAGGTAGTTCATCTTAGTGAAATCAATTTAAACTATTTAGAATAAAAGACCACAATACAAAGGGGGTTTTCAAGCCTCCTTATATCCTAAACATATACAGTATTGCATGACTTATTTATTTAAAATTGTACTTAAGCCAAATTATGTTTTATATTTCTAAATATAAATTAGTTCATTCAGTTATTCTTTTACTTGTCAGCTTAACCGACAACTTATCCAGCATATGTTTTACGCAGCGGATGCCCTTCCAGCCATACACACTCATACACACACACTACAGACAATTTAGCCTATCCAATTCACCTATACCACATGTGGACTTGTGGGGGAAACCAGAGCACCCGGAGGAAACCCATGCGAACACGGGGGAGAGCATGCAAACTCCACGCAGAAATGCCAACTGATTCAGCCAGGCCTCAAACTAACGACCATCTTGCTGTGAGGCGATTGTGCTACCCACTGCACCTCTGTGCTGCCCAATATGAATCAGTTGTAAAATATTTTAAAATATAGCTATATAATATAGATAGCTTATGCGAGTTAACAATATTTAAATTATTTTGTAATTCTTGCAAAAGTGTATTGTAGTTTCTTTTAATGTCCCTTTTTACTGTGCAAAAAACACATTTGTTTGTTCTCTGTTATGATCTATTACTGAACCGATATCGAATTGTCCCCATCTGCATTGCGGTGCACCGAAGAAACAGTTAATTTTGACACCCCTACTATAGCATACCTCTACACAGGGATGGGCAAAAATACATTGAAATGTATTTAAAAATAAAATACCAAATACCTCAGTTTTATATGTATCAAAATAAACTACAAAATACAGGAGCCACACATGTATCAAAATAAAATACTGTATTTTGTATTTTGAAAATGCTACAAAACACTTTTACATGGGAGCATGACATTTCTTCGGAAACCTTCCATCAATAGGCGTATTCGATCAATCCCTTCACCATCAAACTGACTCTGTGAAGTAAACAATGATTGATAACAACAGCAATCTCTGAGCAGGTGAAGTCAGCTTCTCTGCCAACTCATTTACCTCTACTCCTGTACATGAGGAGGGATTCATACTTTTGGTTGATGAGCTTTTGTTTCTCTTTCATTTTAGTATACGTTTGTTCAGATTTCATACAGATAGTCCTGTCTTGAACATGATCTCTTTAATCACTGTAAAAACCATGTAATGGAGATAACGAATTGAAACATAGTACTGTATCTCTTTATTGTGTTTCCATCCATTGTGTGGCCAGTAAAGTTGACACCATCACTTAAGTCTTATATTTTAAAATGATAATATGTGAAGAGGTTATTATTATTATTTTTTGCAATGTTAAATATTTTAACTATTGTTTTTTTTTTTATGCAACTGAAATCTTTAATACGTATTTTTTTTTTTTTGCAATTGTACTCTTCAATGCACATCTTGCAGATCAATTATAGCATTTGAAACCAATGAAGTATTGTAAGAATCACCACTGTAGGGCTTATTTTAATGTTATTTGTCTTATCTACATCAGTAATTCATCCAAAACTACTTCTATTTGTGAAATTTACTCATTGTCCCAAGATTTTTTTAAGTTCTTCTTTGACTGGAAATGTCTCAGTTTACCCTCTTAGTGAACACTAGTACACAATCTTTTGGTGTTTTTTTATTATTACCTAGGATAATAACTGAGAAAGCACTAACCAGAGGCCACATTTGTATACAGTCATCATGTAGGTTTCTTACAAAGTATTTTACAGTATTTTAAAAATACAAGACTCTAAAGCATTTTGAAACAAAATATTAAGCCACTTTCATCAACCCTATCAAATACAATTGACACAATACTATTTTGTAGTTAAAATACATATTTTAAATACTTGTATAAAAACTGCCCATCCCTGCCCCTACATGCAACCATAACACAAACATGCCAATAATTAGATACTTGCAAAAACATGTTCTGGCTGATCTGGGTGTAATTCTGTATAATGGCTTGAGCTGTGGCAAACAGGAAAAGTAGTGGTCAAATTCTGCTTCTTACAGCTTTGACTTAAAAACAGCCAAATCCATTCTATCTAGAAGAAAATGAGAAAAAAGAATCCATGCTTTTATTACCACTAGATTGGACTATTGTAACTCATTATACTTTGGAATTAGTCAGAAAACCTTATCCCGTTTACAATTAGCTAAATATGCTTCTGCAAGGCTTTTAACAGGTACCAAGAAACATGACCACATTCGACCAGTTTTAACCTCTTTGCAAAATTCTTCTCTTGGTTTTTAAGTCTCTAAATGACCTGGCACCTTCTTATCTGTCAGACATATTAATTGAGTGGTTGGTTCCTTCAGTCATCTGAGACTGTTATGTGTCCCTAAGTCGAGGCTGAAATGCAGAGGCGATCGTGTCTTTGCAGTAGCTGCTCCTAGGTTGTGGAATACTCTAACCCTCTGTATTTGATCTGTTTCATCCCTGTCTGTTTATAAATCTAGGTAGAAAACGAACCTTTAAAGCTGAAAAAAATTGACAGTTTCAGCTACAAGTTAATAATTCTATGTTTTCTTTTTTGTGGTGTGTATTGTGCAGCACACTGGTCAACCTCTAGTTGAGTTTAATAGTGCTATATAAATTAAAATTGACATTGACATTGATCTACAAGCATTTTTAATTTATCAGAAGATGACATTTATTAGGAGGATTGCACATGCTTAAGAAAAAACATTATTTAGTGAGTAATTAGTTCATGAAAATATAAGGTATACATTCAGAGAAGTGTGTGTGTGTGTGTGTGTGTGTGTGTGTGTGTGTGTGTGTTTAAGACTGAAGTTTAATGTCTATTATACACAGATTTATTTGAGTCATTAAATTAATTATTGATAAATTAAGTCAAAATAAAAATAAAATTAAAGTACATTTTCAATATATACAATTTAATTGTATATATTTTATACTAATTATACACACACACACACACACACACGCACACACACACACACACACACACACACACACACACACATACATACACAAATTTATATTAACAGCATTACTTTTGTTCAATTTAAAAATGTATTTTTCTTTGTAAGAGTATTACATCACTTTACACCTAATATCAAAGACAAATTTTTAGTTCTATAAATGTATTTAAATAGTCGTTTTCTCAATAAATATCATACCAAAGCAGTGTTTAGTCTGAAAACTACAGCCCACAAGCCTCTGCAATAAAGACCTTATAGAGAAAGTCTGTCTAGATTTCTCTGCATTTATAGATTGAAAGCAAGTACAATCTTATAAAACTCCAGAAGAACATCTAATGTTGGAAAGTCCCATACATTCTCCACAATGACACAGCTGCCACATTCTTTGACAAGAAGGCTGGTTTCAAGGAACGCCAAGTAATGGCATTAAGTGCAAACAAAATCATAAAAAAGACTGAGGTGACTCATAAATTGTCATCGACGTGCAGCTTTCTCCTGAGGAAAATGGTTATCTGTTCCTGAGTTGACAGTTTCTGATGGATTCTGCCTTTTTAGACATTAGATCTGTTCAAAAACGTACTGAGCTGCCTTACTGTCTGCTGCCTGCCTGCCTCCGCTGTCTGTCTAGGCTGCTGCTTTCTAACCCAGTGTCCTAAACTTCATGGAGATGGATTTGGAACACTCTACAGACAGTAGCTTCACATGGGATGCTTTACTCCCAATAGATTTTAGGAGAGTCTGACAATCAGTTTCTAAACAAGTTGTGCAAAATAAACCGCATTAAATTAAGAAATCACTTTTTAAGCTTTCATCTTTTCTCTCGCTTCTTCCATATTGGATTTATCTTTTTATTGGGATTTTTGCAATATCATCTGGGTCTTCTCAGTTTGGGACACATGCTATGCTGTTTCAGACTTAGAAGCTGTCTTTTGCTTATTTCAGCACAATATTTTTGTCTGTATATACCCAGCTACAGTTTTTCTCTTACTGATAAACTTCCGGTGGAAGTTTAATGTGACTATTTTCCATTTCATACAGTTCCTTTTACAGCATTGACATTGTAGTGTAATTAAAATAAAATCATTTAAATAGACCTAAGCATTCATTTAGTTGTTCAAGGAAAAATCGAGATGAAAAGCTGTTAAAGGCAAGCGCTGTCAGTAGCAGCAGGCGACACAGAAACTCAAAAAAAAAAAAAACTCCAGAAACTTTTCACTGCTGAAAGTCCAAACACTGAAGAGCAAATCCATCGATGTGCAGCTCCACAAGTCCCAAATTATGCAAGCCAGTGGTGACAGTGGCGAGGAACAAGCTTCACCAATTGACAAAAGTGGGAAAAAACCTAAAGAGAGAAACCAGGCTGGGTTGGGCACAACCATGTCTCCTCTGGCCAAACATCCTGTGTAGAGTTGCTGTCTAGGCTCCAGAGGCTGAAGAACCCTGGACGTCCAATGTGGAGAAGCTGCAGGTGTGAGTAGGTCACCAGGGAGAATTCAGGCTGGTCCATGGGATCAATGTGTGTCACTGGGTCTTTCAGGAATCAGTCTCACGCTCTCCACTGCTCCATGACCACCAGAGCATCTGCTCAGGATATGGTCTGGTCTAGGATTATGGAAACCTCAGGAATAATGAAAAACAGACTAACATAAGCGTAGATGCCGTTCAAGTTATAATGTCTTTTGGGAAGTGTTTCCTACTAATGCTTGCACTTACACTACAGTTTTGTTGGTTACCTATATGCGCAATCTTAATGGAGAGACTTGGATGTCAACAACATGGTAAATATGGAAAATATGCATTGACTGCATGGTAAATATGCAAAAAAATCCTGTAACCATTGACATTTGGAGTAGAAAAAAACTAAATTCTGTTGGTTTTCAACAATCTTCAAAATGCCACCTACAAAATATATATACAAAAATCTACAAAATATTTGATAAAATTAAATTTAAGATCGGCGCAATAGCCTACTGGTTAGCTCACTGACATATTGTGCAGTAGCACTTCAGAGCGTCCCGAGTTAGAATACCGGCTCAAAGACATTTCTCGATCCTACTCACTCTCTCTACCACTTTCCTTTCTGTCTGAAATACTGTCCTATCCACTTAAAAAGGCAAAAAGGCCAAAAATAAATCTTTAAAAAAAAATTCAAGTTTATTTGCATAGCGCTTTTTACAATCATTATTGTTTCAAAGCAGCTTTACAAAGGGTGCACATTATACCATTACAATCAGAATAAATTAAAGTTACAATCAAATAGAAGTTATTATATAAATAGTTAACCTGCAATATTGTCTATGATGTCTTCTTTTGTCTTCAATGGTTAATAAATAAAATAATAATAATATATATATATATATATATATATATATATATATATATATATATATATATATATATATATATATATATATATATATATATATATATATATTTGCACAGCTTGGCCACGTTAAGGTGGTAATTATTTAATTAAAGGCAATATGACACCTGATATGTGCATATGTACATCCCAGTCTATCGTTCATTTGTGTAAATGAATATTGATATTTTCAATATTTTATCTGTATAATTGTTCTATTTTATTTACAGTGTCATTTTTATTTTCTATTTACATGACTATGATGAATATTCTTGAAGAAAAATGATCGAGCTCAGAATCACTGTATTATCAAATCTTGAGCCAGATAAGAATATCATTTTGCATCACCAGATCCCAGCTGAATCCCACCCCTTATGTCTCACTGTAATATATACTCTCCGTAGGCATCTCATAAGTGTTTCAGCCAACCAATTTAGAGACCTTCATCTGAGAGAGCGTAATGACTATACTTGAGCATTAAACGCAAATGATTTATAAGTCATCAGAGAAGATCTGAGCCAATTCAACCGTTCCATACCGCATTTGTAGTGGCTATTTCTTCAGTGTAGATGTTAAACGCAGATGAGACGGGTGATGGTTAACCAGCAATGACCCGGCGAGTGTGAAGAAATGACTGAACTCACATCTGCTGGAGGCTCTGCTCTTCTCATTAACTCTCTCAGTGTGAAACAGTCCAGAGTCCTATCATCCACTCCCCGCATTCAAACACAGCCTGATAGCACAGATCCTGTCATCAGCCCATCAGACCCATAATGCACCTCAGATGGTCGCGCAAGCCGTCCGTGTGGTAAGCTGCCCACACTGTTTATATTTAGCCCTCCTGTAGCACTATGTCAGTGCCGCAGGATGAGAGATGCCTGTGGGCCTTTTACCAGCGAGACTGTGTGTGTGTGTGTGTGTGTGTGTGTGTGTGTGTGTGTGTGTGTGTGTGTGTAACTCACACACATGCTGTGTTTGCTGTGTTGGAAGCTCTTAAGATAAGACCTAATGAGAATCTGTGAGTGGAGAGACAGCGTTAGTAAAGGTGAAGTTAACTCTGTTATCGTCTCTCACTGCCCAGAGCTAAACAACATAAAGCAATACGGATGGTCCTGAATGACAATGCTGACAATTACAATAACTGTCACATAGCACATTTCTGCTGACTAGTTCCATGCAAACTGTTGTCCCATTGGATATGTTAGCACTTTTTGTGTGGTGAAGGAGATTGTTCATTTTAAACAGAACTATTAAGGCAGCTCCTAATGTGGCATTGTGTGGTGTGGTGACACCAGAAGCAGGGCAAAGCAAATATGAAGCACAAGCAGTTTCCCTAAGCATGTTACTTGCTAAAGTCTGGAAGTCTGAGGCAGTACCAACATTTCATTTGTGGATCATGTTGGGAAATATTTTGCATTTAGAAAAGATTTGTTTCATTAAGGGAAACAAAAAGCATGTTTTTTTTTTTAGCATGTGGGAGTTATTCATTGAATTATTTGGCAAATCTGCAGATTGTGTTGGTGCATTCAGTTGCTGTAATATTCATTCATTCATTTATTCATTTTCCTTTGACCTAGTCCCTTTTATCAGGGTTTGCCACAGCGGAATAAACCGCCAACTGGGAATCATCCGTACAGACTTATTCACACACATTCACTACAGCCAATTTAGTTTACTCAAATCACCTAAAGTATAGTGCATGTCTTTGGACTGTGGGGGAAACCAGAGCACCTGGAGGAAAGCCACGCCAACAAGGGGAGAACATGCAAACACAGAAATTCCAACGGACCCAGCCAGGACGCCAGCTTCTTGCTTTGAGGTGCCAGTACTAACCACTGAGTCGCCTGCTGTAATATTTGTATTTGTATTTTTTCAATTAATCTTTTATTTAGACATGATGGCTTGTCTTTACTGTCTACAGTATTTAAAAATAGATTAGGACTGCAGTATAAGCCTAATGTTATTGACAAACTGTAGTGAATTATATACATAAAATCAAAGACTCAAGAATACTTAATGTATTAGGATTGTATCTTTTTATTTTATTTTAAATTAAATTTCATTTAAACTACTACTACATGATTCGTGCAGTGACCACCTCTGGTCATGACAGCGGAACACTGTCTGTGACGTGTGGAGTGGCCGTGAGAAACGAGAGGCACGTACAGTACTGTATGCTGAGAAACACCGAGATTGTCACGATCACCAGCAATCCAGCCTGTGCAGATCTACTAAACACAAAAGTATTGCTATTAAAAGCACTACAAGCTCCAGTCATGCACCACTCACTCACCTGGCCTAGATCCCCATGATTGCAGACAGACACAGCTGAAGCTCCTCATGAACTGATTACTAGAACTATTTCTATAGCACGCACATACTTCAGTGCTGAGTCTTGTTATCTGTTTCTGTGAAATTACATTGCCTTGTCTTGACGTGTTTTTGACCCTTGCTTTGTTTTGTTTGTTTATGTCTGTCTGTATTCATGGGGATCTAGGCCAGATGTGTGAGTGGTGCATGACTGGATCTTGTAGTCTATTTAATGGCAGATTTGTTGGCCTTTCTCCCCCGATTCCTCAGCTTAGATGGCTGGCCAGCTCTAGGAAGAGTCCTGGTGGTTCCAAACATCTTCCACTTACGGATGATGGAGGCCACTGTGCTCATTGGAACTTTCAGAGCAGCAGAATTTTTATGTAACCTTGGAGGTTTACGGACAATTCCTTTGTATTAGAATTTTGAGGAAGATAAACACAATTAATCTATTTTGAAATAAGGCTGTAACATTAAAAATTTCGAAAGTGACGCGCTATGAATACGTTCTGCATGCACTGTATATTGTACAATATAGTAATAAAAATATTTTTTAAAAGGACAGTTCACACAAAAATAGAAATTCTGTTACTATTTACTTGTTCCAATCTAGTTTAAGTGTTTATCTGTTGTACACAAAAGAAGATATTTTGAAAAAAGCCGAAAACCTGAAACCATTGACCTCCATGGTATTGTTTTTTCTTAGTATGGAAGTTGATAGTTACAGGTTTTCAACTTTATTCAAAATATCTTCTTTGGTCTTCTACACAAGACCAAACTCTAATTGATTTGGAACCACTTGAGGATGAGTAAATAAATAGTGGGTAAATTTCTATTTTTGGGTGAAATATCCCTTTTAAAAAGAAGCGGATGGATGAAATTCACTAAAATGAGATTTATAAAACTAATTTAGCTTATAATCCTTAGCAAAAGAGAAAGAGAGAGAGAAATAAAGTGTGCTCCAAATGCTCTCTAGGTGAACGTTCCCTTTTGGAAAAGGACCGTGCCTCTATATTTCCTGACAAAGCAGTTTTATCCCCTGATTAATAGACCGGTGAGAGAAAAAAGTGTGTTTTAATTAGAGAAGAAAATCTATCATCACCTCCTCAGGATAATTTGCTCCGACTGACAAAACCATTATGAGTAACAGGGGTGTGAGTGGAAATGTGGTTACCTACAACAGCAGGCTGTATTTTAATTAGTTGTTGTATTAACAATCAAGAAGCAAAGGTTTTTTTCCTGTAGTTCACGATAGTTGTAAACACCTCAAAATAAAAGGCATACAACTAAAGAAGTGGATTAGATTAAGATTATCCTGCATTTTTGCACCTTTTAAGTGCTTCTTTGGTGGTGCATGTGTACATACTGTACATATATATGATTGACTGAATGTGTGTGTGTGTGTTGTACTGTGCAGTTTGTGTGTAATGAAGACAATTTGCCCAGGAACAGATGGAGGGTGTTGATGCTCTCGTTGACAGGTAGCATGTTGTCAGCGCTTGGTGTTGTTATCATACAGAGAACAGCAGCTTTGAGTCTTAATTGGGACCCAGAAGGATTTTGTTGGGCGTTGAGGAAGAGAGAGATGGATAGAACGAGAGGTAGACAGACACAGAGAGAGAAAGCATGAAAGATAAAGGCAAGGAAAGGGAGAGAATCTCAGCCAGGAGAAGAGTCAGAGTCGGTATTAAAGTGAAACACATCAAAAACTCACCAGCTGGCCCAACACATTCCTGAAAAGAGGAAAGAAGTGGAGTGAAGGGACTTTTTCTTTTCACTTGCTCTCCAAAGAAGGGTGTGCGCGAGCAGGAGAAGCCAGAAACAGAGACAAAAATAGATGCCATGTGTGCTGTTTTTTTATTTATTTAGCTGTGCGTTTTTCGGCACATGCTTAATGCCACATCAAAGTTCTCTTCGGCTAATACCCACAACATGTCTCAATCTGGGCGTGAATATTAAATGCTCGTTTTGGCTGTTTTCCACGCTTCCCCTGCAGGCACCTTGATGAGAAAACATCGAGAGCTCGGTGACTTCTTCCTCTTTATAGGAGATGACATGGCAAATGATACTGAGATGTTAATTTCTGTCTGTATAGTGCATCCTATGTTTTTCACGCACCGTCCGCAGGCGCTATGATGAACAGCACATGCTTGCAAATGTATGGTTAAATGGTGGATGGCAGCAATTGGTTTGCACAGAAGAAGCCTGGGTAATGGAGTGAAAGAGATGACAGCTGCTGGAACCAGGGAAATGAAATATCCACAGAATTGTCCACTTTTTTTTTTTGCTTTGCATTTTGGAAGGCTAATTTGAATGCCATTACAGGGGATCACATGACTGTCTCTTTGATGGATTAGCCTGGTACATCTACAAATTAAATTTCGGTCACCGAACACCTGAATGAGCAAAACTCGACTGGGCCAACTGTATGTTTCAAAAGAAAAAAAAGTGTGGCTATTTAATCACATACACTCACATTTAAATGCATATGTACTCGTTCATTTATATTTAATGAGCATTTCAAGATTTAAATTGGGACTAAAACCTATGACTACAAAAGTCTAATGTAGTCTTTCCATCACAGGAACTTTAACCTCAAGCAAGATGCGTGACAACGGAGGAAGGGTCCTTATGTAGGTTTTATTAAGAAGGCAGCCATACAAACAAGGAAATCCGGAGACATCGTCAGGTAACAGGCAGATGGTCAGAACTGGCGGCAGACAGGGTAGACGATAAAGCAAGGGTCAAAACAAGTAGAAACTACAGTATACCAGGGAACGATTTGTAATGTTACAAGGTGTTAACCAAACAAAACTCAGCAATGAGAGTGTCAAAGTGAGCCTAATATATTTGAGAGCAATCTGTACATGAGCAGCTTCAGCTGTGTGTGAGCAATCAAAGGAGACTTGGAACAGGTGTGTGTGTGTGGTGCATGACAGGACTTGTGGTTCGTATGGAGACAGGATTTTAATCCGTGTGAATGTGAATGTGAATGTTCTCCAGCTATGAGGGTTAGATCGCTGGTGATCGTGATAGGAATACACAAACTATAACTATGTATAACTAATTACATATAAACTAACTATAAATATAAACTGTACACTAACAATATATAAACACAGGTATAGACTATTCTTAAAAACAGGAATAATACATTCCTAAATTTCTAAGGAGTAAATGATAACTGTTGACTGTACCGTTAAATTGTTAGAAAATAGTGTACGTGAGGTGTTGATGTCATTGTTATATCTTGGGTGTGCATTTTTGTCTAATAATTCAACTGACCGGAGTCAATTTTTCTTTTTATGCCACATTTACCACACCTAAATACATTGTTCAGATGTTGCATTTCAAGATATTTGACAAGTACTATTCTATACACGGGCAAGGTTATCGCTACTGTAAATGACTAAACTGCAGGGCTTACTTTGTCCCGGTACACTCTGGATCCGGCACCTCAAAAATTTGATCCGGCACCTCATTTTACCAATCCCCCTACTCAATCCCCCTGCTCCTCATTCGCTGTTTACTTTCACTTTCTTCCTCGACTCGCAATTGACAAATTAAGGCCTGCTAAACTGTATTGGTACAAATCCCAATTAAAAACTGAAAGATGTTCCAACAACTGAATTTAGCTGTGGTATAAACAATTGCCTCTGATTTTTATGGTGCTTTTGTATTATTTTAGTAATCTGAAAGCACCAGTGTCCATTAGTTGCATGGATGAAAGTTACAAGAACCTTCTTTCAAATATCTTTTACTTTTTGTGTCCCCCAAAGCATCTTAGGTAAAAATGTCTGTGATTTCAACGGTAAAATACTGTAAAAAGGCTACAGTAAAAATCTGTAACCTGGTTAACATTATGTTTCCTTAATACTGTATATACAGTGAATAACCGTAAATCAGCTTTCCCTGAATTTCCTGGAGGCCATGTACATTAGAGTTTTATGTTTGGTCATATGCTAATAAACAATGGTTATTCCATTACTTAATTGTTATGTCTGTTACCATGATGATGTTTAGTAGTTATGCGAATGACACTGAGCATCTTATTTATTAGCATGTTTCTCTGCTTGTGGGAAAAGTTATTTGTGAATAACTATGCTGCTCAAAATTACTGTTCTTGTAAAGTACACAATAGCTATGTTTCCATCCGAAAATGCAAATGAACCTTATGCGCAAAACTGTATTATCGCATAAAAGATGTACGAATAAAGCATGGTTTCCATGCGACGAGTCAAAGCGAACAAAATTGTCACTTTCTTATTATCTGGTGCCAAATATCAACAGTAAAGACAGAATTTGCTGCAGTAGGAGAAGCTGCCTCGATCTTTTCTTCATTCAATAAATGACTTGCACCTCAGAAGGCAATCCTGTCACGCAGTGAACACGCGGTGGCATTTGAAGGTGTCACGCGGAGCACAGACGCTCTTGATTCTGGAGGTCATTAACAATATAAAAACACTAATATTTAAACGGTAAGGCATTTTAGAATGACCAAAACAACATTTCAGATGTTTTACGATGTGCTCAGCCTGCTGGTTTGTCCATTCTCACACATTTTCATCATTACATGATCTCTTCTCACAAAATCACATGACCTTTTTTAATGCGCATACTGAAATTTGTGCGGTAAAAGTTGTAGTTAATGCGCATCTTTTATTATCGAATAAAAAGTTGATCCCACTCAGTTATGTGCTTAAGTTTTTCATGCACATTTTCAAAATGTATGGGCATCATGGTGTTTCCATCAACCAGTTTTTGTATGCGTATATGCAAAATGCACATGAAAACAGGTAGATGGAAACATAGCTACTGTTATCCATTAGCATAGCAAGAGCTTATCTGATAAATAAACTATCAGAAAGATCATTCGGCTTCCTAACAATCGGGTTAATTGAGCTCCACAAACTTATCTGATAAATAAAGCACTTAAACGAGGGAAGAACTAAACAACAACACAAATATAATCCAAACACAAGGCTGGTCGACACAATTGAGGAGTTTGGTGGCAAGTCAGGCCTTTTAAACATGGTGAACCAGCTCCTGATTGGTGTGCCGCGTGTGTCATAATGGTGATTGACAGCCTTCTTAACCAATGGTAGCAAACCTAGGACAGGACAGTGTACACAACGGAAAAGAGATGCGAAAGCGAAACTTAAAACAAACACAAAACACCTCAAAACATACTTTAAACGTAACAATATAAATGACTCATGACCATATATGGTTGTGTTTTTGTCTGTGTAACAAAGGATATGATGTGTTGTTGTTTGTACTTCAAAACATAGGTGTATTAATGAATGCACCAGCGTCTGTTAGTTGCATGGAATAAAGCTACCTTTTTCAAAAATCTTTTACTTTTTGTGCCCCATAGATGAAACAAAATCGCACTGTTTTGTAACGACATGAGGGTGAGTAAATGATGACAGAATTCTCACTTTTGCTTCAACTATTTCTCTAAACTAGAGATAGATTAAAGTCATGCTCTTAGGTATGTTCATATAGGTTCACTGGTGTTCTGACAGTCCTATTTGTCTAGAAATGTGTTTAAAAAATGTGTCAGAAATCTAAATGTAATACATAGATCAACCTGAGTATGTTGTCACAGTGTGGTGAATCAGCTTCCTCTGAAATGAAGCTGGAAACCAGCAATAATTTAAAGTTGGACGCTGAGAATCAAAGTCAGTCAGTAGTGAGTCTGTGATCATTAACGTCCAGCTCTGTTCGGCTCATTGACCCTAATACTACAGAGAGACGTTAGCAAGACCTTCTTCTAGCACTGGCATTTGGCCAATTCAATGATTTCGGTTTGAAAGTGAGCACTTTTAAGGGTGTAGGAGTGCACATTTTGAACACATTACCTGAAATGAAGCACTGCTACTTTATTTTAAAAACGATTGTTATGATAGCATACATGTTAGTGTGCTTTTGTTAGTTTTGCTATTTATAGTGATATTTATAGCTGTTTTTTAGGGAACACTTGTAAAATATTGCATCATGTGTAATATTGAGCACACATGTTCAGGTCATTTTTATATATTTTGCCTTATTCAATACATTTTGTATTAAAGCAACTCTACAGAGATGACTGGAAAATAACAGAATCAGTCACAATTCATGCTTCATCAAATGAGACCATTTTAAATTCTGATTGTAAAAGGGACTCTAAAAGACAATAGGATCATTGTTCAGCTCAGGTTATTGTTAGTTCAGGTTGATAACTTTTATAAATCATGACACATTCAGTTCAGCTAGAAATTGCTCAATTGAAAACAATAGTGTCATTTTTATTTAGCTTGAGTCAGTTTAAATCTTTTTTCAGCTCAAAACCATTGTCTGTTTTAAATGTATACGATTTTTTTATGATAAAAACTTGCTGATCAGACACAATATGGTTTTATTTGAACACTGTAAAAATTGGCTGTGATTGCAATGCTAAAAACTGTCAATATGATACAGTAAAAATCTTTAACCTGTAATACTACATATACAGTGATTAACCCTAAATTGACTTTCCTTGGATTTCCTGCAGGCCACTTAGCTTTTTCTACTTTTTGTTGACATTACTATGGTTCTTTTTAGTCCCCCCTCATCAGTTATGGGCATTAGAGTTTTATGTTACATCATATGTTAATAAATAATGGTTATTCATTACTAAATTTTTATGTCTGTTACCATGCTGGTGTTTAGTAGATGTGTGAATGATACTGAGCATCTTATAAATATTAATATGTTTCTCTGCTTGTGGGAAGTTGTTTGTGATAAGCTTTGGTTCATCAAATGTATACCTGAAGGATGCTGGCAATAGAGTTGAAGGTCCGTGTGCAGTTTATAGTAACACTTTATTTTAATGGTCCAATTGAGTATTAGTAGATTGTTTGCTTAATATCTGTTGGTACTGCTCCTTTAAAAGGCCTAAGCCTAACCCTAACCCTAACCCTAACTGACTATAAGAAACTTTGCAAGTACATGTCAACTCACACTAACCCTAACCGTTACCTAACAGTCTACTTTGTACCATATTTTTTACTGTGAAATACCCAAAACAAGTGACAGTTCATTGGGACTAAATAAGGGGTGGTCAACCTTTTGGCATGGATAATTTCACACATTCATTAATTCATTTTCTTTTCGGCTTAGTCCCTTTATTAATCTGGGGTCGCCACAGCGGAATGAACCGCCAATTTATCCAGCAAATGTTTTACGCAACGGATGCCCTTCCAGCTGCAACCCATTTCTGGGAAACATCCACATACACTCATTCACTACGGACAATTTAGCCTACCCAATTCACCTGTACCACATGTATTTGGACTGTGGGGGAAACCGGAGCACCTGGATGAAACCCACACGAATGCAGGGAGAACATGTAAAATCCACACAGAAACGGCAACTGACCCAGCCGTGGCTCGAACCAGCGACCTTCTTGCTGTGAGGCGTCGTCGGGCATGCATAATTTTTCTAAATAAAATTTAAAAATAAAGAAAAAAGCATTACTTTAGTCAATTATAAGGTTAACTATTGCATTATTATTGTGTACATTTCATAATTAACTTATTACAAGAAAATAGTTCAGTGCACAGCATTTAATTGAAACATTTAATTCAAGCTCGCTTGAATTTAAAGCTCAACAATAAAACAAACAGACAAAAGGTTACGTTATATTAGAAAAGACAATCTGTATTAAAGGCAACCCCCTGACCATCCCCTTAATTTTTACTCTTCTCAGATGGCGGGCCAAATCAAAGGTTATGATGGGCCAACTATTTTCTAGTTTGGGCATTTCTGGTCTAAATGGACCCAAAATGTGAAAATTATTCAGTGGATTATGGTTCAATTGTCTTTAAATTCAGATTTATTGCAATTTGTTTGTTTCTTCTGCTACAGTTTGCAGATGGCATTCTTAGATCCCCTTCGGTTCAGTGAATGTACACAGAGGTCACGTCAAATCCATGAGACTGCCAGTATGCATTAATGTATCATTTGGGACAGGGCCAGATTGATAGTCATCAAAAATGTTCTTTATAAAGTACAGTCATAAATGCAAAATTCTGCCAGTACTTTTGACCTTAAAGTAACATTACCACCATCTGCATGATTCAGTCTGTTCTCCGCTCAAGAGGACTTAACTTTTGCCTTTGCCGAAGGCTCTGTTGACAAAATAAATCCATTTACTGTCAAAAGACACCATGCTGAAATGCTCTCGCCTTTCTCATAACTTCCCACTGGTCTCTAGCCAAACAAGCAAAGGCATCTCATGACCTTATTATTGAGGAGAAAATGGCTGTTTTGTGTTTGTTTTCGGACCATATGGCTCCATTAGTGGCGTAATGACCCTGAGGCCCCTCGAGCTCCACACTGCCCCCAGTGGCCACTCATCTACCCGCATTCATGATGCTTTTCTGCACGCTCCAATTAACACCCAGAAAATGCTCATTTGCTGTTTGTGATGTTGTGCATCTCTGGGTTTTTACCTGTTGATTCGACTAAGGCATTGACTTTGCACATGCATTATGCAAGTGTGCTTGCCAACAGGTTTTTAGTTTGTTTCCTGGATTCAGTTCATATGATACCAGTCTATGAAGAAAAAAATCTGACTAATATATATTTTAAATGTATGCTACATCCGTGAGGAAAAAAACAAAAGAATGTAGTTATTTTAAATGAATTTTTGAAACTATTATGTTCAAATATGTGTTGATAAAAATCTTTTCTCCTTTAAACAGGATAATATTTTAAAAAGAATGAAATTTTTTTATTTATTTTAATAAAACTTTTAAATTATTTATTAGAAAGGACTAATAATTTTACGTTCAACTGTGTATATGTACACAACAATAAATATTTTATTGTACTTAGAAAATAATTAGTTAAATGTATTTTAAGCACTTTTAATATATGTTTAAAACATTTTCAAAATACAAAACAAATCAAATACTTATATATATAAAAAAAAAAAAAATATATATATATATATATATATATATATATATATATATATTTATATATATATATATAACATTTTAAAATATATTTTATGTATTTCCTTTAATATTTTATATATTGCAAGTTAAATGAATTGTAACATAGATGTTTTCCCTCTAGTTCTTAGCATTGTTTGAATGGTAAAATTGCTTTTATTCAAGGTGACTTGCAATGAATAAGTATGCATTTAAAATATACATTTGAGTTTTTAAGCCACAAGCAGTTTCAAAATAGAGACCAAATGTTTTTATGTTAATGTCTATGGAGTTGAAGCTCTGCTGTGAAATACAAGACAAAAATACAGGTGTGTGCAAAATAAAGTATGAAATGTGAAAAAATTAAAATATGAAAAAAAATTAAATTTGTCTGAAGACATTTTTGGATGGACTAATTTTATAGGAAGACACCAGGTAAAATAGTGTTTTACAGATTTAATGACCTTATTCTGTCAAAATTAAACCGTTGTATAGTTGTTTTGTACAACTTATTCTTTTGCTCTTAGCTAATTTTCTATTAATTAATTGTTAATATTCTTTTATTTAATTTTTACTTTCTTTTCCTTATATTATTGGTGTTTCCCCTTTCATTCATTCATTCATTCATTCATTCATTCATTCATTCATTCATTCATTCATTCATTCATTCATTTTACCCTTTCTTTTTTGTGCATTTATTTAGGTTGCTATGTACTTTTCTCAATTAATGTTTCATGATTCCTTTATTCGTTCTTTCATTAAATCTGTGATTAATCAGGTTACTTAAATTAATTTTACTTTATTCTGAACCTTCATTATAACCCCTTTTTCCAGCTCTGGCTAAAAATAACAGTTATTGTTTCAAGTTCTGTATTGGTTCCCATCTAATTAAAAGGAACTTAAAATGGCCATCAGAGTGGCAGCATCAGGCAAGATTAATAAGTAAATAATGTGTATTAATATAGTGCATTTATTGTGCATGGCCATACACCCAAAGCACTTCACAATCATGCGGGGGTCTCCCTACTCCACCACCGATGTGCAGCATCCACTTGGATGTTGTGACAGCAGCCACAGGACAATGGGGCCAGTGCGCTCACCACACACCAGGCATTGGTGGAGTGGAGAGACAGTGATGGAGCTAATGTGGGGGATGTGGATAATTGAGAGGGCATGATGGGTAAGGGCCGATAGAGGGAATTTGGCTAGGACACGGGGGTTACACCCCTACTCTTTATGAGAAGTGTAATGGGATTTTAACAACCGCAGAGAGTCAGGACCTCGGTTTAACATTTCATCCGAAAAATGGCGCTCACTGACAGTATAATGTCCCATTCACTATATTGGGGCATTAGGACGCACACAAACCACAGATTGAGTACCCCCTGCTGGCCTCACTAACACCACTTCCAACTGCATCCTAGCTTTCCCATGTGGTCTCCCATCCAGGTACTGACCAGGCTCAGCCCTGCTTAGCTTCAGTGAGTAACTGGCTGCAGGGTGATATGGCTGTGGCGTATCATAATATTAAGATCATCATATCAATTAATTCCTCATCTTCATTATTTAAGTAACATTATAATTGTTTCACATAATTCTTAATGTTGTAATATATATTTTCAATATATTCATTTGAGGACAAAACCTTCTGTAACATTCTCTACTATCAAATTGCTTAAATCTCAAGACATTTTAGCTACAAATTTTCCATCTCCGTATGATTATTATTTTTTTCACTTGAAGAGATATACTCAGCCTCTTTAGTCCCCTCATGGGATTAGAACATGGCCTTCAAACATGATTTGATGTTAATCATTAATTAGCGTGTGTTTAATGAGACCAAATGCTTTAATAACAAGCTGTGTAGTGATTCCCCTACAAGCCTGGCATTAGCAAGGTCAATCTACATGGCGTTCGGTGACTGTAGAAGCAACACCAAAGCTCTGGCGTCACGCCTGTAATGCAAACGTATGACAGTTGATAAACTTTTCATGCCCAAAAATAGGATTCAACTTTCAATCTGCGTTGCATGGGTCTGATAAAGAGTGTGAGTCACCTGTTTGCTCAGTTAAAGTGAGTTCGTCGTCCTCACTGATTCTCAGGTGGGAACGGCAGGTTAATGAATGGAAAGTCAAGAGCTCAAGGGTACGGTCTTAATGCCTGTTATGATAATAGATATCACAGCAGACTCCTGGAAAGTCAGACCAACTTTTTTTATTAAAGGGAAAGTTCAAACTAAAAAAATCAGTTGTATAATCATGATGTTATCACCCTGGTGTCATTCTAAAATAGCATATTTTGGGAAAACGCACCCTTTTTGTGGTCTTTTTTGTAACTTCAGGGCAATTCCGACATTGTGAATGTGACACTTGAATTCATAATGACAGCTGAAATATGTTAGTACAAATACATTTCTTACAATACCTAAAGGATTAGTTCACCCAAAAATGAAAATTACCCATAACTTACTCAATCCCTCCTCTGTGTATTTGATTTTCTTAAGTCGGATGAACACAGACAGAGTAGTTTTACATACTTTTTAACAGACCGTATAATGGTGTTGGTTAGTAGTTTTTTTAAGCGTCCAAAAGCATATACAGTTGAAGTCAGAATTATTAGTCATCCTAAATTATTAGTCCCCCTGTATAACACATTTCTAAGCATAATAGTTTTAATAAGTAGTTTCTAATAACTGATTAATTTTATCTTTACCATAATAAAAGTATGTAAAAATTCTACCATGAAACTCTATGCGCTCCCAACTACATGGCGCAGGAAATTGGTTGCTGCCACATCGGCAGCCAATGAGCTTGCACCTTATCAGTTTTAATGCTCCGCGTTGTTTTACGCAGTTTAAGCTGCAGCGCATTTTCAGAGACCTTCCTCCACACAAATATTCTTTTCCATACTAAACCCAGAGAGTGCTCATGACAGAAATAATAAATTACAATTTTTTTTCAAGATGCTAGTATTCAGCTTAAAGTAAAATTTAAAGGCTTAATTAGGTTAACTTGGGTAACTAGGAAAGCTACAGTAATTAGGCAAGTCATTGTATAACAGTGGTTTGTTCTGTACACAATTATAAAAATATATTGCTTAAGGGGGCTAATAATATTGACCTCAAAATGTTATTTAAAAATTGAAAACGGCTTTTATTCTAGCCTAAATAAAACAAAAAAAGACTTTTTCCAGAAGAAAAATATACTCGGAAATACTTTGAAAAGATTCCTTGCTCAGGGCGAGGCAGTGGCTCAGTAGTTAGTGCTGTCGCCTCACAGCAAGAAGATCGCTGGGTCGCTGGTTTGAGACTCGGCTTAGTTGGTGTTTCTGTGTGGAGTTTGCATGTTCTCCCTGCCTTCGCGTGGGTTTCCTCCGGGTGCTCCGGTTTCCCCCACAGTCCAAAGACATGCGGTACAGGTGAATTGGGTAGGCTAAATTGTCCGTAGTGTATGAGTGTGTGTGTGAATATGTGTGTGTGTGGATACTTCCCAGAGATGGGTTGCGGCTGGAAGAGCATCCGCTGCGTAAAAACTTGCTGGATAAGTTGGCGGTTCATTCCGCTGTGGCGACCCCGGATTAATAAAGGGACTAAGCCGACAATAAAATGAATGAATGAGATTCCTTGCTCAGTTAAACATCATTTGGGAAATATTTGAAAAAGAAATTCACAAGGGTGCTAATAATTTTGACTTCAACTGTATGTCTGTTGTAAACTAACCCATGCACCACCAGGGGGTTAACGCATGTCTTATGAATTGAATCAATTTTGTAACAAAAATATTTAAAAATTTAGAATGATAAACTCAAATTTTCCCAAGGAATGCACATTCTAGGCAACTTCTTGGCGGATGTATGATGCATAATGTAAGACACATTTGTAGTTAACACAGCAAAATCCCCAAACTTAAAATCCTGGAGTTATGCTGTTTTAATGTGTTAATGTTATGGTGTTGAATCCTCTGACTGGTGAAATTATTGAGAGTCTGACTTTATTAACACTGGTAGTGCAATAAACCATCCATCCTCACCATGAGAAGAAATAAATTGACATTTTTAACCAGGATTCCATAAAACAATTATTAACTGGTGAAATACAAAAGGTAAGGGATGCTTTCACAAAGTTAAAGCTTTGAGGGCGCACACTGTTTTTATTTTCATGGTCAAATTGCTTTGACTCGCCATACAGTGAGACGAGCTGCTCATTTACTGGAAATGTATAGATGATGAGTTTTCTTTAACCTTATTTACATGTAAATGTAGAATTGCATTATTTAAAAGCAATATTTTCTTGACATGCTTGCCCAAAATTGTTAAGAGTAATATACTGTGTAATGCTACTGTAATGGTTCAGGTGACAACATAGATGAGGATCCAAATGCAGCTTTATTTAGAAATGTCATACAGGCAAGGTCAACACAGGTACAGACAGAAGCATGTAGGTAATCCAAAGAGTGGTCAATATCACAGGCGAATGGTTGAGGAAGGCTGGGAAACAAACAGAAACAGTAAACAAACAAGGGTCAAAGAACAACAGGGAAAATGCTTTGAAATGCTCATTATAGTATACAAGACTCAGCAATGGATGAATGAGTGTATGGTGTCCATATAGTTCAAGTAATCAGTGGTGATGAACTGCAGCTGTGTGTAATCAGGAGGTGAGCTTAAACTGGTGTGTGAGTGCAATGCATGATGGGATTTGTAGTTTATGAGAATGATAGGGAGTGATAAGGTTACATCACTGATGATTTTAAGTTATACAGTAGTCACAAGCCATCTAGTTTTCTTGTTTGTTGTTGTCTTCTGTAGTAACAAACTATGTTCAAAGTGGATCCAGTGAGATGCATCTATAGACGGATTTCACGCGGCCTCCATTTAAAAAAAAGAAGCAAAATCGAGGCTGTGGTCGGAAGAAACCCGGAAGTAATACTTTGAGCATTGTGTAACTTGCTGTATATCTTATCAGCGAAGAGAAAGTGACACAAATTTATCATTTCATTGCCTTCCGAGAGACTTAAAGTTCCGTTCTGAAACTGTAAATTAATTTGAAAGAAGAAAGTCTTATAGCCCCCAACGATGGTTTAAGGGTGAGTAAATCATTGTGTAATTTTCCTTATTGAAAACTATTGAACTATTCTCTTAAGTTGGTCATGAATATTCTCAAAGCACGCACTCTGAAGAATTCAAAAAAAGGCTTTTTTTTTTTTTTTTTTTTTTTTAAATAGCCCAAATGTGGTAAATAATGGCAATTTTTTGAGTGTGACAGAAATTTCAGCGCAAATTATTGAAAAATTACTGTCTGTAAATTAATTAGATTTTATAAAAATTTATAATTACATGATTAAGTGGTCTTTGGATAAAAATTAGTTATTTATAAAGTATACTATGAGGAAAAATGAAGTGTGATGTTCAGTCTTCATTTATTGGAAACGATTGACCAGCACAGTTCTCAGAATGTCTCCTTTTGTCTCACGCTGATTATAGAAATACATATTGGTTCAAAAGAGTATGAAGATGATATTTTCTTAACTTAACTGTTTTTTTTTTAAAAGTCTGTTATGTTCCTACAATTCTCTTTGTCTGCTATTGTTTGGAGGATTTCAAAAGAACAAACGAGTTTACGGCGGACTTTTTTTCTGCACAATAGATGAAAGATTTACGTTTTGTTTCCGTTATTTCAATTAATTAAACCCTTGAAAGGTAAATTGTGATTGACATTAATTTCCCATTGTTTTTGATAGGAGAACAATGAAAAACTGTCAGCAAGGCATAAAAACAACTTAATACTTCATGCAGAGAATGAGTTATCTGTGATTTAAATGTAATAATCTGATGCGCATGTGAGACAGCTTAATTAAATCAGATATGATTTAAATATCATCTAAAGGATGTCTTTTGTAATGAAGGCATAGGAAAAATTGTCAAACGACAGTAATTGCTGTAAATTGAGGACTTTGCACAAGAATATATTATGGAAATTGCGAAAGTGGTCAAAGACCAATGAAAATCATTTAAAACATAAACTTACATTTTTAGTCTTTTTCATCTCTGCAGCTTGGTCATATACTGCCTGATATCACATGCTTTACTAAAATGAAAATATTAAGATTGCAGATGAGTCTGCTACTATTACATGCTAATTCTCTCATGTATACATGTTTTAAATCTATTCTAAGCTAATGATGCATACATAAGTTATTTTAACTACATTCAATGTCATTAAATATATTTTTTCGTGGCTATACCATGCTAGTATTCACAAAATAACCAGACAACTTCAACAAAAAACCCTATATTTTGTGGATGACCAGCCTTTTTGGGGAAAATTGAATGTGTTAGCGATATCAATATAAAGATGTAATATTCTAGAAACCACAGTGACTAAAAGGTTAATCTCTTCGGTCATCGTCATCTGGACAATTTGCAGTTTAAGGGTTTCAGTCAATTTGGAAGGATTTGCATTGTCAGTGAATGATTTCAGGGAAAGCAACGTTTGTCATATAATTAAATAAATCTCCACCTGGTTGCCACATTAACGCCAATTTCTTTCATTTTTATGAGTGTTCTTTAAGTTGTTTATTTTGTTTTAGCTTATAAAACTGCTCTTTTACCCTTGTTAGACTGTGACCCCAACATATAAAATTGAAATGTTTTCTCTCATTTCGATCTGGGTATATATTAATCAATACATTTATTGTTTTTGTTGCATTTGTTATTCATGTCTTAGGATTTTTATTTCATTTGCATTATATTTACTAACTAGGTAGACCCTAAAAGTAAGTAAATACAGTCATAATGTATTTATAAGGGCTCAACAAAAAGTACTTCATAACTATTCATAACTACTCCAACCCTCTAGATTCGTGGGGCACAGAAACCTGAGGAAGTGAAACGTGTCCAGTGGATCCTATCAGTACCAATCTGGGTTTGAAGATCCTCTTTGTCCTCGGAAGGCAGCGGTGAGTCCTGTTGTTTTATTGACGTGTTGTTGCTCCAGTTTGACAGATTCACCTCATTTCGGCTCGCAGTTTCATTAATGTTGCTGATGCAATGTAGTGGTTGTGGCCTTGGACAGAATAATGTGCTTTGGGCAGAAATGGTAGCTGTACGAAATTTAGATGTGCAGAGGCTGGTCTTAAGGATACTGACACTATGTTTTATTTATATATTTTTTAATGTATAGCTTTGGATTTTTATAAATAAAATAAGGCATGTGGTTAATATTAAATGATGTTATAAAACATCACATTACAAGCAGATATAACTGAGGTATATACAGTAGCATGAAACTGCACACAAGTTGACTTTGATCAATCTCACATCTTTGTACAGTATATCTTGTTTTGATGAATGTAGTTTCACATTAAAAATTAAAATTTGTCCTGTTTAGTTGCTGGTGCTTGTCACAATCACCAGCCATTTAATCCTTACAGATCGCTGGTAAACTCGCTGATAAACTCGCTGATAAACAGATCGCTTAGAACAACAAATCCGCTGGTATATGGACTAAAAGATCCAGTCATGCACCACACACTCACACCTGTTCCAGTTTTCCATTGATTAGACTCACACTGCTAAAGCAGCTCATGGACTGATTACACTCACATATATACAGCTCACTCTGACATCCTCATTGCTGAGTATTGTTATACTGCTAGTGAACATTACGAATCGATTTCCTTGCCTTGCTTTGCTGTGTTTTTGATCCTTGCCTTGTTTGTTTATGTTGTCTGCTACCTGCCTGTTTTATGACCATGACTCTGGACCATGACACCCCTGTTGTCAGCGTCACGTCACATTACAGGGTTAATAACAAGGTCCTATTATTTTTACAAAAACTAAATGAAATTAAACTTATGATTAATGCTTTCTGTGGCGTTATTGTTTGTGGTTAGTCCAGGGTACTAATTTAAACACATGGAACCTTATTGCAAAGTGTTCCCATAATGTTAAATGGCTAAAGGTACTTGCTTTATCCACAGATAAACTAAGTTCAATGCAAAGGGAGACATTGGCTTTTACAGAGTTTGCTTACAAAGTTTGTGGACTACAAAAAAATGCATCCGGGTTAATGAAGTCATAAAAACCTTCAGATTACCGGCATACACCTGGCACAGTGAAGGGGCCTGACCAGAGGTGCTGTAATGTTATAGCAGAGAATGCTAAAATGTCATACAAACGCTGCAATGTCCACAGAGTATGTTTTGTTTCTGCATTTGGGCTTCCAAAGGACACGACATAAAGAGAAGTGCTAACAGTTTAATTTGAATAATGTTCCAGAAAATTATAAAAAAATATATATGTAGTTAGCATTTGACAAAGGACAGCTTCCAGAATCTCTCCAAGGAGCAGCTCCAACTATAATAGAAGATGTGGATTGTGAGCCACAACCTGTAAGTGTTTTTACTCGCTAAAATTGATCCATTACATACAGTTTCTAGCTTTAACGGTATGTTGTAGCAAGGATGTAAACAAGGATGTAAACAATGGGAACTGCAGTTTAGCACCATTAACAATTTAGCTACAAATTCATATTTATCCGCCAAACCTGTGTAAACACCCACAATCTTCAGCAGAGCTTTATACAGCGGCTTCCCCTGCGTTACACATCTCAAATAACAAACTGGCAAAAGATATGTGAACGTTTTTATGTATGTGAACGTTTCAAACTGATACGGCCAACAGCTACTCTGACAGTATTTATACCATGGCAAAAAATGTGTTATTAGAGGTGCGACGCTTCCTGGTGACGTGGAGTCAATTCGGTAATCACAGCACATTGTTAGCTGACCAATCAGAGCCTCTCGAGTGCGAGCCTTTTGAATGAACTTGGAATTATGATAGTCATTTTTATGTTAGCTAAGTAGCTGTATATAATTAAAGTAAGATATATGAAAAAAATAAAAACACCTTGCTTTGCACCTCATAAACAACCAAGCAAGTATGTGTATTGTTACATTATCCTTAATATATAGAACTTTTTTATAAGGTTAACATTAATATAAATATTATCATCCTTCCCTGCATACTAGACTGCTACAACAAGTGCAAGGAAGAAATATCTGAGGTTTGCAAGGTTCATGACTTAACATGTTAATTAAACAGCTTTTTGCTTTTCTAAATAGGTCAAAGTAAGCAACAATGGGAGATTACTTAAGCCCACATCTTTAGCTAGTAAATGTCATCTAGAATACACAATATCCCAGAGTCTTGCACTTTGCATTGTGTTAGTAACACATTATACACATTATGTAACCTTACTGACCCAAACATGCCCTTAAAACATCCGCGCCCCCTTGTGAAATCCCGTGCTGTAATTATCGGATGCGCAAAGCTGAGCAGATAAGGCTTGGAGACAGTGTCTAATATTACTACAGAAGGCCTTTAATAGAGGTAATGGGAGGCTGATTGGAGAGCTTTGTTAGGCTGTGGGGCGTTGGTGTGATGACCTGTGATTATCCAGGCTGTGTGTTGACTGGAAGAAGACCCCCTACCCAGCAGCAGCAGCCAGGGAAGCCCACCACATCATTACAGTGAGTTGTTTTGTCATGGAGGTAGAGCTAGTCCCTCATTAGAGCCAGTCGTTCTCGCGACTGCCTTTCCTCCCTCTCTTTGTCTTTCTCTGTCTCTGTCTGTGCCTATGAACTGTGTGAGCTCTGTGGCTCAGAGTGCAGTCCTTAGCCACTTGCCCACACACACACATGCTCTTACTTCACCAATAATCACATGGAACAAATAGAAGCCAAGCATACTTTTTTGGGGTGCCCAAACTAACCTGTCCACTCCAGTTTGCATACAGTGACACTACAGATTTTTTATTATTACATTTTAAGGATGGCTTATATTCTGTTATATTTTGTGTCAGTCAGTTTTGTCTCGACAGCAAGGATGTCCCGGGGCCGGTGTGAAAGTGTTTAAGGGCAGTTCATGGAGCTGTCACTTAGTTTATCCAGCAAATGCTTGATTTAGAAACGTATGGAACTGATATGAGAGTGATATTAAAAAGAAACAACCACAGAGGTTTTAAAATTCTTTTGTGTGAGGAACTACAGTACTTCCTTCTGCCATTGAAGTTGAGAGCAAAGTAAAAGCTGCTGTTACTAATTAAAGTATTATTTATGAGAAAGACATCGAATTAGCAAGAATCTTACCTATTATTTATTATTCAAGTCTTGTGTTGTTTATAATGAAACGGTAGGCTAGATCTGACTGCACAGGCAGTTATTGCATCCATACAATATCATTAATTTTCCTTTGGCTTAGTCCCTTTAATCATCAGGAGTCGCCACAGCGGAAGGAACCGCCGACTTATCCAGCATATGTCTTAGATAGCGGATGTCCTTTCAGCTGCAGCCCAGTACTGGGAAACATCCACACACACTCATTTACACACACACACGCTAAGGCCAATTTAGTTTATTCAATTCAACTATACCGCATGTCTTTGGAATGTGGGGGAAACCGGAGCACCCGCAGGAAACCAATGTGAACAAAGGGAGAATATGCAAACTCCACACAGAAATGTCAACTGACCCAGCCGGTACTTGAACAAGCGACCTTTTTGCTGTTAGGTGACATTTCTAACCACTGAGCCACCATGTCACCCTCCATACACATTTCTTTACATGTAAAGGGAAACCTGGGTTAAAATGTTGTAATACGTATGCCACACCTGCATGTGGTGCTGTAAATAAACACAGACAGAGCAGCAAGATATGTTAAAATCAAAGAAGAATGCATTGAGCATACGCATTAAGTTCTCCTTCAGGATGCTAAGACTGTGGTGGATTTAAAAATATCAGACACATGTTAATGCACCGCTGCTGGTCATCTTGTTGATACAGTATTGATATGTTTTGTTGTAATAGTGTCAGTATGCTCAGCACAGGACAGCACTGTGATCCACCATTGTTATCAGTTGAAACATTTGGGGTTCTTCCTTCTTCTGGTCACATGGTACTGTGATATCATTGTTTCTCTAAAACGTTTTTCAGCTCTGAAATCGTTGTTCAATTAGTCATTTCAGGGCACCAACTGTGCCAGTGTCATGTGACCTAAATTCATTGCAGTGTATATAGGGCTTTAGGGCGTACTCACACTATGTACACTTGCCTTGAACCGGGCCAAAGCACGCTTGTCCCCCCTTCTGTCTCCCCCGACCGCCGGAACACACATTACTTTCGGGCCTGGGCACACTCATGTCATTGATGATGCCCTGTTCAGTAAGTGCTTTTGCTCAACACAGTGGAGATTTCTTTAGTTTTATCGTTTTAGCTGTTTTTGATGCGGTGACACACAGTCAGATATTTAGCCGAACAGATCAGCCACATTTGACGCTCATAAACAATCATAAAGTCCATAAAGTTCGCATTTATTGAACCGTATGAATGATTAATAAATCCATATGAAACAGTCCCTTAACAGTCTTTCGGGCTCAGGCGTGTTTTGCACTCATACTACAAGCGTACCGCGCCAAAGCCCAAGTGAACCATGCTCTGCCACACTACTTCCAACCGGGTGAGGGCTGGCCAAGTGAACCGTGCCTGAACCCGATTTAGAGTAATTTTTTCAAACGATCCGGTAAACTGGCCTGGGCACAGTTCGGGTAGCATAGTGTGAATAAGCCCTTAGTTTAAATGTGGTATATAATGTTGGTGTATATATTTTTAGTAACCTATATAAAGTATTAGTATATATTTCTCCTTTGACGATGGTGGTTACTGTGTTAAGGGTAAAACTAAAGTCTTTGTTTTGCTTTTATGCATTCTTTAAACTTTTGCTGTTGACCATATAGAGCCTATGAATGTTGTGTGGGTTTTCGGCTGTGGAATTTCGACAAAGTGAGAGGTAATGATGTGTGCATGTACAGAGTACTTCCAGTGTATAGTGAAATATGTTTTCAGTAGATAGTATATGGAAATATTTTATTTTAATTTTTTATTTTCTTGCTGTTTGGTTTAGTTCGGCTCAGTGATATGTAACTGTAATATGGCCAGGACCTGCCTGCACAGCTGGTATTGGATGCCTTAAAATGCTTACAAAAAATCTTGAGATTGTTAATAATCATCACTTTTGTTTTATTATGGATCTAGTTTTAAATTAATCAAAGGGTTTCGATGCAAAGGCAAATATGTGATTGTAAAAGATGTGACAAATGAATGCTGATAGCCATTGGTGTTAACTTGGGTGTTAAATTACGCAAGTATGTACAAATACAGGTGAGGATCAACGATGACTCACAGTGCAAATATGTTGGAGAAATGTTTGCATTCTTAATAATAACATGGCCACCAATAGATTTAATAACTGAGTTAAATGAGGTAACTTCAGTCTAAGGAAAATAAATGTGTTCAGTAACTCATTTGCATAACATGTAGCAGAATATGGGCACAAATTGCTTCATTATTTTCTATTCTATCCTCATTTCCTTCTTGTTGGGCTTAGATGATAATTAAATTCTGCAAATGACTTTAACCCTTCAAAGGGACATGATATACCTGTAAATTAGCAAAATTCCAATAGCATTTTGAAAAATGTTATATCAGTTCAGATTTACTGAAAAACTGCATCTGGGAAGTGTTTACTTTAAGGTTACATGCTGCAGATACTGTTTGTGTATCTCTAGGAAACTGGAGAGTTAATTTAATAGCTAATTTGTTCCAAAGACACATGATCTGTGTATGTAGACCAAATTATTCAGCAACTGTTTTAGTTTGGGAGGGTCGTTTTTTGAGAAAGTGCCCCTGGCGGTGGAGGAAAGAAGGACACCGATATAATTTCAGAAAACCTTTTACATAAATGTCATTTTGCATTCTATCTTCATCAAATTTGAAATATAAACTCATAAGACACTTGGTTTTCAAGGTATATTTTTTCTAGGTCACTACATCAATGTTTTTCTGTGTTTGTATATGGAAAAACAAATATGAAACGCATTACAATTTTTCCTGCTCATCACTTCATAATGTATGAATGCAGCAAACCATTAGGAAGCATTAAAAGTGTCCAAAAAGATGTCCAAAACCTTTACAATCATGACCGAAAGACTGTTTAGACTGTACATTACTGATGAGAAGATGACGAATGTCTACTGTATGATGACTAAAATTGCCAAATGACCTTATGTAACAGCTCATATGCTGTAATATAACTTGTGGTATATGTACTCTGAGTGATATTTACAACAAATACTTTTACTCTGCACTACATTTTTGGGCAAGTAATGGTACTTTTACTTGAGTAAGATTTTTCAGTACTCTTTCTACCACTGTGTATAACTTATCATATATTTTACCATAACTCAAATATTTAGCATGAAAGCTTAAGGGTCTTCTTTCTAGTGATACCTAATTTATGTTTTCATATAGTTTAATACATAGTTTAATCATAATGAAGTAAAAATGTATAATATGCATGCATTTTAAAGAGATAGTCAACCCAAAAATTACTTACCATTTTCATTACACCCTTCACTTGTTTCAAACATTTATGAGGTTTTTTTTTTATATGAACACAAAACAAATATAATTTAATAACTCTTATAGTATTGAAACAATTAAGTGAAGTGTGAGTAAATAGTGAGTATATTTTAATCTTTGAGTTAACTATCACTTTAAGTTCTGTGACTGTGGGAACATTTCAATATATAAAATTTTAAAACATCCGGCAACTAGACATTTTTTGTAACTTTAATAAAGATTGAATACTATACAATGTAGACTTTGCAGCGTTGATTATTCAATATCTGTACCTGAATAGTGAATACCTGAAAACTATAATTCACTTTTATCTTTACTATATTTTATTTATCTATGCTTGTAATTTATTTGTTATATATTATTTGAGATTCACAAAATCCCCCTAATCAATCCAAAATAAAAGTTAAAGTCAGAATTATTAGCCCCCCTGATTATTAGCCCACCTGTTTATTTATTATTATTATTTTTTTAAACCAATTTCTGATTAACGGAGAGAAGATTCTTTCAACTCATTTCTAAACATAATAGTTTTAATAACTGATTTCTAATAACTGATTTATTTTAACTTTGCCATGATGACAATACATACAGTTTTACTATATATTCTTCAAGACACTTCTATACAGCTTAAAGTGACATTTAAAGACTTAACTAGGTTAATTAGGTTAACTAAACAAAATAGGGTAATTATTTTTTTCCCTATAGACTATCGAACAAAAATAACTTAAAGGGGCTAATAATGTTGACCTTAAAATTGAGTTTGAAAAACTTAAAACTGCTTTTATTCTAGCTGAAATAAAACAAATCAGACTTTATCCAGAAGAAATTATGAGACATACTGTGAAAATTTCCTTGCTCTGTTAAAGATAATTTGGAAAATATTAAAAAAAAAAAAAAAAAAAAAAAAAAAAAAAATATATATATATATATATATATATATATATATATATATCAAAGGGTGGTTAATAATTCTGACTTCAACTGTACATCACAGAAATACAAAACATCGTAATGTCAAATTTTTCCAATTTTGCACAGCCCCAATTCAAGTTTAAAGATATTTGTTAAACTAATTTCCATGACTTTTTCTGTTTTTCCAAAACTTTTCCAGCCCTGGTCAAAATTCTATGACTTTTCCTGGTACTTTATGACTGTATGATCCCTGTTCATTTATGCATCAATGCTTGTGTCCGACAGCTCGATGTTGTCTATGCCAGGCACTGAAATTTGCAAAACAATTGTATTGTTCTCTGCGGTAAATGATATCTATAACCCTAATTCACATACAGACACACAACATCACACTGTAACCATGCTCCACTGCCAGCCACAACAAATCCAGACTCGTATCAGCTGTGCTGCACAGCTTGAAGCAACAAACTGTAAACTGATATCACCCGGGTCTGAGAATTCCTGGTCCGGAAAGGCTCTAGTCTAGCAATAGAGCGTTGACATGCGCCCTGGTATGGTTTCCGATCACGTGGTGTGGGTTTTCGGCATCGGTTTTAGCATTCTAGGGTAGCAGGGTGTGTCCCACCCCCCCCCCCCCCGACAGGGGCCTGGTGATGGAGAGTGGCTGGCCAGATGCTGTTTCATGCTAGATTAGCCCTCCTGTGGTCAATTTGCTTTTCCTAATGTCAGCTCCCCTCTGCTGTCGCCTAGCAACCGCTGCTGCAGCCAAGAGGCCCAGCCATGCATGCAGAATTCCACCTGCCATTTGTAAAGGAGGGTGTGTGTCTATGTGTGTGTGTGCATGTAAAATGTGGTACCGTGCATGTGTGAACTGGATCCAAATGCCCTCCAGACTTTAGATACTGAGGTAACTGTAAAAAAGAAAGCCGAAGTATGTATGTTACGTGACATTTTTAATTCCTATTCCTATTCCAATTGTCTTCCCAGTATAAAAATAGCCTCATTCCCCTTGTTCCATAGGTGAATACTGCATCACAATTTGTCTTCCCAAAATGACTGCTGCGTGATGATATATCAGCTGCTTGATTCCGCGCATATGTGTCTGTATATGAGCAGGAAGCAGCGAGCGAGCAAACGAATGGATCTTGATTACATTTGCAAGGCATGAGCTGAAGTGAAGGTCTGAATGAGATGCTTGGTGCTCAGCGTTAACGGCACACGATCCTGATGCTTCTCTGAATGCAAGAGAAGCGCTTTTTTTCTTTTGTACGTCAATACCAGCCTGGCCCTCCAGCTGTACAGTGTTCTGAATGATTCTGCACCGAAGCGATGGCGTTCCAAAAGAAATTATGTTGATGTGACGCCAGAGTAAGTTTAAGAGCGATCAGAAATGTGTTCTTGAATACTCCAGATGTTTTCAGCGCCACGCTTGTGTAGTTGATGGCTGATGAAACACTGTGCGTAATCTGCAGCATTATGAGAACACGTTTTTTGAGCTGATGATTTATGCCGATGACTTCTCGTTTCTTGCTCGAATCTGTAACGGAATTGTTTAGCTTAAATTTGAATTCATTATTATTTGCCATGAACCAAATTTTAATATGAGTAATTTAAATGCTTTGTGCAGTCTGAGGCCTTGAGTTCACCTGGCATTAACATGCATAGTCAGTGATTTGATCACAAGTGGTCAGTCGAGATACATTACTGCTTCCACCTGGTATTAATGCCTCTTTTGTGATCAATTTTATTTTGTCACACTCCATAGATACAGTTGAAGTCAGAATTATTAGCCCCCCTGAATTTTTAGACCGCTTGTTTATTTTTTCCCCAATATCTGTTTAACGGAGAGCAAATTTTTTCAACACATTTCTAAACATAATAGTTTTAATAACTCATCTCTAATAACTGATTTATTTTATATTTGCCATGATGTCAGTAAATAATATTTTACTAGATATTTTTCAAGACACTTCTATACAGCTTAAAGTGACATTTAAAGGCTTAACTAGGTTAATTAGGTTAACTAGGCAGGTAAGGGTAATTAGGCAAGTTATTGTATAACAGTGGTTTGTTTTGTAGATTATCGAGAAAAAATATTGCTTAAAGGGGCTAATAATTTAGTCCCTAAAATTGTGTTTAAAAAATTTAAAACTGCTTTTTTTATAGCCGAAATAAAACAAATTAGACTTTCTCCAGAAGAAAAAATATTATCAGACATACTGTGAAAATTTCCTTGCTCTGTTAAACATCATTTGGAAAATATTTAAAAAAGAAGAAAAACAATTGAAGGGGGCTAATAATTCTGACTTCAACTGTATATACACTCGATATCGCATACGGATCCTGAGCATGCGTCAATAGAGCTGCCACATTTGTACAGTGCTCCCGGAATAAATGTCATTCAACTTCACTAGTCAAGACTAAAGCCAGTGTGAAGATGCGGCACTTTAGCGCTGCATACGGGTGTAGTAATAAGCAAGCAAGAAAAATTTTGTATGTCGCAAACTTTTCGGCTAAACAAGTATTTATGATAATACAGTTACTGTACTGACCAAAAGGCAAAGCAGCACCAACTCACACTAAATATTAGGCTTATGCTAGTTTTGCTGAATAAAATCAGCAAACAATGTAAATGAAATATGACAACAAAACGCTGCAGTGGCAAAAACTCATATTATTGGTGGCTAAGCGAACAAGTCGTTCATAAAGCTGGATTAATACTTTTGCATGGTACCGCATCGGGGACCTCCACCTCATGAAATGGATGAGGCTTTTGTACTTGATTCCTTGGCCATTGTGATATTCTTTAAACCAACAGGGGGCAGTCAAAAAAAAAAAAAAAAAAACTCACTGTAAAGACAAATGGAAAAACAAAGAAGTAGAAAGTTTCTGGAACTACCTTATATCATTAATATCGTTCAATATTTTGAAACAAATTATTTTTTATTATCTTTTATAAATTATTTTATTGATCATAAGGATTTTTACAACAATTCTAGATTTTTTTCAAACTTTGATTCATCACTTGCTTTTGTTCATATCTCGGACAATTTTACCTATTAAAGTTTATTAAAATATTTATGACAACAAAACATGGGCTGCTCTACAAATGTATTTTTTCATTATGGCAAGAATAAAAGCAAAAAAATAAAAAATAAAATAAATAAAATCACACACTAAAAAGTACTGATGTTTTTTTTATTACAGATTTAGTCTGCAATGGTGCACTGCAATGATGACTTTAAAAAAAAACACATTTGTAATTCATTTGAATGACACTATTATCAAAAACTTATATGTAACTGTGAGTCATTAAAAAGACTAATATTTCAATCACACTGCTAAAAGAGCCTAAATTATGGGTTATCATGTGTAACATCTGTAAGTAAATGAAAACATTATTAATATATGTAAAAAAAACAAAACAAAAAAAACAAAAAAAAAAAACGATTGTCCCTTAAAAATACAAAAGAGTCTGAATCAAATGAACAATTTGCAATGCATTCTGATTTGATATTTTATCGTTTCGTTGTGACATCTGGACAAAACATTGCCCCACCCACTTGTTGTTTGCCCAGACCTGGGAAAACCAAAACCAAACTATGACCTTTGAAACTATGAATACTATATATATATATAGTTAAGGGCAAAAAATGTGTAAAATTTATTTTATATTATATTGTATTTATTATTTAGTGATATTTAACAGATTAAGTAAATTTTCACAATATTTTATATACCATTTAATCTTCAAGTGAAAGTCTTATTTATTTTATTTTGGCTAGAACAAAATCTTTTTATTTTTCGGTTATATGGTCAATATGATTAGATCCCTTAAGCAAAAATTTATTGACTACAGAACAAACCATCACACAATGACTTGCCTAAAAACCCTAATTTGTTTAGTAAACCTAATTTACATAGTTAGGCCTTTAAACTGCACTTTAAGCTGAATACTAATATCTTGAAAAATCTAGTAAAATATTATGTACTGTCATCATGGCAAATATAAAATAAATCAGTTATTAGAAATGAGTTATTAAAACTATTATGTTAAGAAATATGTTGAAAAAATATTCTCCAACCCTCATCACTTTCATCCGTGACACCCCCACCCTGCTCACTTTCACTTGCGACGCCCCTCCACTATCCACCGCACTAACCCTCAATCACCCCACCATCCCCCAGATTCGTTACCCTGATCTGTTTGTAAAAACTCACAAATTAAGCACTGATAATATCTAGCATCAAATTTAGGTGAAAATCAACAACAACAAAAAAATATTGATGGGGAAAGAGTTGATATCTACTCTTTAGATAATCTCCGAAACCAGTGTTTTTTTTAGATCTGCCCATCTAAACCAAAGACACGAATTAGACATAATACTTGCTAGACATGATGCTTAGTTTGATTAGTTGCGTGTATTATTTACATTTAGCATTATTTCCCCTTCTGCTGACCCTATCAGAACAGATCTGCGACCCATTTGTAGGTCATGACCCACCAGTTGAGAACCGCTGCTCTATGCTGGCGTCCTATGAACTACCCTCTTGTTCAGCAATGCATGTAGTGTTCTTAAACCAGCGGCCGTATCAAGATTCAGGGCAGTGCTACAGGAGAGGTCAAGATTTGAACTCTCTCCTCAGCCGCTCGTTCAATTTGATTATAATTGACCGGCAGGCTGAGAGGCAAAGAGAGTGAGAGCTGGTGTGCAAAGCTAACGAGAGATGATTGTAAATACAGCAGCAAGAGAGCCACGTGTGTGCCTGGTCCTCTTCAGCCCAACTCGGGTGGAGTGTTTTAAAAGCACTGGAGCACGGGCCACTCGCCTATGGAGCCGCAGCCGAGAGCTTATGATGGGGCTGACCGGAGGTTTCCGCCTGCTCTCATTCTCTTTTTTTTTCCAGAAGCACGAGTGGCTTGTTCACACCAATGTTCTGGCCTGATCTCTTAAAATGGCCACCACTTCATCAGCCACCCACCTCTGCTATTAAATACATCCGAATATATCCTGACACCACCGCAGTGCTCACGGGGCACTGAATACAGAAAGAGGTGTTTACAGTCACCTCCGAGCATTCGCTTCTGAAGATTCTTGCAGCGCTTGAAATATTTCTTAGGACTGCATCATGGTTTTACTTTAGCAGTTTTTACTGGCTTTATTCATTTAGTTTAAAGTCAGCATGAACTGAAAGTTGCTGTGACTTTTATTTCAGTATGTTGTTGATGTACTTGATATACCTTTTTTATTTCCGTTCATTTTCCTTTGGCTTAGTCACTGATTTATCAGAGGTTGCCATGCACAGCAGAATAAACCGCCAACAGTGGGGTAAAGTATCTAATGACAAATACTCAAATACTGTAATTGAGTAGTTTGTCCTAGAAATTGTAACTTACTGAGTAGTTTTAAAAATGTTTACTTTTACTTTCCCTTTAGTACATTTGAAGTGCAGTATGGGCATATTTACTCCACTATTTTCCTTCAACCTGCTGTCATTATTTTCTTTTTTCTTGTCTTTGGAGGTTAGAAAAATCAGTCCTGTGATTTTTGTCTAATCAATCCGCACATAGAAAGTAAATTGCATCATTATGAACTACCTCAAGACATGGGCGATTTATAATTGCAGCAAATTGTTTGGAAGCATTAAAAGTGTCCAAGCGGATGTCCAAAATCTTTACACGCATTGAGCCAGAGACTATTTAGATGCATGTCACTGTCAAGAAGATGACGGATGTTTACAGTATGGTGACCGAAATGGCCTTAAACACCCAGTAGGCATAAGATGTCAACATTATATAGATTGACGCTGTAAACCGACGTCATGGGGATGTTGCATTTTGTTTGGAAAGGAAATTAGGCTAACGTCAGAACTCATTGTCAGGCCAACGTCTAATGATGTTACAGCTTGACCTTGTGTTGATGTCACCACTATGACATCTGTCAGATGTTTTTGGTTGCCATACCTGATGAGTAAATGTCTTATTTGACATCAATATGACGTTGGATTAAGATGTTGGCTAGATGTTAGATTTTGGTCACTTTCTAACAACGTAAAATTAACCAAATATCAACATCATTTGACGTCGTTATTGGACATCAAAATTAACGTTGTCGTTAGACGTTGGCTAGACCTTGAATTTTGGTCACCGGACATCACAACCTTAATCTAACCTTTTAACGTCTTATGATATTGTGTGCCTGCTGGGCAATAACTGAATACACTACAGAATATTACGTTTACACACATCCACATATTACATGTAAATGCATCAGCTTTTTAAAGCATAATACTCACTAATCTTGAGTACTTTTGAAAGGCCTATTTATTACTCATACTTTGAGTAATATTTTCAACAATTTTACTCGTATTACATTTTTAGGCAAGTAATGGTACTTTTACTTGAGTGATTTTTCAGTGCTCTTACCACCATTGACCACCAACTTATCGAGCATATGCTCTATGGAGCGGATGCCTATACAGCTGCAATCCACCTGCAAAGCACCTATACACTCTCACATTCAGATTCAATTCAATTCAGCTTTATTTGTATAGCGCTTTTACAATGTAGATTGTGTCAAAGCAGCTTCACATAAATGGTCATAATAACTGGAACAGTGTGGTTCAGTAACTGGAACAGTGTGGTTCAGGTTTTAGTGTTTAAGTTCAGTTCAGTTCAGTTTAGCTCAGTTCAGTGTGATTTAATCATTACTGAGAGTTCAAACACTGAAGAGCCAATTCATCGATGCGTAGCTCTACCAATCCTGAACCATGCGTAGCAGTGGCGACAGCGGAGAGGGAAAAAAAACTTCACCTGATGGGAGTGAAGAGATACACTCATACACTATGGGAAACACTCTACAGTTTGACAAATGTTGCTGCTGTTGGACAACATAATGTACCTTTGCGCCCTTTTTAGGCAGGAATGTAATTGTTTACATTGCAACTATGCAGTTTATTTATAAGTATAGTTCCTATTTTTAAATATTTCTAATTTCAGAGTATTGGATTCAGTACATCGACGCCATCAGCCTGTCTGAGCAGGCCAAAGAAAATGATGGTTCTTTCTGCCACAAGATAGTGACAGAAAAAAAGCATTTTCTCAGCGTAAATTTCAAACTACAGCTGAACAAATCATTGTAATTATAAAGAGGCATTCTAAGTCGATCTCTCTCTTATGTATTTTGTATTGCTGTATTTATACCACAGAAACTGCTAATGCTTGCTTTGGCTTTTTTGGCGTTAATTATTGTGAAATTCCGATTGCAACAAAGAACTACTGGGAAATCGCTGTAGACTCATGGCATTTCATCCAATCAATCCAAGCAATCAGCCTTACAATCTTAAAATGTAAGCAAAAATTATCTTATTGATTAAAAACTATCACTTTAGACACTAAGCTAGAGAATCATTCAAATACTAGCTCTAAGGTGACGTTTGTGAAGTAGTAACGATATCTGCTGTTCTGACCTCAAATACAGATGTGATGGATGATGGAAGAAAGTAGTACCTCGTACAAAAGGGTATTTGAGACTCCCTGTGTTTGATTTTCTTTTATATACACACATGATTATGCCATCAAGTTATTATAAAAACGCAATTTCACACTCATAGCAGTGCAATATGACTTTATATCGACACTGGTGGGGGGCACTAAGGCGCTCGACCAATGCCAATATACAGCCATTTCACACTGCTACTTTTGTGATATTGCTTATATATTGTGGCTAAAGAGTCAAACTGACATGAACAAGGATGGACAGCCTCTCCAAATGTTTGTTTTATAAAAACGATAGTTTGTTGTACTGTTGGTGGTTCACTTTTGTTATTTGGTATGATTGCATTCACATCAGAAGTGAACCATACCAGAGTTCGCATGAACCGTACCCCAGACCACCTCTTTCAGGCGGACTTGGGTACGGTTCACGGGTGCGCATTTAAGTTCAGAAGCGACGTTTACAATAGCTAAACATAACGTACTATGATGTAAAACGAACCCAGGTGGGGACCAAAAGTGCTAGTGTGAAAGCATCCTTAAATTTAGCTAAATAATTAGATTACTGACTGTTGTCCATGCAAACACTTAAAAAATCTGTCTAAATTTTGATTTCACGCAAACTTTAATAGGATTTAAAACGTTTTATGCACCTGAATTCTGTGTTATTAGCAACACTGTTGGCCATAATGTGAACTGCAACCAGCTACTTATTGCTTTTTCATACTTCTGCTCACATACTGGACGAAAGAGATAGAAAGTTATTTAGTGATCTGATATACTGACAGCTAAGTTACTTTTCAGAGAACTTTTATTAAGTAAAAAAAAAATCCTAAATTCTTTTCTGCATTAATAAACTTCTATCGAAACATCAGATGAGATTACACATGAACATATAAATGTCCTCTGCCATTTTCTGCTTGATAAAAATATAAACACACCCCAAAAATAGTGGTGTTGAGGAAAGAGCAGTTAAGCAGTGTGTCTGTTCATAGTGATGTGGATATGCAACTAACCAGCATCTTGTCGACCAGTGAAGTCATTAAAATAGACATGAAAATATGACAATAACGTGAGTAAAGGTTCAGTTTTTTTAAGTTTTGTTACATGCTGTTTAAATACCTTGAATTAAATAGCAATTACAATAAAAAAAATGTATAGCCCCTTTATTGATTTGATTCATTTATTAAATATTATACTTCATATATTCACACAATTTTAAATTGCTTAAAAAATAAAAGTAAAAAGTATTACGATATGCAGAAATTAGAATCAAAATTACCAATGAATATTATTATTACTGCTAAAGTATTCAATAATGTGGAATATTATTATAGGCTGTTACAAAAACAAAAATATTTTCTACCACTGTCACTGGAATTATTCACGCATAGTTGAGTTTGAATTCCAGATTTGCCCCTGGAAAAGGTCTGGATGATTGTAGTACTATACTTTGAACTTGTTCTGAGTGTTTGCGTTGAGTTCAAAATCTCACGTGTCTTTTACATGCTTCAGCCTTAATTTTTGATTTAGTGTGGACCACAGGGACCGTCGTGTGCGCCTGACAGGCTTTAATCCAGCACACCTGCAGAAGAAGCTTGAGTGTAATGCTGTTGGATGCGTGTTTGGATGTGTTTGATTGGAGCTGTGCCGATGTTGACCCAGAAGTGAAGCGATGCGTGGAGGACAGAAAGCACTGACAGCAGGAGAGAACACTTTCACCAGGTGAGAGAAGCTGCCGGTCCCTGATGACCTGTGCGTCTTTGCATATGATAGTTTTCTTAATGACTGTGTATCATGCAGTATCTGTGATATGAATATCTTTAACTGTATGAGTTTTCTTCAGGTGTTTGTCAAAGGTTTGGATGATATAACATCTACAAATTACTACAGTAAAGTGGTACTAATGAAGTCATCTGAACTGTTAAGTAAATGTACTAAACTGCGTTTTTACATAGGAAAAGTACACTTTTATACAAACACTACATACAAATATTTAATTATAAGCTTTCATAAAAATAATATCATGAGAACTGTAAATTATTATTATTATTATAGTACTAGTATTATTATGATAAGACATAATACTGTCACTGTATAATGTCTTATTCTTAAAATAGCTTTTACTTGTACAGAATACAGTGGAAACATTACATTAAACATTACATTATGAATGAAATATAATGTAAAGTAGCAGTATTAATATTTGTCTCATACTAAAGCACTTGCACACTAATAACATTTTTACTTGTCAGTTTAGATTACCCAACAAATATATAGTTGTATAGCCATTGGTTTTGATAACTGCTGCACATCTGCACTGCATCGAGTTCTAAAACTTATACCACACAGAAACAGAAACATTTCAGCTCAGGGACAATAAACTGTGTCCTACATTTTGGGGGCTGCTTTTAGAAATTGATATTTACATAGGTTTTCAATTGGGTTGATTTCAGGGGATTGAGCTGGCCACTTCATAATCACAACTGCTTTTCCTAAAACCAAGTTGTTTCTCACTTAATAATGTGTTTGGAGTTTCCTTCTTGGCATAGGGCAAGTGCTGGAGGGCTGGTGTCCTGGACAGTTTAGCTCCAACCCTAATCAAATACACCTGAACCAGCTAATCAAGCTTTTAGTAGATTTACTCGAAACTTCCTGCTGGTGTTTTGAAGCAGGTTGGAGCTAAACTCAGCAGGACAATGCCCCTCCAGGGCCGAGTTTGGACATGCCTGGTATAGGGGAACATAAGGTCTATTCAAATATTCTGATGTTCGATCTAATCCTTGACGCCTGGTGAACGATAAACAGGCCCAATGTCATAGTTTGAGAAAAATCCCTGTAGCATGATTTTTGCTCCTCCAGTCTTTACAGTGAACTGATTCTGCTACCTTGGGGTCATCTGATATAATGTTGATGACCACTCGATTTCAATTTTTTTATTTACTCTCATTAGTCAACAATTCTCTTTTAATTTGTTAAAAATGTTTTCTGATACCTGCATAGTAGCTATGTGGCTTAAGTAAGGTGAAAAATTCTCCAGAAACGGTTTTGCTTATACTTAACAGTTTACATGTGTTTGTTGCCTCATTACAAACACACTCTTCAATTGTCACATTCATATCTGTCAACCCTCCTGTTTTTCTGGGGATTCTCCCATATTTTACAGTTCTATCCTGTGATTATCCCGTAAAGGTATTTTCCCGTATTTCTCACATATTTCTAAGCTTTCTGTGAAGGGTAGCAATAAACATTAAAGAGCCGATCCTCCCTAAATGGAACCCATACCGCCAAACCACCAGGGGACACCCCTGGCTCTTAAATGTATGTCTGTTTTGTGCTTTCATTTTATTTAGGCATAAAAACACTTTAAAATAAATATAAAAACAACGCAATTCCCTTGCTTTTTATTACAGATGCTGTTGCCCCTCCTATGCAGTCAGTCATATAGTGATGCGTGACTGTCAGCTGACGCACTCCATAATGATAAATAGACGCTGCTTCTATAGACGCAATTAATAGATGTATTACTAGATGCAATGGTATGGTGGGCATATCACTTATTTTCACATCCTAGTGTTGACAGGTAAGGTCACAATGTGCACATTAAACAAACACAAGATGCATTTAAACTGACCTTGTGCCTTCATAGGGTGGAGCTAAATAAGTTTACAATCCATATATGCTGCATTTAGCATACTGATGAGCTGACAACCTGCTTCAGAGAAAGCTCATTTATTATGTATTTATTTTCAAAATAATTAACACATTAAACTAACAAAACATAAATTTAAACAGATCATATGCCTCCTTAGCTTATAGATAAATAAATATTCAATCCATATATCCTGCATTTTGCTTTCTGACGACCCGCTTCACAGAAAGATCATTTATTTATTTATTTTCAAAATAATATACACATTAAACTAACAAAAGATACATTTAAACAGATCTTATGCCTCCTTAATGTGGAGCTGAATAAATGTATAATCCATATATCCTGTTTTGATTTCATATGACCCGCTTCACAGAAAGCTCATTTATTGTTTCTCTGTATTTCAAAATAGGAGTCCTGTATACATAGCATTTTCAACAATTACTTCCACCCCAACCCTGTTAAATTACCCAAATAAATTGTGTAACGTCTACCCCTACCCAAATCCTTAATCCAACCATCACAGTATTGTAAAAATATTAGTTATAGAGTGTCATAAAAAATGCTGCTATATTGATGTGCATTTACTTTACCGATTGCTTTCTGCCAAACTGTGTCATCACTCATTACCATAAAAAGGACTTGATTTCAACTCTCCTCGACACCCTTACCAGCGAACATATGCTTCACCGCTGCTCGACGCTTATCAACGCTGGCTCCCATTGAAAATGAATGACTTCCGGCTACTTCGACGCTCTTACAGATTTTAGTGTGAACGCACAGTTACATTTGACTACTGCAATAATAAAACTCTTGGGAACAACTGTGGTTGGAACCAAAGTTCAGAGGACTGTGTTCTCTGGACTCCTCTCAAGCAGTGAACGTTTACATTCCAATTGCTTGGGTTGTTGCTAGATCAGATATAATTGCGACCGGAAGTAATAACGAAAATTATTTATATTATTTATTACATTTCCCATTTATTGTGTTTTATTAATAAAGCTTAGATAATATTAAAAATAAGGGAAAAATATCATTGTTTTAATCTCACTGTAGAGAATGTTGACCAGTCATTCACAGCCTGGGGCATGTATCTTAATTATCCCTTGTGCATTGTAACAGTTGATGTTTTGTTTTTCACCAGGATATATATATATATATATATATATATATATATATATATATATATATATATATATATATATATATATATATATATATATATATATATATATATGTATATATATATATATATATATATGTATATATATATATATATATATATATATATATATATATATATATATATATATATATATAAAAGAACAGTTTAACAATGGTGTTTGAGGTTCATAGTATGGCCATTTTCATGCTCTGAACTCTTAGTATTCAACTATGCCTAGCTATTTTCAGATTTTCATTCTCAGCACCTTAAAATATGTTGTATATCTGGACACAACTCATTTTATGTAACAATTCCTGCTAAAAAATGTAATAAAAAATGTAAAAAATGTAACAATCCTGCTATCTACGCTTGAGTCACTGGGCGTTGCGGGCACTGTTATACAATGGTTTAGATCTTACCTCTCTGACAGGTCATTCAGGGTGTCTTGGAGGGGAGAGGTGTCCAACCTACAGCATCTAAACACTGGGGTACCTCAAGGCTCTGTTCTTGGGCCACTTCTCTTCTCCATCTACACATCATCTCTAGGACCAGTCATCCAGAGACATGGATTCTCCTACCACTGCTATGCTGATGACACCCAGCTATACCTCTCTTTTCATCCTGATGATCCCTCGGTTCCAGCTCGTATCTCAGCCTGCCTGTTGGATATTTCACACTGGATGAAAGATCATCATCTTCAGCTGAACCTCGCAAAAACGGAAATGCTTGTAGTTTCTGCCAACCCGACTCTACACCATAACTTTTCAATCCAGATGGATGGGGCAACCATTACTGCATCCAAAATGGTGAAAAGCCTTGGAGTAACGATTGATGACCAACTAAACTTCTCTGACCACATTTCTAGAACTGCTCGATCGTGCAGATTTGCACTCTATAACATCAGAAAGATCCGACCCTTCTTATCTGAACATGCAGCTCAACTCCTTGTTCAAGCTCTTGTTCTCTCCAAACTGGATTACTGCAACTCTCTACTAGCTGGGCTTCCAGCTAACTCTATCAAGCCTCTTCAACTGCTCCAGAATGCAGCAGCACGAGTTGTCTTCAATGAACCTAAACGAGCACATGTCACTCCGCTGCTAGTCCGTTTGCACTGGCTGCCAGTTGCTGCTCGCATCAAATTCAAAACTCTGATGTTTGCCTACAAAGTGACTTCTGGCCTAGCACCTTCTTATCTGCACTCACTTCTGCAGATCTATGTGCCCTCCAGAAACTTGCGTTCTGTGAATGAACGGCGCCTCGTGGTTCCATCCCAAAGAGGGAAAAAATCACTTTCGCGAACGCTCACGCTCAATCTGCCCAGTTGGTGGAATGAACTCCCTAACTGCATCAGAACAGCAGAGTCACTCGCTATTTTCAAGAAACGACTAAAAACTCAACTATTTAGTCTCCACTTCACTTCCTAAGCTGCAATTGCCTCTTTGAATATCACACTAATTGTACAAAAAAAAAAAAAAAAAAAAAAAACTACTAACACTTCCCTTCTTAGACTTTACAGACCTGAAACTTGCCTTTAGTACTTATTCATTGTTGCTCTTAGTTGTGTAAATTGCTTCCTTGTCCTCATTTGTAAGTCGCTTTGGATAAAAGCGTCTGCTAAATGACTAAATGTAAATGTAAATGTAAATGTAAATTCAGGAAGAAAAAATAGTGTGTGACACATTGACCAGCTGAACTTCATCTTCTTCTTTTTTCAAACACAACTGTATGTATTCAGTCTGCTATCCTCTCATTGTGCACTACAGGCTAAATGAAAGTCATTTTTTTTGACTGACGCTGGACTAATTGAGAGCGGGTCAGATGATTGGTTCCCTCCGGCTGCTCACAGACAGCGTCAGGATTCAGAACTGGAGGCTTCTCTGATATTTACAGCAGGCTTCCTTCTTTATTTAATCATTGCCCCTGGGTTTCTCTTGGATGTTTTGCCTGCAGCAACTTTAGACAGCTGATGCCATATTTGGTCCTTACCAACAGGTCTCTCATTCATGGTCTTCTCAGCTGAGACGGAGGATTCAGAGCCGGACGAGCAGTGTTGACAGGTGTGAAACCCACCAACGAGAGCAGCAGGCCTGTGTGTGCAAATGTAGATGACTGTTCTAAAGATTGAGATCAGGAAGGTATTGTGATGTTTTTAAAAGAATAACTTCACAAAGGCTGCATTTGATCAAAGATACAGTAAAAACTTTAATATTATTACAGTTTAAATATATACTTTTAATCTGTCTTGTAAATGTATTTAATTTTTCTCATTAACTAAACTATCTGACAAAAGTCTTGTTCCAATTTTAGGAACAACAAATAATAACTTGACTTCTAGTTAATCATTTGGCTTCAGAAGTGGCTTATATGAAAGGCCTCTAGATAATACTTATTTTATAAAAATAAAATATGATCATGCCTTGATTTTTAATTATTTAATTAGGACAGTAAGGTCTGACTTTGCTTCGACAAAACAGAAAAAAATTACAGTAAAGAATATAAAGTCATGGTGCAGTGAAGAAAAAAAAAAATAAATAAATAAATAATATATATATATATATATATATATATATATATATATATATATATATATATATATATATATATATATATATATATATATATATATATATATTGTTTGACTCCCATAAACTTGGAGGACTGCATCCATACATCTCTGCAATGACTCAAATAACTTATTAATAAAGTCATCTGGAATGACAAATAAGCGTCCTTGCAGGACTCCCAGGGTTTATTGAGATTATTTGGATTCATCTTTAATGCTTTCTCCAATGCTTACTCCAGACATACTCAATAATGTTCATGTCTGGTGACTGGGCTTGCCAGTACAGGAGCACCTTGACCTTATGAAAAATTTCCCTCTCCTGTGGGCAGCACAGTTGTTGATGTTGATAGACAATTACTGTGGTTTTTTTTTTAATAGCTGAATAAATACATTTTTTTTATTCTGAACAGTTTGCAGCAAGCACAATCCTCATTTTTCACAAAACTATTATATATACAAAATTTATAAACATTTTTTAATGTGTTTTGATTAAATAAATGCGCACTTGGTGAGCAACGAAACATTATAAAATCGTAATAATACTCTTGACCAGTAGTGTTTCTTGCGCACACGTCAGTACTGAACAATTGCAAACATAAAGAAATATGCTTGTTTGGATCAAAAACTAGATATCACGACAAAGCGTGTAAGATATGTCTCACAAAAGATAGATATGAGGTAAATCCCAAGGCTCTTAGAAATATAAGTAGGTATTAATAATTTGGGATAGTTTGGATATGTCAATGAGTGTAGGAAAAAAGATCAGGGTATGAGAGAGTTATTGGCAGCTTCACATCACACGCCACATTTACTGCCCAAGATGAATAAAAGAACATTAAAACTTCAAGCTTTGTTAAGTCTTATCTTCAGGATGATCGGCTTTAAATGAATGTGCTCTCAACTACAGGCTTCATCAGCAGTTTGGAAATGTTCAGGCAGAACTCGCGTTCATTTTGACCTTCTTTAAAGATTCAGCCAGTTTATAAAAATGAGTCTGAGATTAGAAATGAGTGTAGGATGATCAGGGGTCAATGATTTTCAAAGGAGACAGCAGTGGGGTTAAAAACAAAAACAAACAAATAAAATACAATTTTAGTAAATGAAATAGGATGAAATGCTATGTTGTTATTATAACGGTTTCATATTCCTACCTGAGTATTGTTGCTGACCATGTCCATCTCTTTATAAACACAGTGTACCCATCTTCTGATGGCTACTTGCAGCAGGATAACGCACCATGTCATAAAGCGTGAATCATCTTAGACTGATTTCTTGAACATGACAATGAGTTCACTGTAGTCAAACGGCCTCCATAGTCACCAGAGCTCAATTCAATAGAGCACCTTTGGGATGTTGTGGAACGGGAGCTTCGCATCCTGGATGTGGAGTAGACAAATCTGCAGCAACTGCGTGAAGCTATCATGTCAATATGGACCAAAATTACAGATTTTTCTTTTATGGATGTCAGTGACTATTAACAGCTGTCTTGTTTTTAGAATATTTTCTTTGTGTTCGACTGAAGAAAAAAAAAAACAAAGGCTTGGAACAACTTGAGGGTGAGTCAATTTTATACAATAAGTAATATGCTGTAAGTTGTGATACAGTTTTACTAGTTGCTTATGATTATCTTTATCTCTATGATCAGACATTATTGACACATTATATTACTGTATGGAAGTGGCTTCAGTTATTTGATATACAAATAAATACATGTGGTTTGTACTGTTACGAATTGCACCTGTTTGTAAATCGTTGTCCATCCCAAACCCTGCCTGTTTGAACACAGCCACTAAATCTCCATCAAGTGGGGAAAGTTTGATGTTAAATGTCTCAGAACTAGCAGGTGTGTGTTGTTGGCTCCGAGCCGACTGGGTCCATGAACTGCGCTGACTGGCTGCGTGTGAATGATTTAGGAACTGGCTATCTGTCTTGCCCCAGTATGCAGCATGCGTGTGTGTGTTTGGAATACAGAGCGAGAATTCATGGGCCTCTGAATGGAGGTTTGGCTCAGAGACTTCACTGTTGTATGTGACAGATGGTGGAAAACAGCAAGTGCTGAGGAGAGATATTCAAATCTGATCTTGGAGAATGTGAAGAGGGTTTCTGGCCAGAGCAAAGCCTCTTGCAGAGAGAAAGATAAAGAGCGGAAGGGGGAAAAACTGAGGTGAGATCAGAGAGAGGGAGAGGGCTTGATCAGATTTGTGGAGAAACTCAAAATTGCTTTTTTTTTATGTTTCTTTATATCCTTTCGGGATGTTCTCAAAGTAGGAATTCATTCTTTTGTTCTGTTTTCTTCATTATAATTTGTCAAGTTGATTTTACGGTTAGCTGAATTTCACATTTAAGCAGTAGCAGGAATAAAATGCAAATACAAGAGGCCCCAATGGCAGTACAAATGTTTATTTAGCTGCATCACACTAGTTGGTGGAATGCATACATGACTACACTAACTGGTCATAATGAAGTACAGAATAATAAGCTCGTTCTAGAAAAAACATAAGCTAAACTCTTACACCACCGAAAAGAATTCAAAACATTCTCCCAAACAGGTTTGTTGGTCTTATCTGGTATACAATGGTCTTAACTGGTCTACAATCTGAGCCAATCTGGTTTTTAGTCATTCTAGCAGGTGTTTTAAAAGGCCCAAACCCATCAACAGCCAGTCAACATGACCCTGCAAGGCCAGATAAGGTCAGAGGATCACCTTTAATGCACAAATCACTTAGCAGTTTTAACCCCAATTTTCACTCACCAACAGGTTTTGTGAAATTATGAATTTTCAAAGACATGATCAGAGAAATTTGCTCATGTGTTGCTGACACCTGTGAAATGTCCATTCGTTCATTCATTCATTCAATTTTTCTTTGGCTGAAGGCTGATTTATACTTCTGTCGGCGTGACAGAATTTATATAATTGGCGTGACTCACAGAGCCTGCCTTTATGTAGCCGTGCATTTATAGTTCTGTGTGCTGTTTGTGTTGTTCTGCAATAACACCTTTGAAACACTAGCTGGCAGAAGGTTTTTATGTTCCTCTGTGTCGAGTTTCATCACATATGCTTTGTTTCTTCGGTGGTTCAAACTTGCTCATTCAGAAGTGGTAACTGGTGGACGTGCAACAACTCTAATCATGAGGTAAACACAAAACAAAAGTTTCCATCTGGAGCTCCTTCACTGGACTCCACACTTGTATATAGGGGTGTCAAAATGAATAGTTTTTTGGTGAATTGTGATGCAGACGTAGACAATTTGGTATTGGTTCAGTAATAATCATAACCGGTTATAGTGTACTAATGTCGATTATCTCATATGCGCTATGTTGCCGTAGATTACTATAGTGAGGGAGCCGAGCCCTGGTTTTTAAAACGCTCCAACTACTTAAAAACAAAGAAACTGCACAATTCACTGCGTGTGTGTTTGCTGGACAGACTTCCACTGACACTTCAATGCATCGTCAATGCACCAAGAGATTGAACTGAACCAAATTGATGGCATGAAAATCGTAACCGAACCAAACCGTGAGACCAGAGTAGGTTTACACCTCTACTTGTAAACCTATTACATTTATTGACTTCATGGATGAACATTGAAATACTGTCATTTGAATTGTCCAGAAAGCATAACCTGTGAAGAAATATTATTAATATTTATTGACTAAAAGTATTTTTTGTAAGTTTTTTTAAAGGGAAAAAAACTATTAAAGAAAGCACCAGAATGCTGCAAATCCTAATCTGTGTGTTTTACATTCTTTCTTACAGATACTGGCTCTCATACTTCACTGAGTGAGACTTGTAATATTAACACTTGCTCGATGGCTCATGACTCTCAGCACAAAATTGAGGAAAATTTGGAAAACCTTTGGCAGGAGCTGCCATGTGTCTTTGATGTTTTGTCATGAGCTATAGCACAACATGGTGCCATTTCCAGTCTCACACAAGACTGCTGATTTGACGTGTGATCTTGCCTTGTTTCAGGTTGTGAAATGTAGTTTGCAAGCCAGATAGAGTTATCTGTAATTCTTCCTACAGCAAGGTCCTGTCACCAATCCATCATGCAACGTGAACACAGTAGCAACAGATAGTCATGCAGTGTGAACTAAGCATTAGATGTTTTCCCCATAAATGGTTTAGTTGTTGTGGTGTTGATTTCAAGGGCTTAAACATTTTTTTTCAAGAAGCTTCACCTGTGCAATCTTTTTCAGGTCCCATAATAACTATATATATATATATATATATATATATATATATATATATATATATATATATATATATATATATATATATATATATATATATGAAGCTTCGACCCAACAATATAAAATAGAATAGTGCAATAAGTCATACTTTACATGAACAATATGACTTAATTTGTAATATAAAACCATATTTTATGTAAAAAAAAAAGTTCATCCAGTAAAAATTACAACACTACACACAAAAAACAGCTAAACCTTTCTGATAAAACATCCTAAACCAGCTTAAAGGCTATTATGTAAGTTTGACACTCAGTGGTTGAACTAGGTATAGCATTACTGGATCAAAATAGACGTAAGCGCACGTTGCCAATTTGACGACAGGAGCGAGTCTGACCAGGGGCGCCTGCAGGATTTCATTCCAAGGTACACACAAATCCAGCCCCGCCCGCCCCCTTCCGATGGCTGTTCAGTATTCAAACATTAAATAACGAAGGCATCAAGTAAAATAAAAACGAATGATTATTTAGAATTTAGCAAAATTCTGCTTTTTTTTATCTTTGCATTTTTATTATTTTATTTTTGTTAGTTTTAATATTTTATTGTCTTCAAAATTAAATCTATAGACAAATTTTGCTTGACATTTTAGAAAATAATTTGCATAGCTACCCAGTATGTATTAAAGATCACTAAGAAACCCCCCCCCCCCCCCCCCACAGAAACATGTTATATGCCCTCATAAATGTCCAAATAATATTTAATTGAATCGTAAAAAAATTTGGAAAATTGCTCATTTTATTTTTATAAAACATTTTATTATTATTTTTTGAGTAAAAACTATACCACCATTTTAAAATCCATTTTTATTTTATTTATTCATTAATTTGACCTGTTTATTTGGTGCATATATAGGCTATAATTTAACTCATGCAACAGTACCTTGGACAGCTACAGTGCCACTAAAGCTTTCAAACACAACCCCAATAAAGTATTGAAAGATAAGACTTTCTCCGGTGACGGCCTACATCTCAACACGCCATAACCGTCCTTCGGGTGGTATAGTCGGCATTAAATCACAAAACAAGACGTCTGGCTTGCCGCTTGACTGAAGTGCAGTTATTTCCTTGTTGTTCAAAGAGTCTGCAAGTTCGTGTTACTTGGATATAGTATGTAGCTATAGGATTGTGAACATCAATAATGTTAAGCGTGTCTTAATTCGATGCACAGCAGAAAAAAAGTCTTTCAGCAGTGCATGTAGTGCAGTGCAGTAGTATTACGCTGTAAAAAGCTGATGCATTTACATGTAATTTGTGGATGTGTGTAAACGTAATATTCTGTAGTGCATTTAGTTATTGCCCAGCAGCAAACATCATAAGACAGTAAAATTAGGTTTAATTTAGGTTGTGATGTCAGGTGACCAAAATTCAAATCTAGCCAGCGTCTAAGGACAACGTTATATTGATGTCTAATAACAATGTCAAATGATGTTGTAATTTGGTTGATTTGAGGTTGTGTTAGAAAGTGACCAAAATCCAACGCCGAGCCAACATCTTAAACTAATGCCATATTGACGTCAAAAACTGACATTTACTTGTCAGGTATGACAGCCAAAATCTAATGTCTGATAGACGTCATAGTGGTAACATCCACATCAGTAGATGTTGATATTTGGTTGATTTTAGGTTGGACGTTGGACATTGACGTAGGCCTGACCTTGGGTTCTGACGTCAACCCCATTTTCATTATCAAACAAAATGCAATGTTGGGGTACAACATCAATCTGACATCATGTTGATGTCTTGTGCCTGCAGGGTGTTTAAGGGCATTTCAGTCATCATACAGTAAACATCCGTCATCTTCTCATGAGTGACATGCATCTAAACAGTCTCTGGGTCATTGCATGTAAAGATTTTGAACATCTTCTTAGACACTTTTGATGCTTCCAAACAATTTGGTGCAATTATAAATTGCCAATGTCTTGAGGTAGTTCATTATGATGTGATTTACTTTCTATGTGTGTTTTGATTGGACAGAAATCGCAGAACAGATTTTTAAAATTCCCATAGACAAGAAAATATAAAGTAGTACCGGTTGAAGGAAAATAGTGGAGTAAAAGTACCAATACAGCTCTAAAAATGTACTGAAGGGAAAGTAAAATTACACATTTATAAAACTACTTAGTAAACTACAATTCCTGAGGAAAGCTACTCAAATACAGGAGTTTGAGTATTTGTAATTTGTTACTTTACACCACTGCTGGCTATTGAGCCTAAATAGTCGTGTTCTAAATAAAAGGAACGACACGCTATAGAATAAATATTTTACATATTAAAAGGAGTTTTTGTTGTAAGCAAAACCTCGAATTGATATATTAGAAATGCCCTCTGAATGTCATTTCACAAGACATCTGTTGCCATACTACTGTAAGAAGCAGCAGTTAGTTCTCAGATCTTGCAAATAATAAAAAAAAACGTTTGAAATTGACCTTTAGAACTGTGAAATAATGCAAAACAACACATATCAGTGATCCAGCATGTGCATTGCATAATGTTTGAAGAGGTTTAATATGTAATAATTAGATTATAAACCTTACCATTTTGTGAGTGAGTGCATATTCTGTTCTTCTGAATGGCTGTATTTAAATGTCGTGCTGCTTCTGGTGCAAACAGCCAAGTTGCTTAACACTGCAAATCCCGTCACACAAAAAGTTGTTAGGACATGTGGTGACAATGTATTGTGCTCACCTAATGATTACATTCTTAATATTTATGTTATTTGCTACTTAATAGCCTCATGTGGAACTCAGCATCTGAATGTCCATCTCATTTCGGAGACTGCTACTGTCCACTGGAGGTTGCATTTCGGTCATGGGCACATTATTTAAGAGCCTTTCTGGATGAATGAATGAATGAAATACTCAGTGTTCCACCAAGGCTACCCGGGTGCGGAAATATAAATGGCTAAATTAGCATTGGGTGGGTTAAAGGAACCAAAACAAAGACATCGTTCCGGCACGTAACAGACATTTTCAAAGCAGATTATTTGACTTCAGCATTGTTTTACAGATAAACAAGAATGTTCACTTAGCATCTTTCTTAACTATCTACAAACATAGTATTTCTATGCTTTAGAAGAGTCAAAAACTTGCATACAGCACCTTTAAGATGTTTTTCTTTGGGGCTTAGGGATCACAGTCTGCTTATGTTAGCTGTTTTTTTTAGGAGTTTGGCCACTTTATAAGCTGGAACAGTAGCTAGAACAGTTAAAGAGCAGCTTTATGAGGCTGTGAGGCCTGTTAATAGGGCATTTACAGGTACATGACTTAAAGAGCATAAAACTTTTTATGCATTTTGGCTGTTGATTTATTAAACAACGACATTTTGGAGGTCTAAAAATGCACGTTTTTTGAAAACATTGTAGCGTGTTCACTGTAGCAGTTTAAGGTCATTTACAGTGAAGAATCAAAAGTGAAACACTAAAAAAGTTTATACAACTGAGAGCAAATCATGTGTGTGTCTGCAAAACCGAGATAAGTCAGAGAGCCTTGCCAGTGAATGGTGCTAGGTGGTATGGAGCGCCTGGAGAATAAAGTCTGAAGAATGAAGCGAGTGGAGCAGACCTTTGCCGTCTGTCTCCTAATAAACAGGCACAGATCCTGGGTCGCGGCCAGAGGGGAGCCCTGCCACCCAAACCGCCATCTCTCTCTCACCCCCAGAGCCTAGCAGGGAGGCGAACGACCACACACCGTCTGACAGAAAGACTGAGAGAGCAAAGCCAGCAGGCCATATGTGTCTGGTGCTGAGAGGAACTCAAACCACAGACTGTCCAACACAGAAATGCTGCAGCTGTCTAGCCCTTCCTCATGGTGGAGTTAATGGAGTGCTCAGCGTTAAGAGGGGTGAGAAAGTCACCAGTAAACGCTAAGATGCTTCTGTGATGGATATATTGACTAACACATCTGACAGGTAGTTTTCCATTTATCAAAGGGACTTTGAAGTTCCATAAACTGATAGTAATATTAAATGAATTATTAGATGAATGAGTGAATGCAGTTTTACTGTACAGTGCTCAGCATAATTGAGTACAGCCCATTTTGAAAATTAATATTTTGTCCATTTCTCAGTGAATATGGGCTGTAGTTTGATGCATTTAAACAAAACAGATTTATTAAACAGATATATTTATTAAACTATTTTAGTCAACAAACATATTCATAAATTGAAAGATAATAAAATTCAATTCAAGCTAAAAATTGCAAAAAATAAAACTTACAAAATAGTTTTTTGCTTCTCTTGATTGTTCATCTTTTTAAAATTTGCATTTAATATTTTTCTATAACATACATTGGGGTGTATAAGTTTTTAGATCATTATTGAAAGTTATTTTGTTAGCTTCAGATTTGGCTTCAGTACTGACTAATCTAATATATATGCACAAATTTAATATTGTATAGCTTCCTATCAAAAATATGAATTTAAAAGATATGTGAAGGGTGTACTTATATATGCTGAGCACTGTATATAGCACTTTTAGTATTGGTTATTATGTTGTAGTACTTGGACAAGGCTGCTTTACTAAGCCATGGTGTGCTCTTTTCAGATATTCAGATATAGGTTATTCATTCGACAAGATAGCTGTCCTTTGTTTTAATTCTGTAATATTATTAATAAACATTTTTCTTGAATTAGTTTGTAAAGACAATAAAGTGAGTAAATTTGTGAATGAATAAATGAACGAACAGATTCTACCATATAGACAAATGAGATCTTATATAAAAAGTTGCATTCATTATAAACACACACACACACACACACACACACACACACACACACACACACATATATATATATATATATATATATATATATATATATATAAAAGAGATGTTAAAATTAGCGTGTTAACGCATGCAAATAATTTGAAATATTTAACACATAAAAAAAAAAAAAAAGCTCAATTAACACAGCTACAGTTTTTTTTATTTCCTGTTGTAGCCGACGTGTGTTTAACAGGCAAAGAAATATGGATTAGATCATGGAAGTGATTTTAGAAGGAAAGTGTCAGTAGAAACTATTAATGTTGCACCACCAGGCTATCCAGCGTCTCCTCCAGAGTTTCATGCATTTTCGGGTGTTTAATCTTTCGACTTAACTGCAGTTCAGCTATTCACTTTCATTCAGCAACATGTTGTTTATGCCCCGTGACAATTATTGGATAAAAATATGAAGGACTGCTGGAAGAGTGTTGCTTTCATGGACTTTATTACCGCATGGCGAACAAAGAAAAACCTCTGCATTTCGTGACTCGGGTGGTCCTTTAAGATAATCAAAAAACGCTGCTTACATGGTAGATTCTTAACCAGAGTATTATCTGAACCATAAAATCAGAGTATTTGTGTCCATGTAAATGTACTCAGTGAAAGTGCCTGATGATGTCGCGAGCTGTCAAAGACAGCCCATTTCTTTTAAGTTGCCTTTAAGTTGATTCCATGCGCCCTCAAATGTTTCATTAAGTTTGACGTGTTTCGCCCTACACACGACTTTTGTAAAGCTTCTGCTTCACATTGCTGTGTCAAAACCCTTGCTTGTAAAATATAGCCATACTTTAGAACGCTTAGTTTAAGCAAATTTAATGAACGCGATCGTGCGTGTTGATGGATCTGAAGGGAGTTGCTTACCTGGTGCGATATACTGCGCGCGTTGTCTCTGAGTGTGTGTGTGTTTGTGTATATGTGCGTGTGTGCGCTCTTTGAGGCAGTCTATATGTATTCTATAGTCTTTGCGGTGTCCGTATCCCTCAAAGCTGTTTAGAATTAAATGTTTAGAGATGTTGTGACCAAAGTTCCTGTAAGAAGTCTTTGTTACGTGCCTTTGTACCAATTGGCCACATTGTCCACCGATAATGTCAATAGACTGGGCTGTCTTAGTAACTGGCTAAATATTAAGGAAGACTAAGAAAATTGTTTCTACTTTATAATTAATGTTCTCAACTCGCAATACAACTTTACAATGACTACAATATTTTGAATTCAATATTTATGGCACTTACGTGCCTGTGTTTTTATTTCTGTAATAAATATGGCTTTTCACGATTAATCATGATTATTACAAAGTGTGATTAATTTGTTAATTTTATTTTGATCAACTGATATATCTGCTACGTAAAACATGTGCTAGATATGTTGGCGGTTCATTCGCTGTTGCAACCCCTGATGAATAAAGGCACTTAGCTGAAAAGAAAATGAATAAATGAATAAGGGAGGGTTTTGTTGGTATGTGTTGGTTAAAATGTTGGTTAAGGTGTAAGGATGGGTCAGCGGTTTATTGATCAATGGAATTACAAAAAGTAATAATTACTATGTGATTACAGAAATAATTACTGATGCAATTACATTTAGATCCATTTTAAAACATAAGCACAATGTAAAACCATGTATGTACAGTACATGAGTGCATTGTAGCAAATGATGCATTTAAATGTAATACATGGTAATTAAGAACATTTAATAAAAAATAGGGGCCATTTCCCTAAATGTATGCAATGGCAACTGCACCTTAGTGATATTTTCCAACTGTTTTTAACTCCAAAATGTATCATTATTACATTAGACACTTCAGGAGACACTCATTTTCCTATTTTCTTCATTGATGAATACTCGAAGGATATCTATTCTACAGGTGTGCACCTTCATATGTTCACATCAAGTGAGATCTGTTTCGCTAATGAATGTGCTCTCATTTCATTTCATGCTGGATGACATAACTCCTCATCTTCAGCGCAAATGTATGTCAGATCGTGAGAGATTGAGTTTGCATTGCGTAATATGCAAATCTGTCACATATGGCATGGTGCCAGATGTTTACGGAAGATGGCAATCAAACAGCGGATGTGCACGTTACTCATCTGCCTCGTCTCTCCATCGCAGACACTTCACAAGGTGAGAGCGTGGTGTAATGAAGACACGAGCCCCGTCGGTTAGAAACGCCATCAGATCTCCAGCCTTTGTTGGAGACTGTGGGTAATAGAGGAGTTTTTAAAGAGGAGGCCGGATGAGTCATGTTGCTGATGCTCTTCCTTCATGGGGCTTCTGCCTCATTAAATTCTTAACGGTGTGAAGAGACTTGGAACGAGCGGATGGCTTTATCACACCCCTTGCCCTTCAGCGCAGCATTGAGCCCTGCCCACCCCAAGGACACAGACCACCATTAAGCCCTGCCCACCACAACGCCACCGGCCACAAGCCGAGACCAACAATCCATGAAGTGAGTCAGTGCACACACACATCCATACTAATGTACTTTAATAAATCCTACCCCACGATTTTTGACATTTTGTGCACACTGTTCACTTCTTAGGACGAGGTTGGATCCCCTTTCACCTTCAGATGTACTTTGATTCTTATTAGCAATGATTTAGTAAGGCGGTAGAAATATTACATTGAGATTTTGGCTCAGGATGACATGATTGCAGCAAAACAGGCTCATAGGAAATACATGATTCAGACTACTTTTTTTTTTTTTGTGAAACTGTATGACGCCAACCACTTTAAACCCAGGGGACAGTGAAATACATAACCGCACGTACATCTGCTCACAGGTTTTTGTTTTTGCAAATCCACTAGAGGCCCATGTGTTCACTTTTTAATGCTCTCAAATTTCCCTTCTAGTGTAAATCCACCAGAAGAAAAAATATACACTTCAGCCGATCAGGCCAGCTTGCTGTAGACTGACTGACCCACCCACCCCCTTCCCTAAACCCCACTGATTTCAAAAGCAAGCCTGAAAAAGAAAAGACGTTATTGCCACGTGATTTCACCACGTTTGGAGCCTGTTGTTGATTTATTCATTTATATTTTGCTTATGTTTTAGCTGGTTTTTGGAACTGTTCTTCACCAGACCCGAACCATGTCATTGCGGTTAACTTCGATCTGCATCCCAAGTCCATCGGCGTACATGGCAAACTGGTAACACTGGAAAAGCCGTCCACACAGAGGTAAGCGGTCAGGGGTGGAATAGAAGCTGTCGGAGGCATCATACTGTCCCATAGCATTAGTTTTAGATGAAATGGAGCCAGACGTACCTCTCGCTATATAAATTTGTGGTCTCCAGAAGTGTAGACAAGGGTATATATCCACAATGAGCCTGTGTTGACAACTTTTGTTCCTTTTCAAACTAATGATTTTATCGAGGAATACAGGATTTCTATTGTGTAGTTCTTTGCACAACACCAAATAAAAAATCTAAACAACTGACCAACCCGCCCCCTTCCCTAAACCCAACCGATAGTGTTTTCAAAGGCAGGCTAGAAAAGAAAATGCATCATGGCCATGTGATCTTACCACGTTTTGAGCCTGTTGTTTATTTATTTCTGAATGTTTTCGCTTTTGTTTTACCTGATTTCTGGAAATGTTCTTCGCCGGACTTGAACCTAGCCATCGCGGTCATCTCCACTATGCATTTCAAGTCCATGGGCGCATGTGGTGAGGTATTCGGCAAACTGATAACACCGGAAAAGCCGTCCACACAGAGGTAAGTGGTCAGCAGTAGTGTGAAAATGAACAGAAGCCGTAGGCGACATTATACCACCCCATAGTGTTCATTTTACAGACGAAAAGGAGCCAGACGTACCTATGGGTAGATAATTTGTGGTCTCCAGAAATGTAGACGGGTACGTATCCACAATGAGCCTGTGTTGACAACTTTTGTTTCTTTTCACTTCAAGGATATTATAGATGAATAAAGGATTCTTTTGTGTAGCTCTTTGCACAAAGCCAAATAAATACCACAAAGCAACTTCAATTTGTAATTAAATGTGTTTGCCTCCTCTGCATGTGGACAACTTTTTCTACGTGGATAGTTAGCTTGGTTGGTCATTTTTTAGGATGTTGTACTTGAAGTGTTCGAGTCAGGTGAAGCAAAGGTCCACAATAGAAATAACGTAAATGTAAAATCAAGGTAAAATTAGGTGGACACAGTGCACTTTTCTCTTATGTTTGCTTTTGAAAAGAAATAATGGGCGATTTTAGGGAAGGGTTAAGGTCAAGGTGATATGTACGACAAGCCCCGCTATCTCTTGGACATGTACAAGAAAGAGTAACTGAACTAATTTATTTTTAGAAACACAAAAAGTATTTATCATCTAGAATGTGCAATGAAATGTACCTGGAACAACATATTGTACAGTATGTTTGGCAAAAATGTTGCTTATTTCCAATGAGCCTGGGTTGGATTGATTACACATAATTGCCACTGATTTGTCGGCTGCAGAGGTATGGTGTCTTGCATAAAGGGCTCTGTTAGATTGAGGTCTGTTGACGGTGGAGGACATTTGAGTATAGTGAATTCGTTGTCATGTTCAAGAAACTTTGAGCTTCGTGACATTTTAAGATTGGGTACTTTTAGTCATAAAAGGATGGACATGGTTGCTGATATACTCTGGTAGGCTTTGACATTTAAAGTAGTTCACTCAAAACTTTTAGTTTTATTATCACTTACCCTCCACTTGTTACAAACCTTTGTTTTTTACCTTTGCCTTTGTAAACCTTTGAGTTTCTTTCCTCTGTTGAACACAAAACAAGATACTGTATATTGAAGAATTCTGGAAATCAGAGGCCATTGACTTCTAGTATTGGGTTTTGTTTCTACTATGAATGTCAATAGCTATTGGTTTCAAACAAATTTCTAAATATCTTGTTTTGTGTTCAATAGAGGAAAGAAATTAATACAAGTAACCACTTGAATGTGTTTAATTAAAATGATATTTTAATTGCTCAAGATATAGAGACTCACTAGAAGTTCTGTTGACTTATGTTGGTAAGTCTGAGAACTGAACTCCAGTTTGTTGTTGGTATGTGACTGCAGTGTCACTGGTGTGCTCTTCTTCTGCTGCTGTAGCTCGTCTGCTTCAAGGTTTGATGTGTTGAGTGTTAGAAAATCCCAGTCTTCGAAGTACTCAGACCAGTGTCTACAGTGTTTTCGACTGGTGTCAAAAACCACATTGCATTCAAAAAATTTTCTTCATCATTTTATAAGTTTTTCACTACATCTACATGCATGACGCCATTCAGTTGCTGTCATGTGATTGGCTGATTACATGTTTGTTTTGATGATGACTTTTTAGTAAATTTTATAAAGTGATCAAGGAGTGTAACTTTGACCATGCTGTATACAGTCACTCTCTAATAGCAAGGGTTGTTTGTAAGGTGAATATGACCAGTGTTGGGGAAATTTACTTTTGAAAGTAATGCATTACAATATTGAGTTACTCCCCCAAAAAAACGAACTATTTGCGTTACTTAGTTACTTTTTATATTATTTTTTTATAGTAACTTTTTATAAAGTAATGCTACTTTTGAGTTATTTTGTGTTACTTTTTATTACCTGGCTGAGGCTGGATCTCTTTCAGAACTTTTTTTTTTCTTTCTTTTTTAAAAGATGAGCTCTGCAATTAACAATACACTGCATAACCTTCATTTACCTTTAAAAAACACATCAAAAATAATATTTTAGCATAATGATATCTGAGAACCTCTTGACCCCAGAGCTATACATGCCATACATACAGATTACTGAATGTTTAAAGCAGTGTGTTTGCTACTTTTGTAATATTTGCCTTAAGTAAAATCACTGTCCATTGAGAAAATCCCCTTTTCCTTTTCTTTGATGCGTTCAAAATAATAATCACATTCTTTCGCTGTTATTCATTGTGACTAATTTTAATTCAGCAATTTATCTTTTAAAAGCTAATTCAGTAAACTAGTTTCAAAAAAGTAACTCAAATATTATTACTTATTTTTTAATCATAATGCGTTACTTTGCTCGTTACTTAGAAAAGTAATATTATTACATAACTCGCGTTACTTGCAATGCGCTTCCCCCAAAGCTGAGTATGACTATTTTTTGTTTCAAGTGTGATAATTAAATCAAATATAATTGCTTACTTTTAAGTTCAAGTTATGTTTTCTTTATGTCTCCTCTTGTACTTCACTTCAGTGCGCAAACTGCTGCAAATCACTTTATTTTAATGTTCTTTTTCAGTCAGTTATTCCTCTGACTATAAATAACCTTTTTATTGAACTAACATTAACCATAACCCATATTTTCCTAAAGCTGAACTAATAGTGTAATGCAGGGTTTTTAAATCTTTTAAATGGTACAGTATATACTCACAAATAAATGATCATCCATGTGCAAGGAACCACAATCTTAATACTGTATTTATGCATGTATGTATGTAAGTATGTATGTATGTATTTATGTATGTATGTATGTATGTTTGTATGTATGTATGTATGTATGTATGTATGTATGTATGTATGTATATATGTATGTATGTATGTATGTATGTATGTATGTATGTATGTACTGTATGTATACACAGTTAAAGTTAGAATTATTAGCCCCCTGTTTATTTTTTCCACAAATTTATGTTTAACGGAGAGAAGATTTTTTTCTTCTTCAATTCAATTTCTAAACAAAATCGTTTTTAAACTCACTCAACTTATTTTATTTTTGCCATGATGACAGTACATAACATTTTACCAGATATTTTTCCAGAGACTAGTATTCAGCTTAAAGTGACATTTAATGTTATTGTATAATGATGATTTGTTCTGTAGACTATGAAAATAATATAGCTCAAAGGGGCTAATTATTGTGAAGCTTAAAATGTTTTTAAAAAAATTAAAAACTGATTTTATTCTAGCTGAGATAAAACAAATAAGACTTTGTCCATGAGAAAAAATATTATCAGACATACTGTGAAAATTTCCTTGCTTTGTTAAACATCATTTGGGAAATATTAAAAAAAGGGGGCTAATAATTCTGACTTTATATGTATGTTTGTATGTATGTATGTATGCATGCATGTATGTATGTATGTTTGTATGTATGTATGTATGTATGTATGTATGTATGTATACATTCATTTCTATTCATACTAATATAAAAATAATATTATTCAAAAAAATATTTGAAAAACATTTAATTTCAGATCATGTAGATTACTCTTTTACACATTTAGTAGTTATTAATTTTTGTATTTATTTAAATGACATTTTTATTTATTTCAATCAAATTTAAGCTATATCTTCTATCTTTTATTTTATTAATTAGTTTATTTGTAACCCTTTATTTTTTATTTGTTAACAAATCTTCAACACAGATAAGAGACTATTCTGATTATTGAAATGTTTGTAACTTGCATATCTTGTGCTTGATGTCTGAGCATTTTCTTTATTTTCTGATATATAAACTCTAGTAGTGTCCAATTGTTTTGAAACGTAATTTCCCACCTTGCACTGTTGCATTTGTTTTGTACAAGTACTATCTGCAATATATTACTTGTGCTAAGTAATTTTGTTTTGCTTAGATCATAGGTCTCAAACTGGATTCCTGGAGGGCCGCAGCTCTGCAAAGTTCTGCTCCAACCCTAATCCAACACAGCTGATCCAACTAATCAAGGTGTTCAAGACTACAAAAAACTATTAAGCTGGTGTGAGTTGGAGCTGGTTGGAACTAAACTATGCAGAGCTGCGGCCCTCCAGGAATCCAGTTTGAGATCATTGGTTTAGATATATTTATCATGGAGACTCTCTGAAAGCACTTAATAACATTCTTTCTTGTTGTGATTTTTATTAATACCAGGAGAAAACTGATATGACAGCCCTCCTCTCATGTGAGTATACATTTTTATTACTCATATTTGATATAATGCATCTTCATATTGTTGTATTTAGTTATATCATATAATTATATGATTTCATATATCATATTTTAAATTTAAGCAATTATAAAAAAAAGCTTATAGTATTTGAAAGGCAGAGAGTTAATTCTCCTGGATGGGTACAGGGGGCGCTGTGCTCTCATGTCTCACTAAATCACATCTGTCTGCTTTGTATTACAGTCTGCGAGCGGATATGCTTAATGTAATAACCTACTGGAAGTTTCTGTGCCTCATTCTGAATTTCAACTTTTGTGTGAGTAATAACACTGGCATTCACGCTCATTGGCATAACTGATCAAACTCTTATCAAAAAGGTGCAGCTCGAGTGACATTTGGAGCCTCCGGGGGCCTGGAGAAAATGAAACTTCCTGCGAATATCTGAAAGATTAAGGCAGTCAGTCGGTACCAGTGAAACCTTCAGGTGTTATGCGGATAACAAGACATGGCAGCACACAGCTTTTCAACACCTTATTTTATTGTCCCAACATTCAAAAGTACAAATAATTCAAACACAACAGTTTTATGAAAAAGAAAAAAACATTTACAGCAAGTATTTCTTTTTTTTATCCATATTTTGTTTCCAGTTTCAGAAATGACCTAAACTAGCAAGGATAACATGAAGTCATTCATCGCAGTAATTTGATTCGTAATAAGAATAAGGATAATGAGAATAATATTAATCATAGTAACAATAATCAATAATCGATAGATAAGTAATAACATAAGTAGGAGAGACCAGCTTGGTCCGGTGAACTTTTTTTTTTTCTTTTTTTTTCGTCTTTTTTTGTCTTTAAAGATTTATAGATTTCTCAGATAGTAAACAAACACATTTCAGGAGAAAATGAATTATGACAAGAGCCTTGTTCCTCACTTTGCCTTCCCTCCTACACTACTGGCTGATGGGTTCCTATTGGCAGGCTGCCACTATAAGGCGCTACAGGGGGAGAGACACTGCGATATGGGCTCGCACTATAGAGGCACGGCCCGCGTTTCCAACACGCGTCCTAAACGCTCTCCCGTGCAGTCGTCCACGCTCAGACACGCGGAGGGTGATGCCGTTAACCAAAAGAGGAGGACGTGATTTGTTTGTACATCAGAACAACATTCTACTGGGGTCGTTGCATAATTCAAACTCCCAGCTGCAGCGGGGTTTGAGAAGGGCCGTGCCGCCGCCGTCCCCTCAGAGACGGAGCAGAGGAGGATGGATGGCAATGTAAGACTGCTCATGAAGGTGACTTTCGTATTTTGCGCTCTCCAGCATTCACACCGGTCTTAACAAGAGCTGAGCTCTCTCCATTCAGGAAGTTTACCTCTCAAAATAGACTATATCTTAGAAAATATATAACAGGTGTCATCTATCAAATATTATCTTTTATAGCTATTTTTTTTAGTTTGTTTGTTTCAACCAGTACAATCAGAGTCAATGCATTTTTTTGTCTTTTTTTTTTTTCCTCTGGAGTGTTTAAATGAAGATGGTCACAGTTCAGATGAGACGATGAATCGTACTAAAACAAACGGACACATATCAATAAGTTAAATTAGGGCAGCAAAGCCTGACGTGATCCATGAGAAGAAACTACATTTCAGACCCACATTTTTGCATAAAGTTTAATCACAAAGCAACGGTAGTGTGTGGAGGGAGGGCGGGAAGTGGCTTTTAAAACTACACAAACTTATCACAGGTTATATTGAACCAGAACAACTGTTATAACATTCTATTAAGACTAAACTTTATTGAAAAAGATTTAAAGATTTATGTTTAACAAGACAAGAAAAAAGCAATAGCAAATTGAACTATCGGCTAGGTTATGCATAGCGAGTAACTGTTTCTATTAATAAGGGAAGAGCCTCACCAACCCTCTTGACATTTTTTTCGTTTTTGACTTTTAAATTTTTTATATTGTAATTTTGATATATTGGTACAAAGCACAAACGTACTAAAATTTCTCAGTGCACAGGACTAATGGAAGAGCGTCTCCCCTAGTCGTTTGTTCCCTTTAGCTCAGAAAGACCCCCCCTCCCTGTACCAGAATCACGCAAAAACACAGACAACATAAGAAAGAAACAAGTAAATAAATAAATTATCGAGATAAATAAATAATTTAATCAATGAGACAATCAGTCAATCAATCAATAAATAAATACATCTTTTTTTTTCTCAAGAAGCTTTTTGTTCGATTTCTTTTGCTGCGGCGGTAAATGAAATAAACCGATCCAATTTTTCAGTTCTTTTTTTTGCGCGTTTTTTTGTTTATCTTCACAAGCGACATGACAACATATTAAACAGGATTCCTCACAAGTTTTTCTAAGTAACTGAACCATCACTTCATAAAGTTTTCATATGAAAAAAGACAACCCTGAACGAAAAACAGTGACAACTCAGGTAGATATAGATATTGGAACAGAAAATGTTGACTATATATCATCTATTTGTACACAACAAAGAAAGACACAGTCATAATAGATCCTTTGAGGAAACGAATACTAGACTAACAGAACTAGCTAATTATCGCTGAATTTCGACAAACGCTGTACACTCAGCAAATAACCTAGAAGTAAGCAAGCCAAAAGGAATTCGTCGTCTTCAAGGCCCGAATTAGTTTATCTGGGGTTTCTCCAGAGCAGACGGTGGCCTACGAGCGATGACGATTTCGAAAGAATAAACATCAACCAAAGAAGAAAAACAGCAGCTTAATATAATGCCAACATCGAAATTTTCTTTTTTTTCTCTCTAAACAACACGAAGAACAACAAAGTTGGATATTTAAGATATGTGAACCATGTAATATAGCACCTACTGTTGATCGCTAAAGGAAGTACATCTCGAATGCGATATCACGAAATCATAGCGAATTAAACCAAACCATGTTCTGAATGGAGAAAGAAGTAAGTGTGTGTGGGTGTTTGTTTGTGTGTGTGTGTGTGCGCGTGCGTTTGTGTGTCTTTATTACTTATATCCCAAATATACGGATGGTCTAAAGTAAATGAGTAGACAATGAGTGGCCTTGCTTTGGGCTCTTGACTGTGAAGATGTGGTCGGCCTGGGAAGACCCCTCTCCCTCTCCTATTGGGTATCGCTGTTGAATAATTACTGCTATGAAAAATTACCTGCCTGAATTTGCATCCCTTAGATAAATTCTTCCATCTACAAAATTCTTCCATCGCCAATACACGGTTCTCCCCGAAAAACAAACAACCTTGGATCCTAAAAAGTACCACGGCAGAACGAACAAGACAAGGTGGCCCTGACCCCTCCCCCCGTCCCTAATTAGCCAGTCAAAATATTTTTCTCTTTTTTCAAATCCAGATTCTTGTAAAAATTCTTCAATAATTATTTTAATCATTATTTATAAAAATAGATCTTCTTTCTCTTTATTTTTTCATTTTTTCTAAACGCATTTTCAAGCAAAGAGATTTTCTCTTTGGCAACAGTGTGTGTGTAGGTTTTTTTTTTTTTGACGCAACGTGTCATCAGGAGCTCTAACCCGTCCCTTCCCTCGCCCCTTCCCCCTGAATCCCCCGTGAGGACAGACGTGTGTTTTGTTTGCAGTACAAAACCAAAACTATGCTAGAAACATCTTCTGCATTAGAGAAAAGGGATGGCCTCATCCCTGTCAATTCATTTTGGGGATCTCTAACAATTTACACCAAAACAAATGAATGAATGATCACTGATTTTTTTTCTTCTTCTTTTTTTTAAAAAGAGCCCCCTCCCGTTTTCGTAACTGGGAGGCGTTATTCTAACGACAGTGGATCCGGATTTAAAAAAGAAAGAAAAAATCCTGAATCGACACCAAGAAAGTTCGATCTAAAGAAGGACGTTTTCTTCTTCAAAATAAGGGCGGTCTGGTTTTGCTACTGTTTACAGAGAAAAAAAAAAGAAAAAAGTAAAGACAACCACAATAACTTGAAAAGATATACAACAGAATCCCTGTACCACTTCCAGGGTCTCCAAATAATGAATATTCTCAATTTGTCGTTTTTGTAATACTTAGGCAACATTGGCTTATAGGTCCAAAGTTATATTATAAGCCATATCCAGTTCTTTTTTTTTTGTGGGATTGTTGGTTGGGTGTGTTCCTGTTTAGAGTAGCTGAGTGGGCTGAGGTGGGTTTTTTAGTATTAGAGGAGCTGTAAGGAGCTACACAAGTGGTGGGAAGGGAGTTCAGGACTTGTGGGTCTTGTTGGTCTTGAAAGACACTTGCAAGACACGGTCACCCAACCGGTACCCATTCAGACTGGCGATGGCCATGGCTGCTTCGTCGTAGTTTGTCATGGTGACGAAACCGAACCCCTTGCACTTGTTGGTGTTGAAGTCGCGGATCACCTTGACATTGTTGACGGCACCAAACGGTCCGAAGAGCTGCCACAGGACACTCTCGTCCGAGTCTGGGGAGAGGTTGTAGACGAAGATGCACCAGCCTGTTCCTGTGTGACCGGGGATATTCATCCCTACTAGACTGGTCATGCTATCGATGGTGATGGGAGAGAACCTGCAGGACAAGAAAGAGAGTGAGGAAGATGAATAAGTTGAGCTGCTGCAAGCCAAGCTTACTAACTGTGTCTTGAATGGGCACACAAGCAATTTCAGCAACACAATCTTTCCAATGTATAACTGCGGAGTCTAAATATCTGCTAAGTTTTTTTAAGCGGGATGCAACTGGAGGGCTTTTAGAAAGGCGACTGAAAAGGCTGCACTCTAGAGCTGGCGGCATGGGGTCACGCAAAAGCATCGCACGCAAGCACAGGCTCCTCTTCCTGCGCGGATCTATTGGGAGACTAAATTGCAGGAACTCTGCACATTAATACCTTCGAAATTCATCAGAGATTTTGCATGCAAGCGAGTAAATCTGCTCTCATTCTCCTTGTAATCTTTCCATTCTTCCCTTTTTTCCCCCTCCTTCATGATACAGAGATTTGAATGCTCAGTTGATTTCACTTAATTGCCTTTCCGCTTAAAGGAAATTTCCACTTTAAATAAAAGGTAAATTGGATAAAAGGTTCATTTCGTGTGCCACCTCTCAAGGAATGACTATAGGCATTATTGGGTGTGCTTTAATTGAGATTTCCGCTTTGCTGGCGCCGCCGTTGCTGTCGTCTTCGAATCCGAAAGGTTTGGGGAGGGGGATAGGAAGCTGCCAGTGAGCAGAAAATGGAAGCGGCTCTTTCCAGCCAGCAAGCACGGGGAACAGAGTGTATTCCACCCACACCCTCTGCCGCTCCGCAGTGTGTGACTGTGATCGATAGCACTGCACGGACTACAGGGCCGGCCAATTCCCTGCTTCTTGTTCTGCCAAGAATTACTCAGACGTTTCATCTGCGTTTTAGCTCAGTCGTCCTGGCAGAGTCAATACATCTGTCTCTCTCTCTTTTGCTTTTGTGTCCTGTCGCTTGCGTCTCATTATGTAAATGAAGGGTATAATGGTAAGTCGGCTCACTTTGCGGCGTGTGACAAGCAACCATCTCATGACTTCAATTATGCTTGTATTTCTGTGTAAATAATGAATCCAGCGCCATTATTCATTGAATATGGTTTCATGGTAATTTGGATGCCAGTCATCTGCGGGCAAGCGGGCGAGGGTCGGACCAGCGTATTGCTGACACAGAGGTGTCTGCTGACTACTAGGGCAGGGCCGAGCACTGTCTGTTGCTTAAACTAAGGCAAACAGTTGGATGAGGAGTTGCATAGCAACAAGCGACTGACCTAGAGCCATCCCACCCTTTTGAGCTGCCCACCTTCACCTAGCAATGCTCACATTTTCAGACTGGGCTTTGTTCATTAGTTACCTTCTACGGCATGTTCTGTGAGCATGATGACTTCCCAACCCCCTGTCGGTTTCATCTCCCCTAAATTTTCCTCTCCGGAGGCTTTGACAATTGATCGCGCCGAGTGTAAATAAAAAGGGATCTTTCATCTCATCATTTGTTTTGAAAGATACAGATGCCTCTTTTGCATATCCTGTTTTATTGCTACACTTCCTGTCAGATTTTGCTCAAAAAGGCTGGTTGTCTTTCTAACAACAACTGTTAGAATGGTTCATTCTGATCAGCCAGCACTGAAATGCAAAGGACTTTTCTAGAAAGAGAAGAAAACTAGAGAACGCAGAGCCTTTAGTCTTTATGGAGAGCTATCTGTATAAAAAAAAGAAGTGTACAATGCAAAACCATTCATGCTACCCCCTCTATCTTAGCCTTGAGTCTTTGGTGTTCGAGGGACATCAAAGTGTTTCATTACATACTAAAATATGCAACAAAATGTCATAAGCACTAAAAGATGTTCAAAAGAAGCCTTTTCACTACATCCACAGCAGCGCAAAGCAAAAAAGAACATGTGCAAACCCAACTGATCAGAGGCTCCTAAACCTGCAGTGAAACACTACATTTCCTGCAGGGATCCAGGTGAGCTGTCACCCCCTCCGTCTCGCTCTAGACCAGCTCACTCAAACCCATACAATTGATAAGAGCTTCTATCTATCCATACATTTTAGCCGTTAGACCCAATGCTTTAGGCATATGCATAATTTTGCTTAGTTGTTGTGTGTAACCCTGAGCTGGACGGAGGTACGGCTTCAGCTCCTGAATCCTATGGAAGCCACACCTCAAAACAGGAGCTACACACAATTAAACACAAAATACCAAAACGGAACTCAAAAAATTCATAACCATCATAACCAAACACTAAAAAATAATAACAAAATACTTACACTTACTTTTTAGGGCTACTAATTGGAAGGTTGAAATAAATAAAAAAATCAAGTAAAAAATAGGAACTAAAAAGCAAAGGGAAGGGAAAAGCCTTCAACTGAACTGAACTGAATGCATGTGATTTTCAAAAAGAAGGGAAAAAATAGGATAAAAATCATACTGTCAACATGGACATCTGGCATTCGGTGAAGTTTTAATTACCTCTTAACGCCATAGGCCATATTAAGCAAATTGTCCAGCCTGTAAAGAGAAGGAGGGTTCTGGGGTTAATGCCAGGCAGATGGTTGACTCACTCAGTGGAACTAATGCTACATCCCTGCCCTACTGAAGGAAGACGCCCATCTAGCGATGGGCCATTACGCTGTGCTGCCCCATCAGGCATCTCACAGAGTCAATCATACATCCAAAGAGCAGCAGACTTGCAGCAACACTAATGGTAAAGAGGCCACTTGTATGCCAACCCAGTTGGGAGTGTTGTTTAGTGTAACAATGCTGCAGTCCTAAAATATTTACCACTGCATCATATGTATAAACACGTGTATGGGTTTACTTGCTCTAATTGCGTAGATCACCTAAAGAGAGGGTTCACCCACAACTGAAAATTTACTCTTACAGGTTTCAAAACATTTTTTTTTACAAAAAATAATGTTGGAAACCAGTAGCCATTATCATCCATCTATAGATCATAGGTCTCAAACTCAATTCCTGGAGGGCTACAGCTCTGCAGTTTTGCTCCAACTCTAAGTAAACACAGCTAATCCAACTAAGCAAGGTGTTCAAGACTACTAGACACTACTAGATCAGCTGTGTTTGATTAGGGTTGAAGAAACTGTGGAGAGCTTGAGACCTATGATCTATAGCAGGGGTCACCAATCTCGGTCCAGGAGGGCCGATGTCCCTGCTGGGTTTAGCTCCAACTTGCCTCAACACACCTGCCTGGTATACCTAGTAAGACCTTGATTAGCTTGTTCAGGTGTGTTTGATTAGGTGTTATGTATTTGCTTCATTATCATTTTTGGTTGTTGTTGTTGTAATTACAGTAATGTTTATGGATATAACATATATCTGAATTATTGTATTATTACTTTATGTAATGTTTCAAAACTATAATAATAAAAAAAAAAAGTGTGATTGATTAGGGTTGGAGGTAAAATCTGCAGGACACCGGCCTTCCAGGAACAAGTTTGGTGATCTCTGGTCTATAGAAATCATTGGCTACCAGTGTCTAATATATTTCAAAATGTCTTATTTTGTGTTCAACTGGTTTGAAGAGTGAAAAAAATGATGATAATTTGCAGTTTTGGGTGAACTATCCCTTTAAGAACTTCTTTGGTTGCTTTTGTAAACATTGTGGGTGGGAAGTTGAGTTATAACTTAAAGATTAATGATTTTTTGTGTACTGCTAATTGTTATTAATGTGCGTGTCTTCCTTAATATGATATAAGATAAAGGTTTAGCCCCTGAATCTTGTGGAAGACATGTCTAAACATCTAGAGCACACATTCTACATTCAAATGACCCTCTTTTGGTAAGACTTGTTTGTTCTTTAAATTGGCACACACATACATTTTATATGTTATATTGCAAAGTAATTTCGGCAGTTTGATTTCATGTGTGTCATTTTTATTTTTTTTGTTAGTTTAGTATAAACTTTAGTGGATAAACTATGTATATATAAGAACTTCTTTGCAAACATTGTGGGGTAGGAAGTTGAATTAAAACTAAATAAATTATGATTTTTTTTGTTTACTGCTAATTATTTTTATGTGCATGTCTTTTTAAATATGTTGATATAAGGGTAAAAGGTTCAGCTCCTGAATCTCATGGAAGACATGTCTAAACATCAGGAGCATATATTCTACAATTACCTTTTTTAGGTAAGATTTTTGTTCTTCCAATTGGCACACACATATACATTCTTCTATGTTATATTGATGAATTCATTTCGATTATTGACAGTTTAATTTCATTTGTGTAATTATCTGTTATACGTTTAGTATAAAATTTGCTGTAAAACGTATTATAAAACTTTATATTACAATAAGAACATATAAGGAATAATCTATACATTTTCAATCTATGTTGTCATATTTTCAATCTATATTTCACGATTAAAGAATGGTCAAGAGGGATATGAGCAAATTAAAAACAAAGCTCAAAAAAGGAACAAAAATGAATAATACAAACAGGTATTAAGAATGATATATCGAGAATGAACCTCAGTGTCGAAATAATATGCTAGTGTTATGGATGAAATTGGTCTGGGGCCATCTTTCAGCCTATTTGAAAACATTAATATAAAATGACATTTCAATGAAGTTGGGATGCAGGATGTAATGCAGCATTAACTGGGAGTGCCCTTTCTTCCTCCTGCTGTCTCTTTCGTCTGCGCTCTCTCTATTAGCCCCAGTGACCCACCGGGCCGATGTATTGCGTTTTCCTTCCACGTCAGTCATTCTCGTTTTGGGCTCCCGTCTGTTTGGCTACTCTGCGACCTCCATCCCTCACTCGGCTCGGCCCTGTCTCATTTCCTATTAAAGCTGCTGCAAGATGGCCGACAGGGCTAATTACGGCTTTCTTACATTTCAAGCTGAAGTTCTGCAGACAAACACACGCGTACACATGCTCGCCCTCCCTCTCCGTGGTGGGTCAACAGTTGGTGACTCTCCCTTCTGTGAACTTGGAGAAAAAGCGCAGCCAAAATGAAACGAGGACATTCAGTGTGTCTAGTCATTAAGATGCCAATTAGCCAATTAGGGAGGCAGGTTGCTTTGTGGGTAAATGAGTTAATTGGAGAGAGGACTCCGAGGTGCAAGAGCAGGCGACGTGTTAGATATATGCAGGCATGTCTCAACCCGACTCGGCCCGGCCTACAGCTTTTCACACTTCCTCTCCAAACACATACAGACAACACAATGAGGTCTTTGTAAGGCCCACTAATACATGCAAATGGAACTCATCCTTTTCAGATCTCTTGAATAAAAAGTGCTTGTGATGTATGAGGAATTAATTACTGATTTCTGTCATCAGTATTGCTGTGCGATGCTAATTGCTTGACGAGTCCTGTTTGTCTAAACAAAGGATCTCTTGCTTTAAAGTAAACATCACATTGATGCTTCATCTAGACGAGAGTGAGAGACTGTAACTCATCCAAAGTATTTTATATTTGTGATAAAACAGAGTAATGACATAATTTGAATCACACTCTTGAGCTGCACTTCAGACTTCCTATTGCATGTTTCTAGTAATATGGTTGTAAACACACTGGAGCAAAAAGTCTCAGCAAATTAGTATTGTTTAAAGGTTTTAGAATCATTATGTATCATGTAGAATGTATCATTATACCCAGCAAGCCTTTTTTGTTTTTAAAAGATGTCTAAACATAGTCGTCTTGGCTAAAACAAGGCTAAACTTGGGCTGTCAGTGAAAATCTAATAGATGTCAAAGAATAGGCCAAAACTAGACTAGTCTTCAAATAAACAGAAATGAATGACTACACATATAAAGTCTGTCTAATTTGTTTATTTGATGACTAGTTTTGGGCTATTCTTTGGTGTCTATTAGATATTCACTGACAGGCCAAGTTTAGCCATGTTTTAGCCAACTGTCTACTGTACATTTAGATGTCTATTAGACGTTTATTAAATACAAAATTCTTTGCTGGGTATTGTCTTTGATTTACAGTACTGGCAAGTATACTAAAATAAGTCTTTTATGCTCACTAAGGTTTGATCAAAAACACTATAAAACAGTAATATAAAATATAAAGAAGCTATAGGTAAGTCCCAAATCGCATACTTATGCGCTATTCTATGCCATTTTTTTGAATAAAAAGTGTTAATAGTGCATTCGCACTGGAATTCTATAAAGATTAAGTGCACCTTTAATACCCGGGTAGTGTGGAATGTTTAACGCTCTCAACAGCCGCTGCTTTGCTCATGTAGAGCAAATGTATAAAGCAATAATTACCAAAACAACAGTTTAAGACAGTAATCTATGATTGTATGACCACTCGGTTAGATTACTGGGTTGCACTGTATGTGGGGAGTAGCAGGTCAGCTATTGACCGTTTGCAAATGGTGCGAAATGCCTGTTTACTGGTAAACACAAGTATGATCACATTTCCCCCATGTTAGCTTTGCTTCATTGTTTGCCAGTGAATTTTAGAATACATTTTAGGATGTTTTTTTATTTGTTTTTAAATCTCTAAATGGACTTGCCCCACCTTACATCTCTGAGCTGAAACACCCCTATAAGCCCACTCGTTCTCTCAGGTCAGCTGATCAGCTTCTCTTGATTGTGCCAAAAACAAAGCGTCAGCGTAAAGGGGATCTGCTTTCACTGTGGTAAGTCCTAGACTTTGAATAATTTGTTGCTGCCCATTGCATGGGCCTCTTCTATGTTCTCATTTAAATCAGCTCTTAAATCTTTTTTTTATTGGCGTTTGACACCTAATCTTACTAACTAGTTATTTTAATTTAAATGCCTTTTTCGGTAGTTTAGATATATTTTATCTTGTATTTTATGTATTTTATATACTTTTATGCTTATTTTGTTGTATATATTTTTCTGTACAGCATGCTTTGGCTCACTTCTGTGTTTTTAAAGTGCTCTACAAATAAAGTTTGACTTGACCTGACTCACTGAGCGGAAGGGGCAGAGCTTTAGGGCACTGATGTTGGATTACTTCATTTATTTTGGATTGTGAAAGCAAAATTCTCCTACAAGAGTAATTATACCGCCTCCCTATGGTGAATTCAGTTATACTCATGGCAGGTATTATTTGGTAGTTTGCTAATTTATTTCACTAATTTGGCAACTGACAAACATCATCATTTCTCAAAAAGCATGACTTGATTTGAGAAGTGTTTATAATCAGTTATGGGACATTTATATTATATATATATATATATATATATATATATATATATATATATATATATATATATATATATATATATAATTATATGATTTTTTTTTTTGTCAGATCAGTAGCCCTATTGCAGATATTTAGATATTTATGCAAACGTTTAACTTTCAATAAGCTAAATGACTAAAACTAACACTATCAATATACTACATGCAGAGTCAGCTTGATTGTCAGTTGATATCTGCTGTTATTAAGCAGTAATCTTGCACTGCAAGATGACCTCATCTGTTTTGGCAGGCTTTGCCAGCTCGAAGTTCATAAGACGTGACTCATGGCTAATGTGAATTAGCCTCCGAGGGAAGTAGATTTTAAGCAAAGACCTAGCAAGTCAACGACAGGATCAAAAGGTGTTGTTGTTGTTGTTGCCTCTGACTAACTATATGCGCAGTGAGGGCGAACGGCTGAGAAAATTTACTTCACATTGCCTTTAAAAGGGTTGAGAAGCACTGCCCTGGGCTGTAAAGGTGTTAGCTACCAGAGTGGAGTTATTGCTGGCCTGGCTGAACTGAAATGAAAGGAGCAGATGTGAAATGAAAGAAGGGGAGGATGGGATATGAGAAAAAGAAATCAGAGGGACATTGTGAACAACAGAACCCCACTGTCTCTTATCAGTCCTTCGCTTCGGTTTCTTTTCTGAATCTCATTTTTGTTTTTGGGAACAGTTATTCCTTGGTGGTGACATGACGCACTACAGGTAACACTTTCACAATCCAGCCATCTATTTTGGTTTTCTATTCCACCAATTTTTATGTGATTTTTCAATAGCACTTATGTAGAAAAGTGTAGATATTACTGTAGGCTGACTGTAAATTTACCTGAACCTCTGCGCTTGGTGGTGGAGGGGTCCTGGGTAGCGGCGGTTGGGGGATTGGTACAGCTGTGACAGTAGTGCCTGGCTGGTCTTCTGGCTGGGGTTGTTGGCAAACTTCACTGTAATGGGCTCGGCGGCACCTGAGGGCTTCTGTCCATTCAGACCCTTGATGGCTTCCTCCGCTTCTATCCTCTTATCAAAGCGAATAAAGCCCACACCCCGCGAGCCACCTGTGGGGCCAGCACACCAAAAACAACACACCATAGGCTTACTGGTTTTATCCAGCCTGCAGCACTGACATGAGCCCTTTTCACAGTCATATTTCAGTTTTTTAGAAACATTGGTGTACATTTTAAACACAATGATTTGTGTTCTTATACCTGGGATTAAACAACAGGAAACATGTTGGACTCATTGGATTTGGAAAGTCTAATACTATTGAAGGTGGTTTTTTGTATTTTGTACTTTAGCAATGTTTTTTTGGTAGGTTTACCTACAATGTAAAGAAATATGACAAATCCAGAAATGTGAAAAGGGCCCACTAAAGTCAAGAAATCACAACTAACAATTCACACTTTCCTATTGTTTCTATAGAATATTGCAGTATTTATTATAAGTGCCAACAAGTGACTGTTAAGAAATGTGCTGTGAAAAATGGCACTTTCACATTAATTTATTGCAGCTCTTGAAAACTAGTAAGTGCGAAGAAAAAATGAGGAAAGGTTTGTTTCAAAAGCTAAACATTTTGTTGTACAAGATACATTCAAATACGTTAATGCCAGGTGGAAACAGTAATGGGGCTCTGGTTTTTTGTTTATAATTTTGTACAAGTACAGTTTAAAAACGGTCATCTTGTTCTCACTTAAGTGACTAAATATGTCAAGTGACCAAACATTGTTATTGCAAACACTCAAGAGACCACAATAATAGAAAACAACAACGATCCAATCAGTTTCTAACAGAAAAAATAATTAATTGATCAATTAATTCATTCATTTTGCCTTTGGCTTAGTACCTTTATTCATCAGGGGTCACCACAGCGGAATGAACCACCAAGTTTAGCATATGTTTTACACAGCAGATGCTCTTCCAGCTGCAACCCAGTACTGGGAAACATCCATTTCCAGATATGAAAATGCATATTAGGTGTGCTGTCCAGGGAGAGGGCTCTGAGTTTGGAAAGACATCCTAACTTGTTTCGTGAGGGAGAGAGATAGGTGTCCGAGCACGGTGTCTAGTCTTTTCTCTGAATGCTCCATTGCTCTGAATTAAATAGGGATCAGGTTTAAGGTGGGAAGTTGGTGTGGTGGAGGAGTGCTGAAACCGAGGAATAAAAGAGGTGCTTGGTTATTTAAAGGTGTTTAGTCCTACGCTGATTAAAGAATGATTGTCAATAATTACCTAGCCTTGTCAAACTATCTCAAGGTTTTTTCCTTCACTTTTGTCAATTGGTGAAGTTTGTTTCTTGCAACTGGCTTTCTTGGTTTTGGACTTGTGAAGCTGCACATCGATGTATTTGCTCTTCAATGTTTGGACTTTCAGCAGTGAAATTAAACCACACTGAACTGAACTGAACTTCAGCTCTAAAAACTGGACTGACACAGTTTCAACTTACTAGAACTTTTATGGTAAGCTGCTTTGACAGAATCTACATTGTAAAAGTGCTATAGAAATAAGGATGAACTGAATTGAATCTGCGCATGCTCCTCCCAAAATGTGTTCCTAAAATAGCACTTTGGGACCAAATTTAAATTTAAATTCTAATAGTCAAAAGGGACAAATGGGTAGAACTTGACTAAGTTTTGCTTAGGGTTAGGATGTAATAGGTCAACCTATTATGTCCAGAGGCATCAAGCTCTGCCCACAGGCTCTGCAGCAACACCTTCTTTATAAATCAGATATACAGTACATCGTAACTTTTGTTTAGACTTTCTTGCCCAAACGACCTTCATTTAAACACCTTCAGAATCAGAATAATTCATTTCTATATTTAGAGAGCAAAAATAACTCGGAAAAGCAAATGACAGAGATATGGGGCCTGTGTGACGGATCCTATTGCTGGTGTCACATTATGCATATGAGGCATGATAGAACGGGAGATTCTATTGGCTGGCCACACATTCCGGTGCTGTCAGGCAGACGTGTAATTTGTTTTCTTTTCTTCAAGAGAGGATGGCAATATTGTGTGAAGATGCTGTCGCCCGCTGGTGTGGAAATTGAGCGCGTGTGTGCGACAGCCTCAAGCTGTGTGGTTTGCGCCAGCTGACGGCCACACGCCGCCTCATGGTATGCAGCTTGTCCGCGACATTTCCGCGGTTTCCAAGGCGATGGGTTTGACCACTACCTGAAAGTAACATTTAAAAGAGCCTGGCTTACTGGGAGGTCTTTTGTTGGGTTGGTTTTTAATGAGACGATCCTTCTGCTCTGGGGAGGTGCGTGTGGAGACGACTTGCCAAGAGGGCAATTTGCATAATACAATGAATGTGTATTTGTGTGCATGCGAGTGTGTGTGTCTTGCGCTCTGCTTTCTATATTGTCAGTTCGTTCTCCTCTCACTCTCTCAGCTGTCACCCGCTAGTATTGATGTTTTCTGTTGTGCTGCCTGATTGTCTATTCAAATCAGTGTCTTTTGATATGTTCCGTTCTGCAAACAAATATTTGCACACAATCTTTTCAATGCAGCAAGCTTTCATTCAGGCTGCGGCTGCATTACTCTCTTTCCTTCACAGCGTGAGTCATTCCTGACAGCTTTTCACTTTTCCCTCTCCCTTCCTAAAACCTGCTCTCTTTAATTAGACCGTCAGAAGTAAAGGATCGAAAAGCATGCATTATTCCAGAGAGTTTAGGATGCACAGTTAGCTTCGTGCTCACAGTGGAGTGATGCTGAGGTCAAAGCAGAATCCTTCGAAAGTGGAGCAGAGAAAGGAAACTGGGAATGACACCTCCTCTCTCTGTTCCTCTCTCTGTCTAGAAGATATTTGACATGCAACAGCTCAAGAATCTAAAAATACAAGAGATTACACATTCCGTTTCATAAAATTTTGATCCGAAACTAGACGGCTTTTTGTTTCTGTCTGTCATTGAAAGTGTGCAGGAATTAACTGATGGATCTGACATAAACTATATGCTATAGTTGCTTTTGCTGGTTTAGGATGAAAACAAACACCAGTCAAGTCCGAAAATGAGGAGAAAAAGACGTCTCCAAATCCAATGTCTGCTAGAATCCTGTCTACTGTAATACCTTAAATTCTTTTGAAGTCAACAGAGATGTATTCTCTCCTTGTCCCACAATTTGACGGTTGGTGGAATAAACAAAAATGACAGGAAATGTTTTTATGTAATTTCTCTTCCTAGAAATAAGTACTGTGTTCTCAAAATATTTGCTCTAAGCTCCCTCAAACTTTCTTTAGCTAATTAGATATAGTTTTCTTACACCTTACTGTACTTCTTCAAACATGAAATGAAGTCATTGGTTTCACACTAACTGAAATCATATTAAATGTTTAGGTTTAAAAAGTCACATAAACATATTACTCTATATTAAATTTTCTTTATGCTTGGAAAACCGGTTGCATTTAGTACAGTATGTGCACTAACATGCAGCTACATTGCACTTACCTAAGAAAGCACTGTGTAAGTTAAGGTAAATACATCAGGAGGCTTAATTGTAGGTTCATTACCTATTTATTATCCAATTATTGTAATTATTATAAGTACTTGCAGTAATATACCTTGCCACTGTCACCACTGGCTTGCTTGGTTGGTTAAGCTCCTCGTCGATGGATTTGCTCTTTAGTGTTTGGAATTTAACCAGTAAAATTAAAACCACACTGAACTGAACTAAACTGAACTCTGAAAACTTGACTGACACAGTTTCAGTTTACTAGAACTTCTATGTTAAGCATCTTTGACACAATCTACATTGTAAAAGCGCTTTAGCAATGCGGATGATTTGATGATTTGAAACCTAAAGCATGCACGTCATTAAAATTATCATATTGCATTTTAGAGTTTTGGTTATGACAAGCATTTAATATATTTTCTTTCAAAGCGAATACGAATGGTTGTACATGAGAATAAATGTTTAAAAGTGTCAGTATAACTAATCTAGCCTATGTAATGTTAAATACAATGCAAGAGGGAATCTGATAATGACAAAAGTCTAATTTGAGTGAAAACAATGGTCTAATAATGTTGTCAATGCCAAATGACCAGCATACTGTATGTCTCAAACATACTAATTCAACTTCAAAATGATGAATAGTTGCCTTCTGATGTAATCACTTTACTGAGCGTTAATGACCGGGACATATTTAAAGTCTGTTCAAGTCCACCATTCAAAGTCTATTCAAAATTTAGCATTTTAACCAACAGTAGACCTACACATATTATTATTGTTGTTTTACCATATGTTTAAGAAATAATAATAATAATAGCCTACTCATATTAACCATTATTCGTGAGAAAATCCTGATCTTGTTTTAAGCAAAAAAATAAAATAAAATTGTGATTCTCATTTTAGCCAGAATCGTGCAGCTACACAGATTTGGCACTACTGCATAATATGAATGACAAACAAAAAATACAAACAGTATACATTTTGTCTGCAGTGTATACGGGAAGTCAATTTTTATACCTTAAACAAATGTTTTGAGACTAGAGCTGGTTGTCTGTAGGATGATTCAATCCAGAGGGTTTTGAGCCTGTGCACTAACACAACTATAATGAAATCTTGATGGGATTTCAGTTGCCTCTGGTAGAAATACTGCTGACCATTGTCATTCAGGCTGCAACTTAGTGAACAGCTGACAATCTATCAGATACCTGCAGAATCTCTAAAAATTAGAGTCCTGAAAAAAATTGTGCATTTTAATAGCCTTTAAAAATGCAAACGGACGCCTTAATGTTGACTGTGCTTTACTTTTTTCTTTTCCCTTTCGCTTCCCTGACATTACCATAATGAGCCTGCAGCCGTTTCTATAACAGGCTGCCCAAACAAAGCAAGCGGCCGAGCTAAAACTGGAGACACAGGCACCGCTAGCTCCTTTTTAGCGCTTATCATGAACCGACCAGAGTTACGGCTACAATGTGCCGGTTAACAGCACTATTCTCCCGGTAATCACTCCAACCTTACGTAACTTTCTACCTGTACTTATCTCGGCTCAGCACACATGAAGCCGGAGAATGCTGAGTTTAATAATAACCATGACACATAGAGCGAGCACACAAGAAACAGTGGCAAGAGACTGCCATAGCCGGCCTGACAAAGCGCTTTCTACCGCACACCCACTGCTCTGGTCCTCGACACTTACAGCGTACAGGAGAAAACGAGAGAGAGAGAGTCCTCTGGGGAAAAAAGGGAAAGCTCAGAAAAGCTTGTCTGTTAATGAAAGCCTTCTCTCCTCTTTCTGAACATAAGCACCTCTCCGTTGTCTCACATTCTCTCACTTTTAAGTGGCTATGCCAACTGTATGGAACATTTATTAAACTAGTGCTCTAAATATATTATGAGGGAAAAAAAAGCATACACCTCTTCGTCAATGCTTTTGCCTAATCAGAGAAAGGAGAGCGACGTCCTCGTTTTATGTAACTTTTAGTCGCTGCCGCTACAGATGGTGTTTGAAAAGGCTCAGAAAGGGAGGTCTTTGAAGACTGGAGCAGCTCTTTGCCTGGTTCTGTCGGCGCACTGCTATAAATCCATCTGTTTGTCCTTGTGTAATTGGAAGCCAAGGCAGCAGTGTCATGACATGCATTGCGATGTCTGGTGGAGCATCTCTGTTCATTGTATACATCACAGATTCTTTGTGTTTTACAGGCCTTGATTTGGACACTTGTCTCGCAAGGATGGCTCAACTGCATGTGGACATTATAAAACCCGCTCCTGACAGTGTGCTTGCATGGTATAGTTAATAGAATTCAAGTCATGAAAAAATATCAATGAGCAAGAAAAGAAACGAGATGGAAGAAGGGAAAGCGTAGCATTTTAAAAGAGGGATTTCCACAAGTACCTCACGGGAGCGAAGTCGAGGCAGTCGTTTTTCACTTAAGAGCCGCAGCTTGTAGGAGCTAGCGTTATGGATCAATTGTATTTGCTTTCATTGATGGGACATGTATTGACTGCTAAGTGAGGCTTGGCGGAGCCTCTTGGAATATTTAACTAATGATCAAAGGGTGAAACCTTACTCCACTAAGGTTACATGCAAGGTTTAAGTACTCATTGCATGAATTCAGTCAAATGCTCATAAGCGATTTCAAATCCCTGTAATTTAGTCACATTTTCCCAATGTACTGAAAACAAACAGACACACCCTAGGGAACAAGTTATATAAACGAAACGTGGGAAGAGGACTTCCACGGCAATATATTATCTTTTCTGTGAGGGTGAACAGAGAAAATGCTTCCCTAATGGTTACCAAGAAAATTATGACAAGGATGTATGATGTATTATTATTTTGAAAGGGAAAGCCACTGTTAGTTTATCATGCCATATGTGTTTGTCTTTATTAATGACTTGCGGTGTTATTTCAGGATGCTGTGTTTCATTTAAAACTGGTGCATAGAGGAATATGACAATATGAGTCTCAGCTTAAATGATGCTCATTTTTAAGCATGTGAGGGGCACCAGACTGATAAAAATCTGCATACATAATACTATCACACTGAGTATGTTCATGAACATTGATTCTAGATGAGTTTCTACTGTTTTTTTCTTTCATAAACCCTTTTGGTGTCCTACTTGTACTATACAATTCTACAGGGTTTCCCACTTCTTGGAGGTGCTTGAAAGTACTTGAATTTCAGACTTATGGATTCAAGGCCCGTGAAGTACTTAAAAACATGCAAAGGTCCTTGAAAGAAAGAAAAAAAAATAAAAATAAAAAAAATTATTAATGTGAATGTTAAGCGTAAGTGAAATGTTAAGTACAGTAAGGACTTTCGGTGCTTTACATATGCTGGGGTATGAATATTTTTTGATTTAAAAGTTAATAGTGCTTTATAAAGTCTTTGAATCTGGTGTCCTTGAAAGAGTGGGAACCATGATTCAAAACATTGTACTCCTTTTATATTTTGGTGTGTATGAATACACATTTTATTTCAAAATAAATTAATTTTATTGAGTCGTCAGAATTTCATTTAGCATTACCACCACATTTGAGTATTTCAAGAGCCAAATTTAATCTTTAACAGGCATTATTACCACCTGGCTGACATTTTATCCATAGGCTATCATTATTATTTTAATTGCTTATTACTATTTATCAGAGTTTTGTCAGTATATTATTCAATGCAAGATGTGGGCCAAAAAAAATAGCTTTCAAGGAGTGTACCTTAAAGGGATAACACTGCATAAGGATTTGTACACATTTCCCTTTTAGACGCAAAGTTTATGGCAGTATAGTAGTTTAGTATAATAGTTGATTTACAAATCTTACTGAATTATCCTTGATGGTATTTGCAGTTATTTATTTTCCTTAAAAAGCATGTATTATTTCATTTTGTGTCTCCTTTAAAGGGATAGTTCACCCCAAAAATTAAAATCTGTCATAATTTACTCTGCCTTTTCCAAACATGTTCCATTTTCTTTCTCTTGTTGCACACAAAAGAATATATTTTGATTTTGATGTAGCCATCGACTTCCATAGTATTTTCCCCTGACTATTTATGTCAATGACTACCGGTTTCCAACAGAAAAAACAGAGAGACTTCGTAAATCCAGCCTTCGTCACCTAGACTGCAGCTCTGAACAAGAAGTTTTTTCCTTCACTTTCGTCAACTGGTGAAGTTAGTTCCTCGCCACTGGCTTGTTTGGTTGGTTTTGCTCATCAGTGGATTTGCTCTTCAGTGTTTGGACTTTCAGATGTGAAATTTAAACCACACTGAACTGTACTAAATTGAACTTCAATTCTGAAAACTGGACTGAAACAGTTTTAATTTACTAGAACTTCTATGTTAATCTGCTTTGACACAATCTACATTGTGAAAGTGCTATTGGACTCCCACTCCCATCAGTGTTTTTATGGGGTTACTCTTTTACACTAATTTGCCTTTCAGCGTTCATTCTCCATGTCTGACATTGGATTTTTTCAGTGCTGTTTGGTGACGCTAATGACCTCAGCATTCTCATGTTGAGTCAGAGTTGTCTGTACCACAAATTGCTTACAGTGGTATTGCAGTGATTGTGCTTTCAGTTCGTGTCAGCATATGGATGAGTTGATCTGAATTGTCAACATTCAGTTGAAATGTATTTAATCTTTTGACTGATTAACATATCTAATCCCTCTTTGACTTCGCTCTCGTTTTTGGACGATAGCTTTCAAGGCTTCACAGAAGAGTTGCAGTATTTGCTCAATGTCTCTTAATGGCAGCCCTCCGATCAGTGTAGCTTCAAAAAGAAAACACTCCTCGTTCCTTAATCACTAGCAACTCAAGTTTAATTAATCATTAAGCTGCCTCCTGTGGACTCTTTTCTCACGGGAAACCTTCTTAGGGCCAGAGGAAGGATCCGTGTCAAGGGAGGAAGGCCTCTGTATGTATGTGTGTGTGTGTGTGTGCATGTGGCCGTGCAGCAGCTCCTCAGCGGTTCTTCAGAAAGGGTTTCGGCATCACTAGAACGTGGAGTACATTTTCCTGTGGCTTATGCGATATTGTTTGCATGGTGAGTGCCGTTATGAATTATGCAGTCGGAAAAAGTATTGAATGTGTAAGAAATTCAGCTCCATGACCATTTATATCTTGGTCGATTTATTCATGATGTTGGATGAAGGATAGGCCAAGGAGATGACTGGGTGCTTTAAAATAGACTCATCAGTTATTCTTTGTTGTGGACTTGATTCTGATCGTTCAGATTTTTTTGATGATTCTTTAGGCTTGGATGCATCTTCATGACCAGATGCAAACAAATAATATGCACATACAGATACCAGTGTTATAGGGCTGTACAATATTGGAAAATCTGACATTGTGATGCTTTGTTTGTCTGCAATATACATTGTGATATGAATACAATTTCACCAGATGACTTAAATAGCTCTGTTTGATAAGAATTCAAGTACGGAAACAATCAAATCTAAAATACCACTGCATAGTCTTCATTGTATAAATAAGTCAATAAATTATTTTTGATTCAAGTTTCAAATGGTACAATTACTTGGGCCTAAATGCTTTATATATTTCTTGATATGCTCATACAGTCACAGGCCTTAAAAATATTTGAACATGATAAACTTTTGCTCCATTACGATTAAAATCTCCAATGACTCCATGTTCTAAACTGCATTTCCTGGTCAAATATAATACCAATGTAGCATTTGAGATCTTGCTATGTGACTATTGTGGATGCACACATTGCAATATCTGAAATGATATTTCGTGCAGTACTACAGTGTTATATTAGAAGTATTTCGCATTTATATTTGTAAATCAAATGATTAATGTCACTGGATTCATTGGATATGGGTTTGAATAATACATTTTGTTCTATCTGATAACATTTCTTTCAAATATCAAATAAAAAAATGTGATTCGGATCACTTTAAATTAGAAAGAAATGTCATCAGTAGTTCACAGAGTAAAGTAATATGTACATATAACATGAACAATTATTAAATTGTAAATCCATAGAAATTTACATTTTTTACATGGACAAAAATAGACAACCCAGGCTCATTCTGAAAATGTACCACTATATACATTCCTGGAGAGCACCAAATACGTCCTAGGAGGTACGTTATTTTTTTTTCGTTACAGTTTTTGTTTTCACGAATCCTGCAGAGACCACTGTGTACGCTTTTTGAGAACTCAAAATTCTCTTGCGAGTGTCATTCGCGCCTTAAATCCAACAGAGGCCACTGTTGAATGACTGACTGTCTGATCAACTGACCCATCCTCCTCCTTCCTTTATCCCAACCAATAGTGTTTTCAAAAGCACCGATTCACTCGAGAAATGTGTTTAGGGGGAAGTTTTGAGAATGAGCCTATGTCGCAATAGATGGATTGTTTGGTTTGTGTTTAAAACAGTAAAAATTCAGTGAAAATGCTAACATAAAACACATGCTTAGTCTGTTTTTATTTTATTTTATTTTTTTAAATCAGAAGCTGGTTGCAAAAACTACTTAACCTTGACTTACAAGTTAGTCATATTTTTAAAATATCATTTTTAATATTAGATGCACAAAAAAGATTCATACCAAACAGTGGCACTGATTACTTATTTACTAAGTGTTTATTGGTCGAAATAGCTAATAGGTTCAAAGCTATATTAATGCTACAGCCATGTTTACATTGCTTCTTATAGCATGTCCTTTAATATAAAGACAACAAAGTGTCTCAAAGTATCCCAGTATTTTCTTATGTTTGACATATATACGCAAATATAGGTTAAACCAAAAATACAGTAGTCAACATTTGAAGTGGATCAAAAAGGCTTTTCAAAAATTGTTGAATTGTTTTAGGACAACTTTGATTAAAGGGTTTGATCCACTTCAAATGTTGACTACTGTGTATTACGAAATATATTTCAGTTTGTTTGTTTGTTTACATGCTTTAGGTTGAGAGAAAAGTGGTCCCACTGATACCTGTGACCTGGTCGACGAGAATGCGGGAGGTGATTATCCGGCCATACTGAGAGAAGAGTTGTTCCAGCTCCTTCTGGGTCATGGTCTTAGGCAGTCCACTCACATATAGATTAGCATCACGAATAGAAGCTGAGCTGGGCCGTGCATATGACACCTGTAGACAAAACACACGAGTATTAATTGTGATCATGTTTCTACAGTGGCAGGATTTAAATGAAGCAAATTATTCATTTAAACTCCCCATCCAGTTTCAGAGGATATTTTTTTAGCATTTTATAATGGCAGTATGTAGCATTGAGATGCCAGAGGTCATATTATTTTGTCTCACACAGTGCTGGTGGTCTGTATATCTAAATTGACCTGGAGCAGCTAGAGACTTCAGAAAGATAATGCCCCCAAATCCTCCATTTAAGAACAAAGGAGAACTTATTATAATATTTTGAATAGGAACAAGTTGCTGCGAGGGATTCTCTGTGATCCGTGCTCATTCGCAGATAAGGGATATACACATGACATCTAAAGCGCTTTGCAAATTGTTTCACAGGAAGAATGAAAATGTAAATTCAATATTAGCGTACACCACCTCTAACCCTGTTTCTGAAGAGAAGCGATACACCCAAGAAATTAAACACACAAAGTACAATGGTAGAAGTTCATGAACCCTTTGAACTGCAGGCATAACTGTGGTCTGTTTTGAAAGACGTTTTGATGGAATTTGCAGTCCAACAGTCAGTCAACAGAAACCCTTGTTTATGAAAAATATTAAGTAAACCTTTAGTGTGTTCTATTCTATTCTTTTCTATTCTATTCTTAAGTGAAGTTTTATAAACTAATTTCGAGAGGAGCACATTATATGATTGATCGAGGCTGGCCTCTCATCCGTAGGATTATGAGGATTATTAGCAATAATTCAATCAGATTGATTCAAATTTACAACTAAAAGACCGAAATTGCCCTACTATCTTAGCTTGGTTTTGGAAGAATCCCCTTCTGCCCTATCTCCTCCTTTTTCTCTCTTTACCAGGGGGAGCTCTCAAGACCTACCTGATTTCTGACCTTTATATGCCCCTTTATACCCCTTTATATGCTTGTTGACTAGACGGGAGAATTTCGCTTAATTATCTTCGAGCTCAAGGTTCTCTCTCGGGACAGATTGCCAAATCTGATATTAGTGTCAAGCAAATATAAGTGTGAAGACATTTCTTGACAATTCCAAATACATTCATTAATTTTATTTACTTTCAGCTTAGTCCCTTTATTTATTAGGGGTCACCACAGCAGAATGAACTGCCCACTAATCCGGTGGATTCTGGAATGTTTTACACAGCGGTTTCCCTCCCAGCTGCAGCCCACTTTACACTCTCCCATTCACACACATACACTATGACCAATTTATTTTATTGAATGGGCTTTATCCACAGCTAGTGTTTTTCAGCCAATGATGAACTTTCAGTGCAAGTTTTATGTGACTATTTTCAATTTCATAAGGGTTCTTTCACAGCATTGATGTTGTAATGTAATTAGAATAAAATCAGTTAAATAGACTTAAGCATCCATTTGAGAGTAAAACAAGACTAAAGACCATTTAAACGCAGGTGCTGTCATTAGCCCCAGGCTAGCCAGAAATTCCATTGAAAATACTGTGGTAAAATTAATATTATATTATAATTTAAAGATATGGCACAAAAAATATAAATTAATGCAGTGCTTCTTATGTGGTCCGGTGCACACTTTATATCATATCGCAGCCAGGCAGTGAAGATGTTTTTTTTTCAGATCTTAAACGTGGCAATTTTGTATGGTATGACAATTAACCAAAAGCCCTAGGGCTGGTTGACTGAAGTAAAAAGTCTGTGTGCATATACCCCATTCACCTATTGTGCATATATTTAGACTGTGGGGGAAGCAGGAAGCAAACCAAACTCCACACTGAAATGCCAGCTGTTCCAGCCAGGACTTGAACCAGTATCCTTCTTGCTGTGAAGCGACAGTGGTAATACATTTTTATGGGATTTTTAAAAATCTTTTATTTTTATTATTTTTTTTTGCAGTAACAAAAAAAAAAAAATAGGTCAAAATAACAAGCACTTTTTTGTTTCAATTAAAAATCATTATATTAGAGGTATTCTAATACCTATGTACCAAATATTATGCATTTACAGCATTACATAATGTCAACGTACAGCACCTCGTTGTAAACGGTAATTATTTCTTCCCCTCCGTTTGATCATTTATGACCATGTTATATCAAACTCCTTGCATGGCAAGTCATTTCACTCGGCGGCCATCTTTGAAACACCTTTTGGACAGTTTGCTGGGGCATTCTGTTTGAATAAGGAAACATCAAACTCTCCAAAAACTGCTTGACAAGATTATAATTGAATTTCATATTAGGAATCACCAATAAAATTAAACAACAACTGTCCCTTTTGTTTCATTTCTAAACTTCCAAATCACAAAAAATCTGCAGAAACTCACATCTGGTCTGAACCCCTCTTCCAGAGTATCATCGGTCTATAGTGATCGATGATTGGCTCCTGTACTAGAAGGTGGGCTTTATTCGCCATAAAGTGATCGATAATTGACTCCTGTACTCGAAGGTGGGCTTTATTTGCCACATTGACCGTTACACTTTAACCCATTCAAAAAGTGATATATCTTGTGTATTCTATAGTCTTTTGTTTATATTTAGGATAGCTTTTTCTAAATAATAAAAAAATCTAGGCTTTAACAACACATAATTAGAAATTTTCAGTTTCTTCACTACAGTAGTATAGAACTACTTCATTAGAAGAAGGTTTATAAACGTCATTTAGAGCACAGCAGTAAATGATAAAGGCTAATTTGTTTTCAGAAAACACACATGATGAAGTGAGTGAGAGTGAGAGAGAGAAGGCTGGCTGTCATCTGTGCTGAATAGCACTTTGGAACCTTCTGTTTGTGCCTAGAGTGAGAGCCAAGCCATCTATAGCTCTCTCACCCTCGCATTCGTCACATGCTCTAATATCAGCGCTGTGCTTACTAGCACCTTGGACAGCGCTCTTTCCACCACACTCCCTCCATCTATCACTCACACACACTCACTCGGCACGTTCTCACCTCTCTCGACTTGTCAAACTCGCCAGCACCTTGGACAGTGTCTGTCACACTCTAAAACACACTCTACTTGTTTTCAACTTCACATACCAGTGTCTGCCATTTCTGACACACAAGATGCTGTTTTCAGCCATTGCATTTTCTCAATCAGGGCTCAGATTTGTTGGCAAATTTGCTATGCCTTGGCAATGTCACTGAACTTTGAAGCCATCCTTCATCAGTGATGTAGTTTATCCTAGATTATCTTTTTAAATACTCAATTTATCTACAAAATTTTGATTATTTACTACACAATATCGAATTCCATGGCTGTTTTAGTTAAAATATTATTTTAAAGAACATAACTATTTTGGTGAACCAGTTCAAATGACCCCTCACAAATCTATCTTTTAAATTCATATTTTAATAGGAAGCTGTACAATATTATATTTGTGCATATACAGTACATTAGATTAGTCAGTACTGAAGCCAAATCCAGAGCTTGTCCAACAAAATAACTTGCGATAACGGTCCAAAAACTAGTACATCCAAATGTTAGTTATAGAAGAATAAATATATAGAAGAATATTTGTAAGTTGTAATTTTTTTGCAATATTTGCAGAGTTTCCACAGGGTCTTAAAGTTTAAAAAGTTTATAACTTAATGTAGTGAAATTACAGGCCCAAGATTATTCAAAAGTCTTAAATGCTATTTTGCAAGGTATTAAATTTTATATAATTTTTTGATTATACAATGTATGGTTGAAATTAATCTGTGAATATCAGGATGTTGCGTATCTTATGAAATCAATAAAACCTGCTAGATTTTACATCATGCTGCTTTGTTTACTGCATTAACCAAGGCAACACCATTATTTCTTCTATAGGCACCAACTTGCTGAATTAGCTAGATTTAATACATTTTTATTCAGTATTTGAATAATATTTTAGTTTTGGATTAATTTCTTATATTAACCTTAAGTAAATGTACTGTAAGTTCTCGCTAGTGTTTATGGTTGAAACCTGAAGTGTTTATAAAATCTTAAAATGTTAGAAACGGAGTCTTAAAAAAAGATCTTAAAAAGGTGTTTAATTTTTTTCTCTGATCCCTGTATATTCTCTGACTTTGCTGAAATGTAATTGTATTATCTTTCAAATTTTAAATATGTTAGGTAAAATATTATCTTTATAAACATATCTGTTTAATTAATCTGGTATGTTTAAATGCGCTAAAATACATTGCCTATATTGACTGAGAAATGGACACAAATATTCATTTTCAAAATGGGGTGCACTCAATTATGTTGAGCACTAATCAACCATTTTTGTAGTTATATGGATTTGAAATATGAGTCATTTAAATTCTCGATCGATCAATCAATCAATCAATCAATCAATCAATCAATCAATCAATCAATCAATCAATCAATCAATCAATCAATCAATCAATCAATCAATCATACATTGTCTCCAAATGGTTTAACACCCAAAACAAAAATTATTATTACTGTAATAGTAATGTTTCTTTCTTTTCCTTTTTTCCTTTCTTTCTTTGTATTTGTTACTATGTAAATAATAAAATTAATATACGGTTTCAAGGAATACTAATTATTATTATTATTATTGCACTAAATAAATACATATGTATATATACGTGTAACATTAAAGTGAAATGGATATTTTAAAGCTTCTTTAGTGTCGTCTTTTCCAAAGCTTCAAAGCTGCATTTATTACGATTGCATTAAAAAGGATGACCTTTTCTTCCAAGACGTCTCCTTTTGGAGTTCCACAGAAAAAAGTAAATCATATGGGCGTTTGAATCAACACGCTGGTGAGTAAAAGACGACAGAATTTTCACATCTGTGTGAATGAATCCATTATCAGCCTGAATTTTCTTGAGTTGTTTTTTTTTGGTCTCACCATTTTCCTCACTCTCTCTCGTTACAGCGTTTCACTTTTAATTCGAGATGGAGAGATGTTTCTATCTCCATGCCCTTTTAATGCTCACGTCAATTTAATCTGTTCCCATTAATGGTTGAAGCAGCCTTTCCATCTCATATTTTCATTAGTTCTGACATTTGGGCAGCGGAGCCATCACAGGCTGTTACACTGCTACAAATGCTGAGCTAAACATGCTAAACACTCCGCCGTAATCTCCTCAAATCCACTTAAATGGTGAAGGCAAAAGGCATGGAACCCTGGCAGGCTCTTCCCTCTCCTCTTCTCCCTTCTTTTCTTTTCCTCCCATCTTTTCTTTTTGCTTTTTTCTTGCCCTGTCAAGCAGCTCCAGATGCCAGATCTATCAACACCCTGTCTGCTGTGAGGAGTGTATGTGTGTGTGTGTGTGTACACGTATCTCACAGCACAAGGCTACGCTCTTCTCACCCTCAGTGGGATTTCTCCCATCACACCTCGACAGGAAGGCAAAGCCGGAGTTTTGCTGAGAAACGGAGAAGTGTCATGGAGAAGTGTGTGTGTGTGTGTGTTACAAAATGATGAGCGTATGGAAGTTGCGACTGGAGTGAAACTCTCTCTCACTTATTTTTCTCTTACTTTTAAACATATTTTTCAGCTCTGTTGATCTGTTTTCATGGACTTCCTGCATTAGCTGATGTGCTGGAGCGATGGCACGTCCCTGAACCTGACACTGTGACATCTTGCCAAAGAATATAAACCGCCACACACTTCCTTTTTCCTCGTCTAAACAGCCTCTTGTAAACATATACATCATCAGCTTATTTCAGCAGGAGGGCCCTCATAAACGCCGTTTTTCTTGCTCTGCTGAAAAGAGCAAAGAACTGCACTTCGGATAATTACCCTCTCCTTCTTTTCCCCCCTTTCTCTCGCTCATCCACTCGTAGACGCAGCTGTCTGTTGCTATTAGATGGCCTGTCTTCATCCCGGCTCGATGGGGGGGGTGGGGTTACGATGGAAGCTTTATGAGAACGATGACCTTGGAACACGCTTATTAGAAGTTATAAGACAGAGGATTTCATCTCTCTTTCGCGTCGTATTACAGCAGGAGAGCATCTTTTGAGAGGGCCGGTGCTGGTCTGAATAAGAGGCTTCGTGGAGTGCCGAGAGAAAGGAGAGCGAGGTGTAAAAGAGAGATCACAAGGAAGAGATAAAGACGTTGGCTTCTCTGACCCCCGCTGAGATGGACGGAGGCATGGATGAAGAAAGGGAAAACGTGGAGATAAAAAGATCTGGATGATTAACAAACACACGGATTGAAGGGAGAACATGGCCCAAACCTGGCAAGTGATAAGCAATCAAAGCGATTTCGTGTAAATCACAGTTTTTGTCCTTACCAGCTGCGACCACAAGAAACAACAGCACATTTTGATGGTCGCTTGCTTTCTATTTCTGTAGCATCGCCCAAGGACTTTCAGCCCACTCAACTGAACACAGTCGGCTGATATAAAAAAATCACACATATATAGAGCTTGCATTAAAAGCACATGTGAAAATTAGCTTTAGTTTAGGTAGAAAAAGAATAAAAAGGCAGATCTCTCCAAAGACATTGTAAATTAGCAGCGTGGATAGTCAGAATGTGCTTATCCAGACACGAACATTGACAGTAATAAGTAGGTGGAAAAATCAGAGAACACGCGGTGCTAAATCGTCACGCATCAAACCTTCTAAAGCAAATTTACATTTGAGTTTTGCACATTCTGGAATGAATGAGCAGAAAGAACAATTGTCACAAATTACTGTGATTTCTGGAGAACTGTTCACGCAGAGGAAAGGCAAATCAAATGCACTATTGACAGTTTATATTGATTTTTATTTTAGCATCTCGGTGGTGACATTTCAATTTTGTCATCTCACAGATGGAACTGTAAGCTGGCATGCGATTGTGCTAATTAATATTCATGAACTGACTATCTTGAATCCCCCTGCTTCCTGTAGCACTTGGTACTGTAAGGATGACTAAGGCCCAATCCCAATTCTATTTTTGTACCCCCTTCCCCTTGGCCCTTAAAACAGAATGTGCAAGGGGAGGGCTACAAAATTTACCCCTAAGAAATGGGACATCACTACAGCACCTGCACACGACATCATATGTCATTGCGATCTCTTGCTTCATACGAGATCAGACGATCGCGACTGCTGTAGTCATTGCAGTTTTGCTATTTTTGGGTATCTATCTTGAGGAAATCACTGAAGGCATGTGTTGTGTTATAATAATGGTCTATAGTGGCAATAAGCTTGTAACTATACTGTGCATTTACACCGTGGCCATATTCATCCATGTAAACACACAAGAAAAAACAACATTAAGGCTATAGCAGACACTGTAAAAAGTTTATTACCAGCCACTAGACTTTTCTGACAGGGGATTTGAGTGTCAGAATGTTGTGGAACTGCTATACAGAAGTTATTATTAGGGATTATAGACAGCGAAGTTTAGCTGTTTTTATTTTAGCATTTTTTTTAAGCATGACCGTAAAACACGAATGTCATTATGAATATATAAAAACATATGCTTGTTTGTTGTAAAAAGGTCTAAGTGGTAGAACTGGGATTGGGCCTAAATCTCCCCATAATATCAGAAGCTTTTACTGTTATGGAATTCCATGAGGCTAGACCATGAGAATTGTCGGGCACTAAAACAATAAACTTTCTAATCTGAGAGAAGATCAGCTAGGAAACCAGTTGTTTAACTGTCTTGATCATGCATCCTGAACCCTCTTCTCTGCCCTCGATTTTACTTTCTCCACAAGAGCAGCTCACTCACATTCCACACAGATTGTCCAAGTTTTTTTTTTTTTATATGGTGTATCTTGTGGCTCTATATTCATGTTTGGTGTCATTTTAAATGTCTCTGTGTGATTGGTTAAGTGGTCTTAATTTTACTGTTATAATTCACAATCTCCTTATATCTATTAATTCAGGTTTCGGATTTAATAAGATCGTTGACAGATGCTCCAAGGAAAATGGTCTTCACATCAACTCCAGGCAAGGCAAGGGTCTTGGTGAAGCTTTTATTTTCTTGAATTTATGACGGTTTGTTGTGATTTGACTATTTAAAGGAAAGTGGCAAAAGTGTCTGTGGTATCATGAGTCTCTGAGCTCTGCATCAAGGCTTATATGCTGCAACATACTTCTACACGGTCAGGTATTAACCTCTAACTCTTAAATGTGTCTTTGGGTAATTAATGTTTGAATATGTGAATTGGCTTGGAAAACTTTGCCTGCATGGCAAATAAATGTAAAATTCTTGTTTAACTCTCCTGAAATCACTGTAACTAGATTTTTTAAGCTATTATTTCCACAGCTTATGACCAGGATTGCTCATACAGTACATTCAGGCTCAATGGATAGAGCATTGGCACAGCATCAGAAACCTGTTTATTTCTGACAATCACTGACTTAGTATGATATAATCTAGTGGCTAAATCAAACTTTCTTTATGTATGAGCAATTATGGGGCGGCCTAATGATACTTAAAGGAAACTAGTTTACAGTCATATCCTCTACCAAGAATCAGAACTGGCAAGGTTGTGTACATGAACAGATGTTACTGGCCAGCATATTGACTCTAAGCGACTTTGGTCGATGAACCATTAACTGAAAATAAGGATTTATTAGGTTAATCAATCTAAATCAGACCAAATCACAACCTATAGTAAAAGGTGATCAGCTTGAAATAGATTAATCTAAATTTAAATGATTATAAATTGGAGTTGGAAACTAATTAAAATAAATTTTAGCAAATAAAAATATTTATTTTTAAATGTGTTAAAAAGGCCTACATGCACTTAACCTTCACCCATGGTGTTAGTTCCGTCATTGGACTAATAGATGGACTCAGTACAGTACGGCAGTATCTGTTAAATTGGTCGAAAACTCATTGTTTCTTTTTTATTGTGAACACAATAGACTAATTGCATGTTTCTTTGCACTTGAATGGGACAGTGTCTAAAACCCTTTCGATTACAGTATCCAAGTTATGTTTGAGTGTGTATGTGTGTGTGTGTGTGTGCATGAAAGAAAAAAAAAATCAATCATGCATGAAATGCGCGTGTGAACAGCACATTGCACAGTGGCATGTGTATTGTTTCTATATGTAGGAAAGCTAAGTCACGGAAGACAACTCTTGCTTCATTACCCGTAAGTCTATGTTAGTATGTTGCCGGAAACAGCAACATCATTCCTGCAGGTTATGACAAGTCCCCAGTGGACGGCATGCATTTTAGTGTTAAACTAAATTGTGCCTTCGGGCCAAACCACTGTATGCTCAAATTAGTGTTTCAGATTTCCAAAACATAATACTGAACTAAAAGTTGTCATGAATAATATTAATGTGATAAATGTATTTTTTTTCAGCGTAGTCATTTATTTATCAGGGGTTGCCACTGCGGAATGAAACGGCAATTATTCCAGCAGATGATTTACACAGCGGATGCCCTTCCAGCTGCAACCCAACACTGGGAATAATGTGATAAAATAATATTCTATATAATATATATGTATATTACAATAATAAAAAAAGACTTAAATACTGTTATTTAAGTAATGTTAAATTATAAAAATATTGTTCAAATAATTCTCTTTATTTTGACACTAAGCCTTGTCAGGTCTATTTAGATCAATTAATGCAGGGGTGCCCAAACTCGTGTCTTGCAGATTTTAGCTCCATCTTGCTTTAATACACCTGCCAGGAAGCTTCTAGTACATCTACTGTAGTAAAAGCTTGATTAGCTGGTTCAGGTGCGTTTGATTAGGGTTAGAACTAAACTCTCGAGGACTCCGGCCCTCCAGGATTGAGTTTGGATACCCCAACTTAATGAAATACTGTATTAAAATACGTTATTTAACAATCACAGGACAGCCCCAAAATACCAATTAATTGTCATTTAAAATTTTTATTTTTTGCAACAATTCTTGAAATGTTTGCGTGGGTTTCCTCCAAGTGCTCCGGTTTCCCCCACAGTCCAAAGACATGTGAATTGGGTAAGCCAGTCATTTTCTTTTTCCTTTATTAAAAAGAGGTTGCCAAAGATGAATCGCCTACTTATCCAGCATATGTTTTACGCAGCGGATGTTCCAGCTGCAAACCAACACTGGGAAACACTCATACACTCTTGCACACACTCACATGCACTACGGCCAATTTAGCTTACCTATACCTCATGTCTTTGGACTGTGGGGGAAACTGGAGCACCTGGAGGAAACCCACGTGAACACGAGGAGAACAAATTCCATACAGAAATGCCAACTGACCCAGCTGAGGCTCAAACCAGCGACCTTCTTGCTGAGAGGCGATCATGCTACCCACTGCACCACCGGTCCGTGACGCCCTCATAATAACCTAGTTAGGCTTAAATTGCACTTTAAGCTGAACACTGGTATTTTGTACAATAAATTGTAAAAACATTATGTACTGCTATCATAGCCAAGACAAAAGAAATTAGTCATTACAAATTAGTAAGTAAAACAATTATGTTTAAAAATATTTTGAAAAGAATCTACCCAATTAAGCAACACTGAGGAAGTATTAAAAAAAAAAAATTTTCACCGGAGGGCTAAAAATTTGGACTTCAACTGTATACATAATATGAAAAAATATTTTGTATTAATAAAATAATAGTAAAGCCTATTTAAATTTCATTATATGTATAGTAACTGCTAGTAATTATACTGAAGACTCATAATTTCATAACGTAGCTCAAAGATGCTAAGAAATCCACATAACATGTTGCTTTATTTTGAGGCGGAGTGAATGACAGCTAGGATGACTTGCAGTTCAGTGAGTCAGATGTTAATTCAGTAACTGCCGTGATGGAATGTTAGAATGATTCAAACTGATAACTCGAGAGCTTTTGACTGATTCACAGCAGCCATTTATTAATCTATTTCGGTATTACGTCTTTTTCAGGGTTGTTTTCTAAAATCGAGTACAAGGATTGAAAGAACCAACTCAAGGATGGGTCTTCAGGATGGGTCTGAAAACATGAGGTGTGTTTGGCCATTAAGTGCAGTGTTTTAACAGTGTGTTTATGTATGTGTGTACCACTCTCTGCCTGCCTGGAAGTGTGTTTTGTCACTGAGAGAAGTGCCGCGTGGCAGGAAGCTGTGATGATCGGCAAATACACACAGAGTGAGTCATTCGGTCTCTGATGGATTCTTAGCTGATGCTGAAACCAGTACTAGAAACACTGCTGGCCAACACATATACATGCTGCCACTCTAGAAAACGCCCATGTTTGTGAGCTTTGTGCTGTGCTCTTTCAAAAAAAAAAAAAAGAAAAAGAAAAAAAAACAGCCCTGACAAGTCTTTTCTATCTCCTCTCTCTACATTTCTTTTTTTCTTTCTCTCCCACACACAACTGCACAAACACGAACATGTTCTTTTGCTGTTATGTTAAGAGGTACTGAGCCGCGCAGACTGAGCCGTGTTTTCATAAGCAGGCGAAATCCAATCTGATTAGATTAGGGCGGATGTAAGTGAGAGGTTTGGGATTATGGGCCAGATGAAAACACACACACACACAGTCAGATTATGCCATGAGCAGCAGTCAAAATTCACCGTTAAAAACCAGCTGCTGCTTCTAAATTTACCACCAGGCGCTGTTGAGGAAAATGGAAGCCATTAGATTTTGCTGGATCTTTCTATTTCATTTTATAATTTATTATATTAATAGAACAGAAATGAGTGGATTACAAAAGAAACGAGCAGAACATGATAGATCAGAAGAGAATAAAATGGAACTATTAGCAAAGTGAATAAAAGATGACAGACCGTAGATCAAAAACCATTAAACATGACAAAAAAACAACAAACAAAAATAAAATGTAATTTTTTTTTATAAACAAACATTTATACATGGTTTACATGGACTCCATAGATATAATGAATTTCATATTAGAAAAAAACCTAAACAAAAAAGCACTTGTCATAAGGCCCTATGCCTAAACCCGATTATTTTTTTTTTTTACCGGTGGTAAAATTTGAATGTCAAAATACCAATTTGACATTACAGTGACATACAGTTTGTTCCTGTTAATAGAGCACAACTAAGTCATACCCATGGTTATACAATTTTGTTTTAACTGGTAAAATTTAGATGTCAAAATACTCCGCTGATTTTTTAAAGAGTTTTGAATTACAGGGACATGTTGTGTGTCCCTATAAATCAGCTCAATAGAGAACAACTAAATAACCATGTCATTATAAAGTTATTTTTTAACTGTGGTGAAATTTGAATGTCAAAATACCACGCTAAGCATAATTTTTTTTTCAAGAGTTTTGAATTACAAGGACATGCATAGTGTCCTTGTAAACCAGCTTAATAGAGTACACCTAAGTCGAACCCATGTCGTTATAGTTTTTTTTTTTAACCTGTGGTGAAATTTGAATGTCAAAATACCTAGCTAAGTATAATTTTTTTCAAAGAGTTTTAAATCACAGGGACAAACTAAGTCATACCCATGTCATTAAAGTTTTTTATTTATTTATTTATTTTTTACCTGTGGTAAAACTTGATTGTCAAAATATCCCACTTAAGTATGACTTTTAAGACTTTTGAATTACAGGGACATGCAGTGTGTCTCTAAACCAGCTTAACAGAGTACAACTAAGCCATACCAATGTCATTATACAGGTTGTTGTTTTTTTTTATACCAGTGGTGAATTTTGAGTGTAAAAAACTTACCTGTGGTAAAATTGGAAAGTCAAAATACCCCGCTAGGTATGATTTTTAAGAGCTTTGAAATAAAGTGTGTCCCTGTAAACCAGCTTAATAGAGTACAACTAAGTCATACCCATGTCATTATACAGTGTTTTTCCTGGGGTAAAATTTGAATGTCAAATGATCCTGCTAAGTATGATTTTTCTTTAAGAGTTTTGACAATTACAGGGACATGCAGTGTGTCTCTGTAAACCAGCTTAATAGAGTACAACTAAGTCATATGTCATTATACAGCTTTGTGTCCCAGTAAACCACATATACCTATATTTAATTAAATTCAAACACACTTATTTTATTTCATAATGCAACGGCACATGAATTAGTTGAATAGAAAATAATAGTTCAAATCTGACTAGAATAGAACAGAACAAATTAAAAGATAATAAAATTTAAATAAAACTAAATAAAATAGGACATGGCATCTCAGAACAAAACACATGGAAACAGAATAGAAGTGAATAAAACAGAACATTGTCTAATTCATTCCATAATTTTATTTATTAACAGAACGAAAACAGATGGCGTTAAAAAAAAGAGTGGAATAAATCAGACAGAACAAAATAAAACATGACAAGAATGATCAGAAAAAATGTAACTGACTAGGATGAGACATTGTACCAAAACACAGCAACAGTAGAATGAGAAATTAGATTAAAATGGAACTAAACGGAACAGATATGAGCAGAAAAAAACAGCACAACAGAACAGACCAGAATAGAACAAGGCAAATCATAAAATGGAATTGAACTGAATATCACAACAAAGAACAGATGACAGAAAAAAAACAACTCAAAACATAACAGGCAGACAGAAGAGAATAAAATGTAATTAAATATAAAATAATAGAAAATGGTGTACAACAGTACATAAATCAAATATAGCAGAATTTGAAAGATTAAAACACAATAAAATAGGACTGAATGAAACATATCTAATTAAAATCTGTAAAATAATACGGAATAGAGCAAAACACACCTGATAAATCAGCACTGAATAAAACAAAACAGAACAGAACATGACAGAATAGAAGAGAACATTCTTACGATGGAAAGCAGACGCATTCTAGGCTTCTATTTAGCATGTCCGCATTATTTCATTATACATGCTATTTCCCGCTTTTTGTGTGACTTCATGATTTGACATTTGGAGCTTCATTTACATATCAATTACACTATTTTTCCCTTTTCTTCCTTCAGTTGCTTTCCTGTTTCCTTCTGCATCTTAATGAGTCAGATTTGCCCTCCTCTCTCTTTGTGCCAGCCCAGCACGAGCCAGTGTTCGCCACATGTGCTAATCATTGCAGCTCTACTGGCACATACACTGACAGGAAACATTGGGCGAATTGACTGGCGCACACGTGAGAAATGGCGCTCCCACATACAGTAAATGGAACGTGGCACTGTTACCGCCTGTTATCTGTTACGTTTAAATAGGTTCAATCCCAGGTGCGTGTGACCTGTTAACTGGAGAGGTACTGAGAGAAGCTTCTCAACGCTGTGCCCTTGAGCGAGAAGCGTCGGCTCCAGAGGGGGGAACGGCTCCTGCAATTAGCGTAATGTGGGTTGCTTTGGCTGAAAAGTGTTTGGTAAACAACAGACAGGCTGTAACCTGACAACATGAACCCCGGCGCTGATCCCAACAATGAGATGTACACATTCAGGTATGCATACAGACACGGCGCACTATTACTGCTGCTGTTTGCGCTTTTTATGTTCATTTAGTGCGAGTAATATCCGAACGGAATTAATGTGATTAAAAGAAATCACTTCATTTGATTTGATTGATTAATTGGCATATTATTTAGTTGATTAACTGAAATTGTGTGTTGTACATTAGCATTTTCTTTGATGATATAATTAAGTAATTAAAAAATACACTGAATTTTGAATAAAATGTTCTTAAAATATCTATAGATAATATTGTTATTTTAATTTCACTAAACTGTTGGGGACTAAACCACTGTAATTACAGGCTTCATACACATTTTTACTGCTAAAATGTTTCATGTTTACTACCTAATTTTTCATGTAATGTCTACGTATAATGGTAAAGAAGAACAAATGCACATTGAACTTACAGCATATCAAAATATGTGACAATCTATGTAGTTTATATTTCTAGCTTTAAAATAGATTTTAGAAAGTATCTTGTTGTCTGTTTGAAAATTTTAGAAAAGTTGGCTTTAGCACCTACAGTATCTTGTTAGAGACTGTTTCTGGACATAGTGCTAAAAATATATCTTGAACTATAGTAAAAGCGAAAGAAAGAGAGCTAAAGCTAAAACTGCTTTACTTATTAACGTTTTTGCAATTGAAGCTGCTTTTTACCCCATACAGAGAGCGTTACATGAAGGGATGGACAGTGCAATTCTATTTAAAATTTACCCAATATTATTATCTCAAATATATTCAAGAACACAGATATTTGTTAAACACATTTCCATGGCTTTTGGGTTCATTTGTTTTTCCAAAACTTTTCCAGGCCTTGAAAAAAACGCCTTAGTTTCATGACTTTTCCAAAACCTTCAGGTAAACATTCATGATCTAATGTTTTATGTAATGTCCATGTACACATGGTTAATAAGAAAAAAAAGAAAAAAAAAAAACGCTTTGGAATTTGTTATAGCATATCAAAAATATGTGACAACCTATGTAGTTTTATTTATTTTTATAGCTGTAAAATAGTTTTTAGAAAGTATCTTGTTGTCTGTGTGAAAAGTTTACAAATGTTGGCTTGTGCTAGTGAATAGTACAAAATAGCCTTTAGCACACAGTATCTTATGTCTGTAGTTAGAGATTGTTTCTGGACACAAAGCTCAAAATGTATCTTGAATTACAGTGAAAGTGAGTGAAAAAGAGCTATAGCTGCTTATGTTTATTGAAGTTTTTGCAATTGAAGTTGCTTTTTACCCCACACAGAGGACGTTAGGTGAAGGGACGGACAGCGCAATTTTATATAAAATATAGCCAAAATTATCATCTGAAATATATTCAAGGACACATATAATTGTTAAACAAATTTCTATGACTTATGCAAAACATTTTGAGTTTATTTGTTTTTCCGAAACTTTGCCAGGCCTAGAAAAAGCCAAAATTTCATGACTTTTCCAGGACCCTGTATTTAAATAGCTGTTTATTAAAATGTTAACTAATCTGTTTTCATTAGATTGACTGTACACTGTAAAACCCAACAGTCAACTTTAACAAATGAAATGAGTGTAATAAACTCAAAATTACCTGAAAGTTAATTCTACTCATTTGGAGAGAGTTTTGAACTGTTGAAGGTAATGAGTTAATTAAATACCTGATTACTTCAACTTAAATGGAGTAAGTTTACAGTACTCATATAGATTAGTGTTTTAACTCAAATGGTTTGTAGCAATCGGTTTCCTCAAACAGTTTGAGTTGCCTTAACTTATTGTTTTTTTTATTGTTTTTTGTTTTACAGCAATCAGTTGGTTTGAGTTCTTTCCATTTATTGGGTTTACTTTGCTCAAATTGCTTCATTTACTCAAATGAATTAAGTTCACAATACTCATAGTAAGGATTAGTTTTTGAACTTAAATGGTTTGATGCAATTGGTTTCCTCAAACAGTTTGAGTCATCTTAACTTATTGGGTTTAACAGTATAATTACAGCAAAATCTATAATATTGTACATTTATTTAGATTTTTTTCTGAAATATATGTAAATAATGTTTATTTTGTAAATCTTGTAATGGAAAATCTCTTTATTTCTAAACAGGCACTAGCTTTAATTCCCCATCTAGTGCGAGATAGCAGTGTTTATCTTTGAGTGTTTGAGTTTTGCTAATGCTAACTAATCTGTTTTTATTAGATATACTATAATTACAGCAAAATCTATAATATTGTGCATTTATTTATATATATTTTTTTCTTAAATATATGTATATAATGTTTATCTTGTAAGTCTTGTGATGGTAAAAGCTCTTTGATTCCAAACAGGCACTAGTTTTAATTTCCCATCTAGTGCGAGAAAGCAGTGTTTTTTTTTTTTTTTTTTTAGTTCTGCAAATGTAGTTACTTACCTTAATAGTTTTGGTCTGAAGTCTGAGTCCATTTAACGTGTTGATGGCTTTCTCTGCATCTTTTGGGTCGATGTAGTTGACGAAACCATAGCCAAGACTCTGCCCTGTAGTAAGAGGAAGAGAAAATAAATGTTACAGCGTGTTTAGGAAGACATAAAACTGTGAACGCATTTCTTTGAAATACGCTTCCTTTGAAAGCCAATTGCTTGTCCTTGCCAGCTCTTAAAAAAACATTCATTACAAAAACTGCATACATTATGAGAAAGACGACATTAACACTTAACGATATATGTAGCATAATGCCAGACTAGCAGCGCCTAGTGTGAGTTTATGTTTAGATAGCGCACATTAAGCGAAAGCTTTGGCTGGAAAGCTCTGACAGAGTCTTTGGTGGAATTATTTTGATTTAACCTCTTCTAACCGTCTGCTTCTCCTCTGAAGGCGAGGCAGCCATCAGCTGCTATTTGACTTAAACAGAAACCCTGCAGCTAAAGGCCTGTGTGGTATTGCTCCCCCCCCTTTTTTCCTTTTCGTTCTTTAAAGATCTCGCCACACAAGTGCAGTGGAACTCGAGAACAGCGCTGCACTTATCCTCATTAATAGAAACAGACAGCGCTAAGTCCACAGTGTACACACAAAGTGAATTACAAATGCGAACGAGTGCTACGACTTGCGCCAAACAAACATAAGCGAAAGCGCAGCAGATACCACAGGGGGCGTGAGCGGAGAACTTCTTGCTGCCCTCACTTCAAACAGCAAGCCTTCCTTCTCTTTCCGTCTGGATTATGGAGGATTATTAATATTCTCTGACATTCATAAAGAATCAGGACTGAACCGGCAAACTGAGAAGACACATGACACTATTCAATGTCTGACACTGGTATTTTAAGGTCTCCTTACATATAAATAGTCATTATTTCATTGGTTTAACAGGGATTGTATTGGTTTTACGGGTCCAATACAGCAAAATTGGGTCAACCGATGGGATTATGCTATATGTTTGTCTGATCGATGTGCTTGAGAAGGCCTGTTTTAATTAAGAGTTTTTTGTGCTTCCTGTTGTAATAAAGGCTAGCTAGTAAGACTAAACACTGGTTCAAATCATGCTCAGATTGCTGTGAGTAGAACTAGAGGGTTTACAGTACATTGGTGTTGTGATTCATATGGTATTGAGAGTAATTGAGTAGTAATGGTAGTAGTAGCTTACTGTAGCAGTTGTAAATTTCACTCCCTTAGTCTCAATAATCATACTAGCAACTGTTAGATACTTTGGTTTTTAGTGTCCTTGTTTGTGTGTTTTTCTACCATGCTGAGACGCTGGGTTTGATTTTGCTTGAAGCGTGTAGAGTAGAACAGCTGGAATTAAACTGTCAAAATATTCTCAGAAGTTTCACTCAAACTTTGTTAGCTTAAAGAGGCTAATAACACAATTTTTGAAATGCTGTAGGTGTACCGAGCAAAAAAAAATAGCAGTAAGTAGCCTTGATAATTTGGTCTAAGAAATTGAATCAGAAATGTTTTAATATAAATTTAATGACTAATGATGTAATGATAATATTTAATAATGTGATTTAAGGCATTACTATAAATTAGGTAAAATATCTGCATACACTACTCTTTAAAAGTCTGGGTTGTGTAATATTTTGTAAAGCATTGTTTACGAGAGGGCTTCTAGTGTACAGTAGCAGTGAAGCATTTACAGTATAATGTTTCTGAGGATTCCATTTGCAATACATGACATTCTTCATCAAAGAATTTAAAGAAGGTTTTCACAAAAAATATTAAGCAGATTTAAAAAGAAAACTTAACATAAGTATCAAATTACCATCCCAATTTTTTTAAATTGAAGACCAGAATAATTGCAGTAGATTTTTTTTTGTTTTCATCACAAAATAAAGCACATTAAAAAAATTCTAATAGAAAACTATTAGAAATAGATATATAATACAAAAAGTTTTTCTCTATTTTGATCAAATAAATGTCTTGGCGAGACATTTTATTATTATTATTATTAATATTTATTTATTAGTTTTTTTTATTTATTTTTTTTTCTACAAAAAATATTAAGCAGCATGAAAAAAAAAAAACTTTTCAAAAGACCAAAATTACCATCAAATTTTATTTGGGATCATGTGAAATTAAAGACTGGAGTAACTGCTGTTCAAATTTCAGTTTTAATCACAGAATAAAGCACATTTTAAAATAAATTCTCATAGAAAGTATTAGAAATAGAAATATAATATAACATTTTTTACTCTATTTTGATCAAATTAATGTCAAACATAAGCTCCAAATTATAGAACATGTGTAAGTGAAGACTGGTGTAACGGCTGCTAAATAAAAGCAATATATTTTAATAAAAATATATTTTTTCTGTATTGTAACAGTGTATATTAATATAACATTCTTGCTCTCAAATAAATGCTTTGGCAAGACATTTTATTATTATAATTATTAATACTAAAACTATTTTAAAACTAAACTAAAACTAAAACTAAACTAAAACTAAATTAAAAACTTTTTAATATTAGTTTATTTATAGTCTTATAATGTATAAATAAATAAATAAATAAATAAATAAATATATATATATATATATATATATATATATATATATATATATATATATATATATATATATATATTTTTTTTTTTTTTTTTTTTTGTGGTTGTGAATATTCTGTTCATGTTCTGTGCCAAGCGCAAAAAAGTGAGAAAGTGTGTGTGTGTTTGTGTGAGAGAAAAACAGAAATGGAGGGGTTATAAATGAAGTGTGTTTAAAAAACTCTGGATAATGATACATTCAGAAAACACACTGGGAAAGAAGAGACAGCATCTCAGCTGTGCTCCTCGCTCTCCTCCCTCCTTGGCCTAGAGCATTTGGCCCCATGTTGGCATGCCCCGTAATGCCATTTCCATTGTGTGTATATGTGCATGTGTGTGTTTGAATGGTTGTGTGTTTGAGCGTACAATAATGGGTTCATAAAACAATCTGTTTTGTAATGCCCTTTTTCTTGATGGCATTTCCATACTGTCGCTAGCAGTTGTTCTTGCCTCCTTTGGAGTTCTTGCCTGAGGATAAGGTGAGGCTGACTGAGGCCACTGCTTCAGTCAAAGGGATTTCTCCCACCAGTATAACGCACACACATTCCATCTCCATCACACAGTGGTGCAAGAGAAGATATTTCAGTCAGAGACCAGAACCAGGCTGTTTTCTAAGGAATAGCGCACACACCTACATATACTTCGTCATATTCTTAATATTTTAAGAAAATTAAATGAAGAACCCCTTAGTGAGTTGGTTAATTATTAATTTAAGTGCATAATTTCATTATTAGTCTTTGTAGTCTGTGACAATACTGTGAATAAAATCATCCTGCTTTAAAGAAAGAAGGCTGTGAGTTGTTTTGACAATCTCTAAGGGCCTTTTTTTGGCAAGGCAATTATTTAGCTAATTTAATTTCCCTGCGAACAGACACATTAACAGAACCTTAAACTGATCTCTATTAAATATCTCATATCTCATCTGTGCAGTGTAACAAACTGCAGAGGCACAACCTCAAAGAAAACATGTAATAACACAGACATATGCATGCACGCACATAGCCGTATAAACACAACTTAGTGCTGCACCTGCTTACAAACCTCCAGGCGAAGAATGGGGATGGCTGTTGACCCAACTAATCTATTAGTGAGGCTGTCTAGTTTATCTACAATTTTCAATAAAAAGGGCTTTAAAGGAGTTGAGTGTTAAAGAATGCTAAAGTCTTAAAATAACTGCAAACATGCTAAAATGTGCAGTGAGTGTGCATGTTTGCTATATTTGCACATAACTGGTAAAACAATAAAAAAAAACTTTAATGTGATTTTTAATGTGCATTTATTTGCTTTTAGAGATTTTTTAGATACACAGGTCCCAAAGTCTAAAGCGCATTGCGCAAAAGCATTAAGGACGTGTCTGAATCCACTTTTGCATTTTTAAGGATGGAAAAATACGGTCTAAGAGAGTTGTGCTTATTTTCTCAATGCGTTATGGGAGTGTTTTTATTAGTCAGTTGTTTCGTGCCATGGCGTATTCGTAGTCTCTTTACTTTCTCTTTATTTTAATTTTACTCTTTACTTTACTCTTTTGCTTTTGCGGATAAGGAAACCGTGTTGTACGTACTCCACTGAAGACATCCATTAGCCTACATATTTTTGTTTAAACACAAAGATTTGTTTCAAAACAAATCTTGTTTTATTTCAAAATTCAGTTCTAATTTCCAGTAAACTAATAAATGAAAAATAAAAACAAAGTGTGGTCCAAGTTATATCCAAACACCCATCCTATTCTTATGTCCAATATGATGATGTGCACATCTTCAAAACCTGACAGGTGGACAAATCTAAACTTGTTTTTATTAAAACAAATATAAATATGCATATTCTAAATAATACTGCTAATAATAATAAACTAAAAGATAAAAAACTGAAAAAGCTGCCCGAGCTAGTGGTTTTTATATCTGAGTAGTAAATAATAATTTTTCGTAACATTTTAATCCTTTATTATAATTTTTCATATGTAAAGATAATTGTCTACTGCTGAACATCCTGTGTCTATTAAGAAATGTGTAAGCACTTTAAACCAGCTTTTAGTTGGTCAATGGCATGGTCTATTTCAGTTTCCTTAAAATAGCAACGCACCAACAATGCCCCTTAACACACCTCCTTTATAGACCAGCAAAACCTTGAGTCCACAAAGTGGTGCAAATAGATTTGCTATGTAAACAACGTGGTGCAAAATGTGAAAATTAGAGTTGTGCTGGTCTGAAAATAGCACTAAATGACGCCTGGGTGTGTGATAGGGCCTGGGTGTGTGATACAAATTTTTATAATTTGTAATTTTCTATTTTACTCTTATCTTTAAAGGGTTAGTATCGTAAGCATAAAACTTTCATCCATAACAAATAAAGGTATTTTTTAAGATAAAATATGAGCAGTTTCTTGAAAGTTTTTCTAAATCTAAACAGTAATACATATAAATAAAGCAGCTTAATGCTTTTGAAGAAAAAAAAAATCACTTAGTATTGGAAACAGGCTAAACGTAGTCTTTTATTCACAAGCTTTGATCAGAGAACATAAACATCATCTATCAACTTATCCAATGATAAGACAATACATGGTTTGGAAAATAGATTAAAGATGTACTCACTCATTAAATAAACCTTGTTTGAACAGAAAACCAGAGAATATATCCATAACTTATCCTGGTTTAGTAGATATTGAACTGAATTGATGGTGTGGCGTATTCTGTGCTATTTTTTAACTGTCAGTCTATGGATAGACTGGGCATCTATGGCCATTGTTTTGTGGCTTTCGTTGTGTTTTTCAACATTCTGTGCCGTGAACATTGTGTTGTCAAGACTATGTGTCAAGTTAAAAATAGTTCAGCTTAAAAACGTGTCTTGAGACCCCTGTATTCTGTTCCGTTCTGTCTTTTTTTGTAGCTGTTTTTGAACACAAGATTGCGTCCTGTGCGGCGGCCCCTTAGAAGTGCACTGGACAGAGTCTGGTGGACCCAATTATATGGGGCTTCAGTCAAGCCAACTAGTTGTTCTGACAACCCGTGTGTTTTTGCACATAAAAAAATCAATATCACACGTATGGTGCCCATACGCGAGTTTATATAAAGTCAGTACAGTATATTTGGACATATATATGGTATACACACCTACACAGAAGAGAAAATTCAGTTCACGCAACCACATCATATACCCACGCAGAGACAGCACATGAATACAAAGCGCATACAAACACAATCTCTTCAGCACAGCCAGGGTTACCTACAATAGACAGCAGCGTAGGTACCAGAGAGGGTTACAGTCAGGGCTGCCTCATGAATTTATTATTGAGGGAAGTAAGAATCACAGAGAATGTTTCATGGCAAAGTCAGCGCTCTGCTATCCTGCATCAGACCTTCTCAGTGAATGTTTCATGTCATGTTTGATCTACAGAAGTGTGATTATATTCTGTCATAAACATGCAGGGCAGAATGTGCTGTTTACGTAGAATCAAAGAGAATATTTTCCGTTCTTTTTTCTTTGTCAAGCGAGATGATCGATACACATAAACTGCGTAAATTGTGAAGCTGCAACAAGGTGATTGAGGATTTTGACAGAGCCCATTAGGAAGAGCAATAAACATCAAATGCCACGGCATAAGAGAATTACCTCTATGCTGTTTAATTAGTGTAATGGTAACATTAACTTATATATTTTAATTGTCAATTAAATTTGAATCTGAAATGATGCATTGTGCTTTTAATGAGCTTTTAATGAGTGCGGATCTCCATTTTTCTACCACTTTCCGTTCCCCAGCAGGATAGACGTGCAGTCGAATTTGGAAACATTGGAAGGGTTTTTCAAAGACAATGCTTAACACCAATTAAAAGGATATTTTTCACAAATAAACAGCTTATGACTATTAGTGTGTAGGCTCCTGATGGGTTTTTCATTGCAATGGGACACGGCTGAAGCTGGAGCGTGATAGTGATGCTCCAAAGCTTGATGTGTGGTTATGTGTGTAAACTAAGTGTGTGTGTGTGTGTGTAAACTAAGCAGTGCAGGTTTGGCTTATGGAAATCCAAAAATGGGGAGAAAAAGCATATTTCTTCATCACAACAACCCAAAGTGTATGTGCACAAGTATAATTAGATATAAACAAATATATTATATATCTTTAAGCAATGTACTTTACACTAAGGTGCAGAAGTTTGCATATTTAAATGTTTTGAGAGATACTTATGCTCGTTCTGCTTTTATTTGATTAGAAATCCGAATGTGATATGATAAAATAATTAAAAATAACTCCCCATATAACAAAAATACCTCTGCGCATTTAATAGTGAAGTTCCAATAAATCTTATAAGCAGGGTTTTTACACATTTTTACTACTAAAGTTCCACTATTTTTCTAGCACTTTCAAGTTAATTTTCATAACTTAATGTTTTATGTAATGTCTATGTACTGTATTTACATTGTAAATAATAAAAACAATGCACGTTCAAATTTATTACAGCATATCATTAAAAACACAAAACAAATCTAATTAGTTTGAATTTATTTTATATATTTATTGTATGTAAAAATTTATTTAGGTAATGCTTACACATGGCAGTTCATTCCCGCTGTGGCACCTCTGAAATTGAGACTAATCCGAAGGAAATTGAAAGAATAAATGAATTTTTAAAAAATAAAGAATAGAATAAATGATGTTTTTGGCCAAAGACAAATAGGAAGACAACTAACCAATCATTCATTCATTCATACCCCTCCAGCTGCAACCCATCACTGGGAAACACCCATACACACATCACACACACAGTACACTAAGGCCAATTTATGCATACTCTACACAGAAATGCCAACTGACCCAGCTGAGGTTTGAACCAGCGACCTTCTTGCTGTGAGGCGATTGTGCTACCCACTGCGACACGGTATTGCCTCATCTTCTTCCTTTAATCTAGGCTTTTTTAAACCAGTAGGCATCTAATGTCATTTCCATGAGGTGATTTATGCTGCTACAATCCTATGTTTGTCTTGTCTCATCTGTTTTTTTTTTTCTTGTTCCTGTTTTGCTTAGAACACATTCAATTGGCCACTTCCAGCTTGCTTGATCCTGATTGGCCTACAGTGTTTTAAAAAGCGATGACACCACTTCCTTGGCAGCCATCTTGTTTTTGGTCACTTGCTTGTGTTTGTTGAAATGTTTGAATGTGGTATAGTGCAGAGTTTTTGGATGTGTTAGGACTGGGAATATTGAGATTTGTGAGTACTGTTTGTTTTGTTTGACTTCTGAGATAATATTGAGATTTGTGAGTACTGTTTGTTTTGTTTGACTTCTAAGATTATATTGAGAATTGTGAGTACTGTTTGTTTTAGTGTTTGCTTTGTTTATGATACTTTGTTCCACCGGCTTGTTTGACCTTTGTTGCCTGCTGACATTGATTTTGCATTGTCCTTCAAATATGGTTGCCTGTTTTTGTAAATAGATTGTAAATAGTGTATATATTGGGATAGTAATGAGTTTGACGCCATTTTCTTTGTAAAACCTTTTGGCCTCTGTTTTTGTGTTAGGTAGTTAGGGAAGTGAATTGTACTTTCTTTTCTTTTATTTTTGATCAGGTAAGTTAGAGATTTAATATAAAGGAATTTTTGTTTGTTATTTTGGCCTTGTCAGCTCCCAAATTCAAACCCCAATAAATCTTTGAATTCATTTTTGTCGTCTTGTCTTTCATGTTGTGCACCATCCCTAGACGGTGCGTAACAATGCAAATGTTGTATGCAACAGTTGTAGTTTAGACTATATTGTTTACGTGGCGGACGTTGCATGCTCTCTCTTTGTATCTATGTGTCTCTCTTGTTAACAAGCTCAAATACTTGCGCTACATGACAATATATAAGCTTTTTGTCCTAGTATATGAGATTTAAGGATTTGGGACTTTGCTGAAGTCTGTTTCGAAATGAAATCATCAGAGTTAAACGTCATTCGCAACAGTTTTTAATGACGAGCGACTTGCATTGACAGGTAAAAATTGGATCTGCCTGCTTACACTGCAAACACGAGAGCACAGATCAGATTCCTATTGGATACATTTCCACATTTGAACAAGGCTTGAATCTGATTTGAGTAAATCAGGATCCATGTGATTTTCTTCCAGCTTACACATACATGGGGCATATCCGATCTGTGCCACATGGGAGAAAAATTCGGAATTGGGTCACTTGAACCATGCAGTGTAAATGCAGCCTATGTGTCTTCTTTTTGAGGCTTTTAAAAGTTAGTTACAGTAGTTAGTTAGTTGCTTTATGCATGGTCTTGTGATGGTCACAAGCAATCATCAATTTCAATTTGTAATTTCCTGCAGATCGAGAGCCTCATACTGAAATGATGTGGGTGCCAATGAGGAGCAAAGATAGCTGATTACAAATCACGTACTTCCAGGTGGTCCATCCCCAAACGGGCAACTGCCATTGAGATGAGCGGGAATGCTTACGGATAACAGGTATTATAGACCCCCCGCTGTATGATTTTATAACCTGGGGTGTATGTTTGTGATCCAGAAAATATGATCCATAATATGCACAGCTGCATGATGTTCCCAAGAGATGTTGCTTAAGTATGCTGTCATGTTTGTGAACCCGATGTACTGTATGTGTGCATGAAAAAAACATCATTATTGGTTGTAGCATCTCTATGCCGGAGTTACGAGGTCCCAAAGACGCTGTCCTCTTTTTTTTTTCTAGTAATCATCGTCTCAATGATAGCAATGATGAGGAAGATGAGGAAGGGCAGACCTAAGCTACCCGGGTCTAGGTCTACTTTAGCTCTTGAGGAACACGCTGAGTTAAATGGGAGGAATGAGATGTTTCTCTCTCCACTAAATTGAGGCTGTTTGGAGTGAGAGGCTCCATTTGGAGGAGTCGCATTTGAACCATTACGCCTCTTACCTCAGCAGCAGGAGTCAGAGTGTGCGAGATGATAAAATGAGTGTGTGTCCAGTGGGTGTCCTTTCTGTCTTTCTCACGCACACTTTATGGTACATATCATTTACTATAACACACTTGCGTGCGCACACACATATTACGCTGTGCTCGACATCATTTATCATCAAAGCTTTGCACATGAAAGATATATTTGGCTGATTTTCCCTGTTCTGCGGCTTGGCAGTGAGCTAAAAGTCTTCACGCTAGATTTTTACTAATTTTCCCCCTCTCTCTACATCAATTGTTGATACATAATTTAAAGGCCCAGTGCTTCCATTGATTGAAAATGAGATGAACATTGTAGCAAACACAGCACTGCCTCCAGCAACACCCCCCTCCTCCCCACAAAACCCTCCGGCAGCCATGTTGTGCCGACAGTTGCAGTTCCCTTAAGCTTAAATCAGGTGGGAGAGCTGAAACTAGCATCCGCTTGAGAGAGAACAGCAGCACAGACGCGAGATGACAGCTCAACGAGCATGTGACATTAACGCACCTTGATATCACAAAGCTCTCTGGCTACGAACAGGAAAATCTGTTTGGTCAGACTTAAATTTAGTCACATTTAGGATGTGGAAGGCAAAAAGAGAGAAAGGACGAAAATCCATTTCAATTTGTCAAAACAAATGTATCACCGCTGCTGCTTGCTTGACATTTCGCCCTTGTTGCTACAGCATCAAGGGACAGAGACATGTCTCTGCAGTAAAAGACATCTCAAAGACATTGTTTGCTACATTTTATATAGTATACAAGTACACCATTGCATCACAGCTTGCGTAATGCCAAAATATGGCAACTTTACGACTTCATTTAATTAGCTTAGTGATCTTCCATCCAAAGAGACAAAAGCTGACTGAAGTGTAATTGGATAATGTAAGGTGAAATGAGATAATCTCTATTCTTAATGCTGTTTATCGTTGCATCTAATAGCCTTAATTCGACCCATTTGTACATAAAACACTTAAGGGATGCCTAAGTGCTCTCTCCCAGACAAAAGCATCATTCTGATTGGATTTGCATTAGAGATTCATATTTCGCTAAGAGGTTGTGTAAAACCATTAGCTTACCTCACCTTGTGCGAACCTAAGGTCTGTTCTTGTGTACTTACTGTACTTGCTGTGTATTTTAAAAACAAAAGTTAATATTGTACTTTTAACTGTTAATTGCAAATATGAAAAGTATTGGAAACATTCAGACCCATAGCCAGCCTGGTAAAAGGAGTGGTTCTTTATTTCTCGAAAACATAAAAGGTTTAAATACTGCGTTTATATTGACATTTCAAACAAATTCTTTGCTGGATTATCATCATACCCACACTTTTTGATGTAGCAAAAATTTTTTCTAAAGATTTAGAATAAAGAAATGTTCTATCTAAAATTTTAAAATCCAAATTTATTACATCATATCATTAGAATATAAAATCGGCCACTTTATTAGGTACACCTTACTAGTTCGGGGTTAGACCATCTTTTCCGTTCAGAACTGCCTTAAACTTTCATGGCATTGATTCAACAAGGTACTGGAAAATTCCTCTGAGATTTTGGTCCATATTGACATAATAGCACCACACAATTGCTGCAGATTTGACGGCTGCACATCCATGATGCAAATCTTCCATTTCAACACATCCCAAAGGTGCTCCATTGGATTAAGCACTGGTGACTGTGGATGCCGTTTGACATCTCAGTCATTTTCCTTGGTCTAAATTTGGCCAATATAAAAAAAAAAATTAAAACATGTACATATGTTTTATACTTTCTTACAAAGCTGGATATTGGACTAAAAGAAAATAATGTTTGCATTGGCCAAATCTGATTAGCTGAAGTCACGCCAACAGTATTCCACTTGTTCTTAAAGCCTTCTTCAATGGCTTATTTTTACATTTATGATAGCATGGTATTGGCTCAATTATATGCAACAAATTAAAGACCTTTGTCAGTGGGGGGTGGGTCTTTCAAACCAGCCGAACCCCACTGGCTACGAGCCTGATCTTGGATTGAATAGTACGCCGGTAAATACGATGTTTTGAAAATATGATATAATGTTGTTTTATGTAATGCAAAAACATTGTGAGCTTCATATGCAATTGTAAAACTCAAATGTACAACTACTTTACAAAATCTAACTAAGACTATGGTTTTATTATAAATATTTTTTTGTATAGGATATAAACTGATGTTAAAAAGTTTGGGGTTGGTAAGTTTCAAGCAAAATAGCACCATTTACTTGACCAACACTCAGTAGTGTATTGTAATATTATTACTATTTGAATGATGACTTTTTGAGCCATAATTGTAGTCTTCAGTATTAAATGATGTTTCAGAAATAATTGAATAAGATGATTTGATGTGGAAAATATTTCTCGTTATGATCGATGATAAATAGTTGTGCTGCATAATATTCTACTCTTAACAAAAACAAATCTTATTGACTTAATCATATTTGCAAGATTAATTGATAGTTTGTGAAATAAAGATCTTCATTTACAAGAAACTAACATGCGCTTTTATGTGAAATACCTTCAATGAATGAGACTTACAGTCAGACTGCTGAACTTTTAGTTTGTTTTGTTTTCTGCTTTCTACTGAGTTCCATAGGCACTGATTTAGTGTGGGTTGGCACATTGGTAACATCAGTCAAACTAAACATCCAGTGATTTCACCAACTCACACGCTAGTAAACCCTATACTGTAAATCTATCTGAAATGATGCGTCTGTATTTTGCTGTGCCAGGCTGGCGACAGCTGGAAGACACAGGAATCTCCCGCCCCCGTTCCCCCACTCTGCTGTGCTGGAGCCTGGGGCGTGTTGGCATGTAGCCTGTAGTGTGTGGGCTGTCTGGGAGGAGTGTGCATGTGGAAACGAACGGAGCCCCTGTAAATCTGGGACACCCCAACGAAGCGACGTCAGACCCCGCATACTAGATGACAACACTGGCAGCCACCCCAGGGAACGCTGAGATCCCACGCTCACTTGGAACTGCTGGAGCTGCATGGAGCCAGTGGCTAATGCCAAGCTAACCGCAAGGTAATATTTGTGACTAACCTCAGTAGCACTTTGTGGGTTCGCAATATTGCTAGAGAAAAAAAAAAGAACAGTGAAGTTTGTAATAAAGGAAATGTTGGCTGGAGTTTATAGGAATTATTGCTGTTCAAGCTTGATTCCGTATAACATGGATAAATGCTGACTTACTTGGTATATAGGAGGGTATTTTAGGTGAATATTTTGAATCTGTGTTTATTGGAAATGATGCCACTGGTGAGAGAGGAAACTAGTTTTCTGTTCAGTTTAGTAAACAAAGGGTGTTTTTTTTCAGCCTTATTTAGTTTGGTTGAATTGCACTAGAGTTTGCTTTCCCTGTTGGTGCAGTTCGTTTGGGCAAGTTTGAATGTAGCAATCGCACTCGTGTGAGCACCAAACGCGGACCAAAAAGTGCACTGAAACATCCCTGAAGAGGTAGTCTTGGTACGCTTTCAAACAAGAACTGGAGTGGTTTATTTATGGTAAGAACAAGATCCAAACGAGGACAGACCCAACCACAAAAAGCACTGCGCCTTTTTAGAGTAATCCAGGGGAAAAACATTGCCTGATGGATCGTTGGTAATATTTCCAGATGACCATTTCATAGTTCCTCCTAAAGTGACTTGCGATGTGCCATTGCCATTTGCAATGCATTGCATTGTTTTCCAGCCGCAGCAGCGCTTCATTCTGCAAATGTATTGTTTGTCTAAAGTGATATACAAACTATATAGTATACTTTGACAAGGGATACAATCAGCCAGCGCAGTCATCCCTCCATAGTAAACCACACTTTGTGTCTGTCGGTTTGTTTACTTGCGTGAGTTTTATTATCATTTTCTCACATGTTAATTCTGACCAATCGAAAAGCAGTTAGGAAATACGTTCAATAACATCTGGCCAATGAGTGATGTGGATTTTGTCACATGATTGCATTATGGTTTAGTCTTATTATTGTGGTGTGAAAAGCACCCAAAAATAGCAGGAAAATGCTACAATGTATCATTTGTTGCCCTTGGTCCAGACCAAATGAACCGAACAACAGATGTGAAAGCACCCAAAGATGCATGAGAATGAAAGCAAAAGTGATAAATGTGAGCAAAGAATTCAACACTACAAAAAACGTGGCTGCTGGATCTTTGACTTTGGTTTAGTAAGTCAGACCTCTAAGCTAAATATTTAGTTACTTTTAACCTCTCTGGCAAAATATAAATAACATATTAATATAATTTTTAAAATCCTAAATTTAAATAGGCTTGATAGTTTCAGAATGAAAAGAAAAGACCAAGGAAAAAACAGTTAGCATTAACACTTTGTTTCCCAGAATGCGTTGTCTGTGATGAATTATTTTTAAAGTGCAGTTGAGTGCTGAATTTCCTCCTTCTGCCATTCCAATACAGATTTTCTTTTGGATGTGGCCAATTCAAATTCATCCTCAAGAACTATAAGTTGGCCAATTTTCGATTATGATTGTAGCTCACCAAACACAAGGCCATGGCTCCAACTCCGATACAAGATTGCAGCAAATATCAGCAGCAATTGGAGAAAAAAATAAAGCCAAATTTCCCCCATTCACATTTTTATATAACCCAATAGAAAGTAAATAGCCTTCTCTGTAAAAAACAAAACAATAAAACAGAAGGTGATTGGTTTATTCTTGTGCTCATGTTTGTCAGCGGCTGTGCGATGGTGACAGAAAGTTCATTGTCAAACAATGTAAATGAGGTCTGAATGTTTTACCCTGAATAACAACCTATCATTTACTTTGTTTACTCCAGGCTGAATGCGAAACACATCACGACGTCGAATTATGTGAGGAAGTTGATGTTCCCTGCAATCACCACGGTAGCTAATTCCTGCTATTCTATCAGACTTTTTCCCCCAATACCAATTTCTCCTGTACAATTTCAGCACTTAGGCACCACGTTGTATGTGTTTGGTTGTTTTAATTCAGCCTTATGCTGTTTTTAACAGAAAATGACAAAACATGGAAAACAGTTCATGATTTATTTCTACAGCATCAGATAAACACGGCGCATGTTTGACATGGAGATTTTTCACACGTTCGCAGCAGTCTAACACTTACTGAGGTGTTTCAAACCTCAACGTGCTTTTGCAAACATCAAGCACAATGAATTTTTCATGCCACTACATCTGCTTTTCCCTGCAGTTTTTCATCAGTATGATGGTGTGAGTTCCAGCACATCTGCCAAGGAATGCTAAGATGTCTTCCTGGTTTTAAATCACATGCCATCCTTAATTTGCTAGTGGGTGGAGCAGGCTGCTCTTCGGTCAGTATAGAGACACGAGTCATACAGTATACGCTTCCGCATTGATGTCGGCTCAGCTTGTCTGCAAGGTTAGCATGCGCTAAGCTTGGCAGCAGACCGTGGACACCGCGTTCGGGTCAGCAGCATGACAGATGGTTGGGTGCTCGCCGTACGAGTGGGTTGTGTACCTGAACAAGCAGTCGCACAAAGCAGCTTTGATGTAAGCTACATAAGTGTTAAACACAGAGTGAACTGATAGCAGCACCGCCGCCTGTGCCAACCCATTAAATACCAACAATGGCATCTGCGGATTGGGCAAGAAGGGGAAAATAATGAAGCAAAATGGCAGGCGACAAAAGCAGGTTGGGAGCGATAGCATGTGCCGCTTGCTTTTCTGCTACACAGGGAGAGGCCTAAACCGCAGGGGGGGTGGTGTGAAGGGGGTTGGCGCTGTTTCTCTGAAGCCATTTTTAATCGTGAGGTAATTATTTACTGCTTGAAGAATATGAACAGAAGATTATCTGCAGTCGCTCTTTTTTTTTTCCCTCTTCTCCTCATCAGATGGAAAATCACAGATGCAATCAATTCACGTCCCTGCCTGAGTGTGTCCTTTTTCTGCGGTATCATTATAAACACAATTGTGTTCATTTTCACGCGCAAAAAAAGGATCCGCAGAGCTGGAGAACCTGACAAGTATCCAATTCTTTTCCCCTTTCGAACCGCCGCTCAATCAGTCTTTTCCATTTTGCTTTGTGCTGATAGCCAGAAGCGTTAACACTTTCTTAATGTATTCCATTAAAAGTTTTCATTCAATATGATTCCTGGCTCACAGAAAATCACCATTACTCCCTATGGGCTATGTGTTTATCCTCACTATTAGCACAGAACGGGTGTTGCTGAGGTAGCAACACTGGGCCGGGGATGTGTGCATTTAGAGTAGGGGATTTTCAGCTTGATTCAAACTTTTAAAAACAAAGGCTTTCCGCTAAGTTAGCAGCATCGCCATCTGCTTTATTCGGCATCTCGACACAATCCTTGCGGTAATGACTTCTGAAATGCTTTCCCCACTGTGAGGTATGTGATAAAGCCGCTTCTGCTGACACTTTACATAATCGCTGATAAATATTGGCCCACTGTCTCTTTTAATTCACAGTCTACAGAAATGAATTATTCTTGGAATTATTCTTTTGTGCAAAGAATCAACAACAAAAAAAAAAAAACAACAACAACTAATAAATAAATTAAGCTAATATACAATAGGTTATGTGTTTGATGCTGTTTTGTCAGTAAACTTCATATAGTCTGTTTTAGGCTTCAGGGACATATGTGTGAGAGGAATGAGATTACTTATTTATTTAACCTTAAGATTATTGCATTATTTTGTTTTGTTTTAAATGCCAAGGTAACATTAAAGGGGTAGATTGCACCAAAATCTAAATTTACTCACTATTTACTAACGCTTCACTTGATCCAAAGCTGTTTGAGTTTCTTTTTTTTTCACAAGAAATAGGATATTTTAAAGTAAGCTGAAAACCTGTAAGCATTGACATCCATAGTAGAAAAACAAGTACTATGGAAGTCAAAGGTAACAGGTTTTCAGCTTTCTTTAAAATCTTCTTTTATGTTTAACACAAACAGTTTAGTTTCAAACTTAAACAGTTTTAGAACAAAGGAAGGTGGACTAAATAATGACATTTTTAAGTTTTGTATGAACTATCCATTTAGCTATGTTTTGTTTGCAATAAGGTTAAAATTGTTAACAGTAGATAACCTCACTAGATACCATAAACAACAAACTTGAGTTTCAACTACACACACACACACACACACACACACACACACACACACACACACACACACACACACACACACACACACACATTTTAACTATATACTGTATATAGTGCAATACATATTTAGTTTTTTTGTTAATTACTTTATTTTGTTAGTTACTTTTTGTTATTTACTAAACAGACAAAAAGTGTGAAATACTCTTAACATGAATTTACAGTTTTTTTAATTGGTTTGGAACCATTTTCACAAGCAATCAGTACATTTTCAAAACTCTTAGTACTTATATCACAGATCATCAAAGTACCTTTTTCCAAACATTTCAGCATGTGTTCAGTTGTGTTCGTACATTACAAATAATCATAAAATATCCTTTTCACTGCACAAAGTGTTTCATCTAAATAAATGGTTCATTCACAGTACCTGCTTTTATAAAGCTATTCATATCAAACTTGATTGCCATCTTTTTTCATTCAGTTTAATACATTTGTCTCTTATTTAATTCAACTTTTTAATCAATAAGTCGTTTATTGTGTCTATAGATATTTAACTTGTCTGCTTGTTGTCTGATCGTTTGTAAGTTACAAACTTTCAGAAATACCAATTACTTATTATTTTCACCTGATGATCACAGTTAGATACATTTAAGTAACTTGCAAAGTAAAATTAAATTATATTACAATACAGTGAATACATTTTTTTTGCACGTGTATGTAAATGATTTGATGTGTTCACATAGAAATCTGCTAAAAAAAAAAAAGCAAATTACATTTATGACATACAAGTTTATATTTGGATTTCCACAAATATAGTTAAAATGGCTGTTTACATAGTTTTGTCGACCATTGGAATTCCACATATGTTTATCTAGGTTCAAATATATATGTGTGCATGTGTGAAGCGGTTATTTTTTCAATATTTTTAAATAACTCCTGCATAGCATATTTTATATATGTGAAATACAAATATGAACTTGTCTGTCATATACAGTTGAAGTCAGAATTATAACTCCCCCTGAATAACTAGCCCTGTTTATTATTTTTTTTCCCAATTTCTGTTTAATGGAGAGTTTTTTCCAACACATTTTTAAACAAAAATTTTTATTTCTAAACACAGGTTTTTAAAAACCTATAATCTCTAATAACTGATTTATTTTATCTTTGCCATGATAACAGCACATAATATTTGACTAGATATTTTTCAAGACACTTCTATACAGCCTTAAGTGACATTTAAATGCTTAACTAGGTTAATTAGGTTAACTGGGCAGGTTAGGGTAATTAGGCAAGTTAATGTATAAAGATGGTTTGTACAATAGACTATATCGAAAAAAAAGCTTAAAGGGGCTAAAAATTTTGACCTTAAAATGGTTTTAAAAAATTAAAAACTGCTTTTATTCTAGCCAAAATAAATAAGAGTTTCTCCATAAGAAAATATATTACCAGATATACTGTGAAAATGCATTTGCTCAATTAAACATAATTTGGGAAATATATAAAAAAAGAAAAAAAATCTATATTTCTGACTGTAACTTTATGTAATTTGCATATATTGTCATATATTAGATTTCTATATGGGTTCTTTGATCATGTTTTCATGTTATATAAACTTTTAAACAAGATGTAGTTTTTGTCAGTTTGCTGTGATTGCTGTGTATACAGTTTAACAGAACAATAATATTAATTCAGCACTGAGAGAAATTTTAAATCTTTATCTTGTATTTTTGGCCACTGAATGAACTGATTGTTAAAAGTACTATGTTGAAAAAAAGATCTTGCTGTTTTGTTTTGGTGATTAAAGCAAATTTTCTAAATATATAGCACAATGATCTTGTGTTCTGAAACAATGACTGTGTGGAATGAAAATATGTGAAACTACAATGAAATCAATGTTACAAATGTGATCAGTTTAAAGTTTTGTGCTAAAAGATGTAAAACATGTACACTTTATGAAAATAGTACCAAACCATTTAAAAGCCCAAAGTAAAACAGCCTTAGCAATATCCCAAAATATAATTTCCATAACAGAATGAATGGTGTATTTAAATGTGCTGATCTTGCATGTGGATCAACTGTTAGAAGTTGTTAGTAGACTAGTTAGAAAATGTGTTTTAAGGGATTTTGCTATCTAAAAGAGAGTGCTCCTTGAAGAAACATCCATGCGTGTATGACTACATTAAATAAAAGATTGAGCCTCAGGTCTCCAGTGCACTGCAAGTACAGCCAGAGGTCAGAAAGAAGATGATGAGAGAGCATGTGTGCTTTTGAAAGTGCAAGAAGAGGAAAGAGAAGGACGGATAAACAATCTAGGGTGGCACTTTAGCAAGCGGGAGTCACCCAGGCTTGACAGGGCAAGAGAACAGTAGCCGTGGCAAACGGTACATCACTGCATTGCATCTCATCAAAGCTGACAGGAGCGGGGGAAAGAAAAAAGGAAAAAAAGAAGAAGCCTGTCTATTACGTGCAAAGGCCCAAAGCTTCTCACCTTGTCGAGGGAGCCGTCTCTAGCTAGCTTTTCAACTGCCGTGTACAAGGCTTGCTCGAACGTCAGAATTCTTTGAAAAGCTGAGAAGTGACTTCACGCCGACGTCCAAACCCTATAGATGAAAGTCGTGCGGAGAGCTCAAGAAGGTTGATATGGTCAAATATTATGACATCTGGGTTCAGATGTAATCTCTGATGCCCCACAATCTATTTTGAACCCCAGACAGCAGCTAATGACGGCAGCAGACAGAACTCGCTGCCTCCTTGTGCGCTCTGCTTTTACAATGATCAAAAAGCGATTTGTTAGCTTAAAAATCTGAACTGGGAAATTGCACCCCTGGGATCCCAGAGCAAAGAGTGCGGTACAGGGAAGAGCTGTGTTTATGATGCACTATGTGTTCCTGAGCCTGAACAAAGACTAAGTAGTAAGACAGTGAGTGATGTTATGTTATCTTTTGGCTAATGCAACCAGCTACTTATAAAAAAAAAAAAAAAAAAAACACGTTGCATTTGGTGTATGTGACCATATCCTGAGACTTTCCCACATGTACGGGCTGAAAAAGGAGCATGTGTCAACTCTCATGATGATGATTCTAATGACGATTCTGTTGCCCAACCATCTGACTGCCTGGCAATGAAATCCTGCAAAACCTGTGGTCAAGAGCCAAGAGTCTTTCTCTCCCTTCGTCTCTCTCTCTTGCCTTTTGTCTCAAAACCAGTGGCTTTAGGCCTGGCCCTGTTTTAATGAGATTATCCAGAGCGAAGTGTCACTAAGTAGGATATAAAATGGAGGCCATTATCTGGCATTATTTCTGAGCAGCCTCCCCATCCATCTGCTTACCACCCACATAGTCACTACGGTGGGATTAGAACTCTTATTAGCAGGGGAGTGCTGCTTAAACACCTCTATGTCCTCTTTTTCTCTCCTCCTTTCTCTCTGGGCACTGTAAACAATAGAATAGCCCCTCTCGTCCAATGTTTCCAACTCCCGAATTGTCTTACAATTTAGGTATGATGATGTACAAGTGTATCAGACAGATCCAATGACACAGTGATTGTATCACTGTGGATGCCAATTTGGAGAGAAAATTAAGGATGCTTTACATTTTATTATAAGGGTATGTTTTATTTGTATGTTTTTTTAAGTAAATTTTTTTTAGGTTTTAGGTCAGATGTGCTTTGTACCTTGTTACATTTAAATAAATAATCAACATTTTATAAAATAATACATCTTTGTCTAATTACAATTATACATTTTTAATAAGCACTGGTCAGAATAAACGTGTATTATTTTTGACTTTTGTTAAGCTAAATGATGATGAAACATTATTTTTCATTTTATTTATTCATTCATTCATTCTTTCATTCATTTTCTTGTCGGCTTAGTCCCTTTATTAATCCGGGGTCGCCACAGCGGAATGAACCGCTAACTTATCCAGCAAGTTTTTACGCAGCGGGTGCCCTTCCAGCCGCAACCCATCTCTGGGAAACATCCACACACACATTCACACACACACACACACACACACACACACACACACACACACTCATACACTACGGACAATTTAGCCTACCCAATTCACCTGTACCGCATGTCTTTGGACTGTGGGGGAAACCGGAGCACCCGGAGGAAACCCACGCGAACGCAGGGAGAACATGCAAACTCCACACAGAAACGCCAACTGAGCCGAGGCTCAAACCAGCGAAATTCTTGGTGTGAGGCGACAGCACTACCTACTGCGCCACTGCTTCGCCTTTTTTACATTTAATTTAATATATATATATTTGAAAAATAAAGTAATAACTTGGATATAATGCACTTTTTTTTACTACCTGACAATAGTATTGTCGTCGATCCCAGTAGTAAAAGCAACAAATAACAACTTGACTTCTATTTGATCATTTGGAAAAGTGGCAGAAGATAGATTTTTCCGATGAATCATCTGTTGAACTGCATCCGAATCATCACAAATACTGCAGAAGACCAAATGGAACCAGCCATGGACCCAAGATTCTCACAGAAATCAGTCAAGCTTGGTGAACGAAAAATCATGTTTTGGAGTTACATTCAGTATGATGGTGTGCGAGAGATCTGCAGAGTGGATGACAACATCTACAGTCTGAGGTATCAAGATATTTGTGCTGCCCATTACATTACAAACCACAGGAGAGGGCAAATTCTTTGGCAGGATAGCACTCCTTTTCATACTTCAGCCTCCACATCAAAGTTTCTGCAAGCAAAGAAGGTCAAGGTGCTCCAGGATTGGCCAGCCCAGTCACCAGAAGTGAACATTATTGAACATGTCTGGGGTAAGATGGAGGAGGAACCATTAAAGATGTATCCAAAGAATCTTGATGAACTCTGGGAGTCCTGCAAGAACGCTTTCCTGGTCATTCCAGATGACTTTGTTAATAAGTTATTTGAGTCATTGCAGAAATGTATGGAAGCAGTCCTCCAAGCTCATGGGAGTCATACACAATATTAATTATTTTTTCACTGCACCATGACTTTATATTCTATATTGTACATTATTTCTGTTAAGTGACAAGACTTTTGTTTAAGCAAAGTCAGACCTTACTGTCTTAATTAAATAAGTAAAAACTAAGACGTGATCATATTTAATTTTGCTAAAATTAGCGTAAACTAGAGGCTTTTGCCATTTGATATGTCACTTCTGATACCAAATCATCAACTAGAAGTTAAGTTATTATTTGCTGTTCCTAAAACTTAAATAAGCGATAAGTGCATTTGTGTAAAATAACTTTTGAAAATTAAATTTGATGCAAACACTAAACTAGTAAACGTGTTTATTATTCGGTGTTTTTGTCAGTAACGACATGCTTTTTTTCAGCTACTATTATTCAAATATGTGATTCATTCTACTAATTAATTTGATTAACATTTTAATCAATCGGCAGCTACGTTAAAAGCTAATGACTCCTCCTGTTCCAACTTAATTGGCTCGCATCCCAAAGTTTTGCTTTCTAACTAACCTATAATACCCAAGACATTGCATCCCTTCTGCCTCTGCTACACAGTTCATTATGCAAATCGAATGCAAATTTCTTTTCCGTTGTTCCACTTCCTTATTAGTACCTGTGATTTTGTCTCGAACCAGCTTGCAGGACTCGATCTCACCAATGCTGCCAAAGAGGCTGCGGAACTCTTCCTGGGTCATGTTCTGGGGCAGGTAGTTGACGATGAGGTTGGTCTTGCTGTCATCATTAGAGCCGCCGGTCTGCATGGGTGAGGGGCAGCTGCGGCTGTTGCTGGAGGGTCCGTTGGCTGTGGCGGAGTTTGGCCCATTCGTCACCTGAGGCTCCATGTTGCTGATTATCTGCAGACAAAAGACGAGTTGAAGGACGTGGCATTTGAAATGTGAGCATTGATTCCTTTCTAAACTTGATTCTTGCACACCCACCGTAAAGAACCAATATTTTAGCATTGACTAATCTGGTTTACATTATATTGAGAAGAAAATCTGTAGCGTTATTAACATCCCAAATAAAAAGAGGGTTGGAATAATCTTGTGTATGCAGCTGTAACTGCAACTATTAGATGCGAAACCTCACAGACTGACTCTAAATAATACAATGCATGACACACTTACTGAAAAACTGTTTATGCATCTAGACTTTCAGTACCTTTCTTCTTCCCTCCCCCTCACTCTATCACTGATATTTTTGAGTTTGACTGTGCGTTTTGATGGTTGGCTCAACTTGACAGTAACAATGTGAGCCCTTCAGCGTGGAGCGACTGTCATGGCGAACAGTGTTTGCCACTGGTTTAGCCGTGCGCTTTTAAGAGCAGGTGTTTGAAGAGAAGCTTTTTGGCCCTGGGGAAGAAGGAACAGAAGAGGCCCCAGTCGGTGCTGCTTTTCAGCCTCAAACTTTTTTATTTCAAGATTGCTCCACAGTGCAGCTAAATGTATTCATCCATTTGCATAAAGGATGTTTGTGTGTGAGCGCATGTGTGTTTAATTTTGTCACCCGACTCAATTTGAGGGGGCTGGGTGACATCTAGAATCGTGTCATATTCTGACTGTCACGAGGGTTGAAGATATGAGTGAGCGTGTGTGTGAGAGCAGATTAGGGGGGAAATCTTCATGCTTGCAAAAGCAACACAGCATGAGATTTTCTCAAGGGAAAAAACAACCGCCGGTGGTGCACTTTCGCTTCGGCATTTACACCTTTTTTAACACTATGCTGACCTTCTCTGACTGTCTGAATGGCCATAGCAGAACCTAAAATGTGTCCTAACTAGACGTGGTGTGACAAAGGAACACAACATTTAGTTGACCGCTTGGAATGCCCTCCCACTAAAATATTATTGAACCATAACTCATCAAGCTTAGTAATGAACATTTAGAATTATGGGAGAAAATTTAGCAGTTTGTTAGTGTTGAGTCTGGTTAGGACATGTTGTAATGATCATCCCATTGTGTGCTGTGTCTTTTAGGAACATTCAATGAGAGCTTTGACTGCCAGACAAGATTCTCAGACTAAAAACAGGATAAAAGAATAATAAAAAAAAGAATTTAAACAGCTAGCATGACCTGATTATAGCTCATTCTGTAAGTCAGCCATGTTTAAAACATGACTGGATGTGGCATAATTTAGATCAAGATCTGCAATGAAGTAGTGAAGGAATAGTGCTAATATTTCCTGCTGATATATTCGAGAGTGGAAAATAATAGAGATGAGGAGGAGAAAAAAATGGATCTAAGCTGAAATTCAGCTGCACTTATTTTTAGCTCTTCAAAAAATACTCCGCATCTGCACTCTGAAGTTTGACTCTCCTTTATCAAAGCGGGCATATTTAGAAAGGTTAACAATTTTTCCCCATCTGACACCATGCTAGTGTTTGCACTGGAGTATTAAAAAAAAGAAAGAAGGAAAGAAAAGAAAAACACATGCACAGTAAAGAGGACACTAAAAACAAAGCTGTTAAGTTGTGTATGATGAGAAACCATCAAATAGAGCTGCAGCATTTCTCTGCTCTCCCTAAATGATCTTTAAAGTCAATGTGAAATCTGAACGGACCTTATTTACTTTCTTAATGCGGGTTTTGGGTCTCATTGAAAAATCCATTTGTGTTGATTAATCTAAAATTAAAAATGCAAAATGCTCTTCATCATAAACTACTTTCCTTTTGTGGGGAAACATATCGGTTTACAAATAATCAAATGCCTTCAGTTGAAATCCGAATTAATAAACTCCCTTTTAATTTTTTTTTTCTTTTTTAAATATTTCCCAAATGATGTGTAACAGAGCAAGGAAATTTTCACAGTATGTCTGAAAATATTTTGTCTTATTTGTATTATTTCAGCTAGAATAAAAGCAGTTTTTGATTTTTAAAAACAAATTTAAGGTCAAAATTATTATCCCATTTAAGCTATTTTTTTTCGATAGTCTACAGAACAAACCAACGCTATACAATGACTTGCCTAATTACCCTAACCTGCCTAGTTAACCTAATTAACCTAGTTAAGCCTTTAAATGTCACTTTAAGCTGTATAGAAATGTTTTGAAAAATATCTAGTAAAATATTTGCTGTCATCATGGCAAAGATAAAATAAATCAGTTATTAAAAATGAGTTATTAAAACTATTATGTTTGGTATTGTGTTGAAAAAAATCTTCTATCCGTTAAACATACATTGGGGAAAAAAAAAATAACAACAGGGGGCTAATATTCCAGGGGGTTTAATAATTTTGACTTCAACTGTATATAGAAGAACAACAAAACCTATAGTCTATACATTTGGTTTAAATATTATGTTTCTCTCAGAGTAAAATAGTAACAAAAAGGGCAGACTTTGCATGAATCCTTTTTTCTTGGATCAATTGCTGTGTCTCCATTTTTAGTCTTTGTATACGTTCACATTTTTTTGACGTGACAAATAGAAAAAAGCTGCCCGCAGCCCATAGGAGGCTCATCTGCAAAGCTCTCAGGATATGCATGTAAATGGATCCTGTTCCGCACTTCTCTGCAGCAAAAAAGGGATAGAGCGACACAAAGGGACAAAATAGCCATCACCACAGCAGGTCTTGATTGATGTGTGAGTGTGTACGTGTTTATTTTTTGTGTTTTCATGTGTGTGCATGTGTGAGGTAAGACTTATTAAGTCTGTTTGCAGCTCCCGCTGTGCACTGTTCTTTCAGGTGGAAAAAAAAAGGAATGCTCGAACCTCATGGATGAGAGCTCTGCATACTCCAGAGAAAGAACAGATGAACACCTTTCATTCTGATTCCAGAGACCTGTTGTGTCTCGATGGCCAATTAAAGACCTGTCCTTTCCTTGTGATCCCTTCACTAGCACTTATACAGTAAGCTGCCTTATTATTTTCCAGTAGTTGAACTGCTCATGTTGTCATATTGAGAAGGGTAATTGTCCCTTTACATGTTCACTGTTGCTAGACCTTTGCCCCAGCAGTTGACGGGGGTCAGTGCAGTGATTTTTCTCTTTTCCTTGGCTACTATTTCAGAGTAGTTAAAGATTTTATTTAAAGCCAGAATTGACCATACAATAATAATAATAATAATAATAATAATAATAATAATAATAATAATAATAATAATAATAATAATATTAATAATAATAATATTATTATTATTATTATTATTATTATTAATTCTACTACTACTACTACTAAAAATAATAACAATACTAAACATATTGCTAATAATAATAATAATAAACATAATACTATTAATACTAAACACAACAATAATAATAATAATAATAATAAACATAATTATACTAAACATTATTAATACTAAACCTAATAATAATAACAATAATAACAATAATAATAATAATAATAATAATAATAATAATAATAATAATAATAAAAATAACAATAATAATGATACTACTACTAGTAATAAAACTAAACATAATAATAAACAGACATTCTTTAAACATGTCTTATTGGGTCACTTAATCATTCACAAAATATTATATAAATTGAAATAGGCTATTATATATCTTAATTACATTTAATTTAAAATAAATTGTAACATTTTAGTTAAAAAAAGTTTTCTGGCTCATTAACGGCCTATTATTAAGATATCAGCTGTTTATTACTTATAAAGTATGATCTTATTTTACATCCTATCTAATACCTAAACCCAACTTGTACCTTACTACCTGTTTTTAAGCACCTAACTAGTAGTTTATTGAGCTAAAGGTTTTCTTATTGGTTTGTAAATATAGATAATTGTACCTTAAAACAGTGTTTCTCAACCACGTTCCTGGTGGACCACCATCACACCCATTACAGGTCTTTCAGTCTCTGCTAATGAGCTGATGATCTGAATAGGTGTGTTTGGTTAAGGAGACTTGGGAAATGTGGAGACTTGGTGGTCCTTCGGGTACGTGGTTGAGAAACATGATCTTAAAATATAGTGTTACCAAAAAAACAATCAAATTTGTTTTTCTATGCTTTTTTAAAGGAATTCCTGAAATGTCTTGAAACACGCAGCATAATTCAGTTGATGTATCTTTAACTAAAAAAGTTGGAGAGGGTAAAACGTACTAAGCTATCCACCCCCTTTTTTAAAATAAGCAATAGAGTCTTTATATCACAGCTCAGGCAGATCTGTTGAGCTTGGTAAAGCTGAATTTGGCAGCATATGACAGCCACAGTCTAATATTAATGCTGAGTCTGTCTAACTGTTTCTTCTAGCCTCCTACATACATCGCATTACAATACAGCATTCTGTGCTGAATTCAAATAGGTTTGATACATTTTGTGTTTTATGGTCTGTGCATACGACCCACTCTGTGCTATCAGGAATTTAGGCTGAAGCATAATGGGTGAGCTTTGTCAGTGTTTTGTAGGATATTACCTACTATAGATACTATTAACACTATTCATAATAGAATACAATCACTATGTCATGAAGTGTAAAATCTTGTTTTAGATTTTACTAAAAATGTCTAAAAAAATCTTTTTTAAAATCTGTGGTTATATGCTTTATCAGACAGTTTGCATAAAATCTTTAAGCAACTCTTTATTTAGATACAGCTAGATACAGTTGAAGTAAGAATTAATAGCCCCCCTTTAATTATTATTATTATTTTTTTTAATTTCCTAAATGATATTTTAACAGATTCAGGAAATTTTCACAGTATGTCTGATAATATTTTTATAATCTAATTAAAGTCTTATTTGTTTTATTTCGGCTAGAATACAAGCAGTTTTTAATTTTTAAACACAATTTTAAGGTCAATATTATTAGCCACTTTAAGCTATATTTTCTTACGATAGTCTAACCTGCCTAGTTAACCTAATTAACCTAGTTAAGCCTTTAAAGGTCACTTTAGGCTGTATAGAAGTGTCTTATAAAATATCTTGTCAAATATAATGTGCTGTCATCATGGTAAAGATAAAATAAATCCGTTATTAGAAATGAGTTATTAAAACTATTGTGTTGAAAAACTCTTCTCTCCGTTAAACAGAAATTGGGGAATAAATTAAACAGGGGGGCTAATAATTCTGACTTTAACTGTATATTTGGACATGTCAGCAAACTAAAACAGAAAAAGAATGGCTTATTAGTTTGCATCAGCATTTTAGATATGCGCATAAAAAACAGTTGATGAAAACGTCAATACGTATGGACATAAGTATGATAAACTTTTTATTTGATTAGAAGAAATGGGCATAAACTACAATGGAAACACTTTTACCGGACAAATTCCAGTATGCACATTAAAAAAGGTCATGTGATTTTGTTATGAGATATCATGTGACGATAAAAATGTGTGTGAATGGACAAACCAGCGGCGTGAACACACAGTTAAACATCTGAAATATTGTTTTGGTCATTCTAAAACGCCTTTTCAGTGTAAGTGTTATATTATTAATTACCTCCAGAATTGTTAAAAGTGTCTGCGCTCCGCGTCCGACGCCTTCAAACGCCACCACAAATTAATTACTGTCATTCGAGGTGTCATATATTAGTCATTTATTAAATAAAGAAAAAAATCACGCAGCTTCTCCTACCGCAGTAAATTTAGGTTTTACTGTTGATATTTGGCGCCAGTTCCTCAGGAAGTGACAATTTTGTTCTCTTTGACTACTTGGATGGAAACGCTGCTTTATTCGCACGTCTTATATACGATAATCCAGTTATGCACATAAATTTAATTAGCATCTTTAGATGGAAACGAAGCAATTGATCTATAAAAAGCACATCATGATTTCCATCTTGCTCCATTTAGTTATCATGGGCAGTTTAACAGTTGGGGTCACATGCTAACCGAGCAACTGCCATTGATATTGATGCCAAATGCTAATAGCATTCTCCAAGTTTTGCAGAGCTCAGGGCTGTCACAGGGACGGATGTGATTTCTCAAGATAACTAGTGATATCTGTCGGGTAGTATGGAAAAATGCACTTACAGCAGCTTTAACTGCAGTAGTACAGTCTAATTTTTTGGTGGTTTGGATGCTAGTAGCTACAATAAGATAGAGCTTAGCTGGCTCTATCTGTTTATGCTGTAGCTGTAGTAGTCAGTGAGACAGTTAGACAGACAGACAGACAGGCAAGGCGAGCAGACATGATAAGCCATCACAAAGGCCTTGGTGTCAGCCGGGGGACAGACATCATCTTCTCTTTGATTCGACTGAACAGTAGCCCCAGATTACACTCCTTTATTTTTTCAAATGCAATGGCAGATATGCCGACTGTTTCTGAATGCTGCTCTGCCCAGCGCAGACTACAACGTGTATATGTGTGCGTGGATGCGGGAAGGAAGAGGCTCTGCCACTCTGTCTTACATAAGTGCCTTAGAGGATGTCAGGACGGGGATAAAAATACAGGTTCAACCAGTCCAATGTCCCTGAGTCACGCAGAGCCAGATGTGTGTGTGTGTGTTCACAGCACTGCAGCTAGATGCATTTCAGTGTGTGACGCTGATACCTGCCATTTCCACACAGCACTTTAATGGCTTTATTAGCTAAGATGATAAAATGTCAGGTTTCTATTCTGATGTGTTTTTACTGGTATTGCTTGGAGTCTTGTGATGCTAGAGCTCCCTTCCATAGATGTATGCTCTGGTTTATGTGGACGTTGACAGCTATATCTAGGGAAAAATAACACTAGTAAAAAATCTTGAGGTTTGTGGAAAGGAGAGAGTGACAGAGAAGAAATGAGATTATTAGCAAATAATATGCAAATCAAGATTAATTTTCTTTACTACACATTCTTTAAGCATAAATGCAGTATTTTAGTAGCGCAAGACAATAAAATGTTATACTGACATTATACAGTACATTATTAACAAAACAACATTCACCTAGGCCTGCACGATTAATCGATTTTAAACCAAAAAAAAGCTGTGATTATTTTGATTTTTGCTATGGCGAGGGAGGCGAGCGTGGGTAATTAAAACGAACCAACTAACGTTATTTAAACAGCAGACAACTGTTACATCAGAATCCACGAGCCCCTATTTCACTATGGGGATAATGAAAGCTGTGAACTGAGTGTGTATACCTGCTTGTGTGAGTTAACGTTACCTTTCCTCTTTTGGCTATTAAAGCAATACTTGTGGATCTACACACATACAAACACGAGTGTGTCTGCAGCGCAAGTTTTCTCCATCACATTTATCATGGATCAGCTGTGATAACGAAGTATTTTAGACTGTAAAATCGGCCATTTATCAATTTTTTTTGTATTTTTTATTGTGTTTTTACAATACAATCATATTACCATAACAATTGATGGCATCAAGTACAATAATAAACAAGGAAAAATATTATTATTATTAATAATAATAATAATAATAACAATAATAATAAAATGTATAATAAAATACGATAATTAAAAAACAGGGAACAGAGGCAAACTATCAAATTTAATAAAATTTTCAAATTCCATATAAAATTTCACAGCACGTTTAACACTTTTTTTTTTTTTTTTTTTGCTGTAAACGTTTTTTAAAGTAGTAATTAAGCAATTTAATGAATAACCTCATCGATAAATAACATCAGGGAACACAATGACCAATCACAGGTATTTAAGAACTCACTCGACAACGCTCAAAAAGCAAGCAGGATAATATTTACGTTTACTTATTTATTTATTTTTTTGCTATACATGTTGTCCTTTGCATGTCCTAGAGTCTTGTTTGATACATTCAATGCGTTCTTTGAGCAGATAAAATTAATGGTACAGTTCATTTATTTGACTGCTTGTATTTAGGGACAACATTGTATTACAAATAATATATAAATATGAATGTATTTATAAATTACACATTTTAATACAAGAATTCTTGTGAAGGAAAATCTAAAATTGTGTATAGAAATTATGGTCCCACTTTATATTAAGTGGCCTTAACTAATATATACTTACACAGGAATTAATAGTTTGTTACAATGTACTTATTGTGTAAATACATGTATTTACTGTGTACTTATGCTTGATTAAATACATGTATCTAACAACATCTGTAATTAACTTTTGTAATTACATTTGTAAATACACTGTTGACCACCCCTTACACCTTAACCCACCCTTAAACCTACCCATGCCACCAAACCTGTCCATAATCCAAGCTCTATCCAAACTCAAAACCACCACAATTGTTCTCAAATACATTATAAACACAGTAAGTACATTGTATTTATTTTTGATGTAAGTACATAGTAGTTAAGGACACTTAATATAAAGTGGGACGAAATCATTGGCAATGCATCGTGAATGTCATTAAATCAATATGAAAAATGTAACACAATCTAAATGTATAGGTTTTATACAGTTGAAGTTATAATTTTTAGCCCCCCTTTGATTTATTTATTTATAAATATTTCCCAAATTATGTTTACCAGAGCAAGGAAATTTTCACACTATTTCTGATAATATTTTTTCTTCTGGAGAAAGTCTTATTTGTTTTTTTCGACTAGAATAAAAGCAGTTTTTATAAAAAAAAAAACAAAAAAAAAAACATGTTAAGGTCAAAATTATTAGCCTTTAAGCTATATATATATATTTTTAGAACAAACCATCATTATACAATAACTTGCCTAATTTCCCTTTACCTGCCTATTTAAGCTAATTAACCTAGTTAAGTCTTTAAATGTCACTTTAAGCTGTATAGAAGTGTCTTGAAAAATATCTAGTCAAATATTATATACTGTCATCATTGCAAAGATAAAATAAATTAGTTATTAGAAATAATTTACTAAGACTATATTGTTTAGAAATGTGTTAAAAAAATCTTCTCTCCGTTAAACAGAAGTTAAGGGAAAAATAAACATGGGGGCTAATAATTCAGGGGGGCTAATAATTCTGTCTTCAACTGTATATCTTTATATAACTTACTGCAGTGAAATTTAAACCACACTGAACTAAACTGAACTTCAACTCTGAAATCTGGACTTTACCAGAATTATGTTAAGTGTTTTGACAATCTACAACGTATGTAGCGCTATATTAATAAACATGAATTAAATTGAATAATCATAATTCTTAATTTGTCATGGCCACTTTATTGTCACTGACCACTTTATTGGAAAAAAATGGTTTAAATAAACAGCCTAGTGTAGCATACTTTGTGATAATGCTTGATCCTTCTTTGGTGCTGTTAAAACCACCACGTCAAACCTGCAGCTCATTTATGAAATTGTAGTAAATCGCATTTTAAATCGCAATCGCAATTTTGATCAGATAAATTGCAATTAGATTTCTTCTCCAAATCATGCAGCCCTACATTCACCCATAATATGTTATCAGGTAACACTCCTAACAGCAATTACAATAATAACACTAATAATAAGTTTTATTTAAAACTTATTATTGGTCCTTTTTTCCTCTACCCCTGCACACACCCTCCCTCTTACAGCAAAACCTCAAATTGCAGCAATATGGCTATTAATGGGGGTAAAAATGGCAGTTAGTGGGCAGCAATCTCCTTACCATCTTTGGCTGTGTCAGCAGTCCCTTCTCAGCCCAGCCCTGGAGCTGCGGCAGGTCTGCCTGACGCCACTGAGTCTCTGTCGATCCCTACGGGAGGGGGGCAGGGTCAATAATCAAACATGCCCATTTTTCTCCATAGCAAACAGACACTCCTGACGGTCTCCAGGCACACTAAAACATACAGGTGGCTTTGAATTCGACTCAATCGTTTGAATTTGTTTGTTTTTTGATATGCTGTAATGAAAATGGGATCTAAAGGTGCTTGCGGAGAACGGGTGATGTATAGAATAGCTTATTCGCTGATGAAACCAAAGTGTTTTTACACGCTCCAGGCTATAGACGAATTTGTGTAGGATATAGAAACTGCAAGTTGTGAAAAACAGCAAGCCTCCGACTGTAGATTTAATATCATGGGTTTTCCGACAAATCCAGCTTCGTAAACAAGACCTTAGAGGACCAATACCGAGGCTGCCGCAATCACAGCTTGAGCCGTGGTGCTAACTGCGAAAACAGCCAATTTAGGAAAAGAGGGAGACTCTGAGCGTGACCTTTCTGTTGGATGGATGGATTGAGGAGAAGGCATCCAGCACCACACGATAAAGGAGACACTTCTGCATCCAACGGGATGGAGGAGGACTTGGGGGAGGGCCTCTGTGTCCTCTGCAGATATTTAAATTGTTCACGTAAGCGCCCAGGTGTCAGAGTCTAGCAAAAAATGGACTGTCAGCGGAGAAGAGAGAGGAGAAAAAGATGGGGTGGGCAGTTGGATTGCTGACAGCTCCTGGTATAGCCTTATCTGGGGCATGGGTCTGTAATTTAAAAAAGAGCCTCATGGGATTTTTTTTTTTTTAATCTCATGTGCCACCTTGGTTTTAGTTTATTGAGGACCGCAGGGTGTAACAAAACACTTATTGTTCTAGTGATAAAACATCAGTGTACATACAGCGTTAAACGTGATGTCTATTTGTTCTCTAATGAAACAACATATCTGCATGAACCAATCATAAGCTTTACATCCACATGCTGAATCATTCAAATAAATAAGCGGGATGACACAGCCAAATGATGCATCAACATTTTGGTGCATCATTCACAGTAAGGTTTAAAAAGCACTCGCTGTTACTCTGGTTACAGAGGACAGATCAATGTCTGCGGGCGACAGAAGGGAGAGGACAGACTATAAATGAATTCATCTTCTGTTTTCACTGACCTTTTCTCAAAGCTCAAAGGAATCAAAAAATGGAATACGTAACAATGGAGAAATAGTGGTTTGCTCTCTTTCTGTCTTATTATCTCTCTCTTCCTTCCCTTTCTAGATTTCTTAAATATAAAAAATAGACCTAGATAAACTGCAGTTGTCCATGCAATTAAAATATGGTATCTAAACTATCAAACAAATTTGAATATTGTTTGTTTCCTTGAATCATTTATCAGATGAGCCAGAATTGAGAAGCTGGAGTTTGTAGGATGTAAGGCAAGTTTGCATTTACTTCATTAAACTAACTTTTTGACTCTCTCTCTCTCTCTCTCTCTCTCTCTCTCTCTCTCACACGCACACACAGGCACACACACACTCACACACACACACACACTCACACGCACAATAAATGAAACACTTCATTGCTCAAAATATGCTACTGATAAAGAATCACTGACAGTGTTTTAACCAAAAACCTGCATATATTAAATACCCCAATCTCCAGTTTTGTGACTTTAGTTCATGTGCGATATGTCAACTCATATCGCATCTACATGCTAAACATCTGTAAAATTTATTTTTGTGGATAAACCTATTTAAAAATATACTTTTTTTTAAGAAAATCATATTGAACGTTGATGATGTAAAAAGAAAATTACTAAAACATGTAGGGATGCAACGATTATAGACTTTGGTTGTATGATTATAGTCTGAGAAATAAACACGGTTTCACGGTTATTATGATTATTATGCATTCATTAATTTCAAAACACTACTAGTTTAGTAATTTACATAAAAACTCATTTTTTAAAGTGTCATTTCTTGCTTCTCAGTAAACAAATAATACAGCACAATATAATATAAAAACAAACAATAGTCAATTACTCTCTTTGGACTTAAAATAAGTTAAATATTTTTTAATTTTAAACAAGTAATAGTTTTACACTGAAATAAATGACAGAACAAGAAATAAACAAATAAAAAATAAGAATATATAAAAAATAGTATTTGCCTAATGTAAATCTAAGCTATATATTAGCTAAGTATTTGAATGAACTTGTGTTAACATCTGTGTTCAAACAAACATAATTGTATAAATAATTAAATTAATAATAATAATAATACACACATTTTTTGTTTACATTGCACTGAAGGGCACGCACAACTCTCACCGTTACAGCACGAGATATTTTCAACTGAATGTGCTTGGAAGGTGTGAGTGTGTCACGCTGTTTGCACATATTGCTACCTATATGCTTGTGCAAGCTGCGTTGCTCCATTGGAAAAAAACAAACAAACTTGTGTGCAGAAAAGGCGCAATATGTGAACGGCCCACTGCTGCTAGTTGTCTCAGCCATAGTTAATTCAATTCATCTTTTATTTTTATAACGCTTTTACAATGTAGACTGTGTCAAAGCAGCTTTACATAGAAGATTATAGTACATTGAAACAGTGTGAGTCCAGTTTTCAGCGTTTAAGTTCAATTTAGTTCAGTTTAGTGTGGTGTGTATTAGCCTAGGTGTATAAACTCGGAACTAGCACACAGTTGGCATAACTTTGTTTAGTTTTAGTACTTTCATTCTGTGCAACAGAAACGCCGTGTTGAGAACCCTCTACAATTATTTAACCGTGCCGAATTAAAGCGTGGTTAATAGTGAAATCAGTTAACCGTTGCACCCCTAAAAACATGTATAATAATATAATAATAATAATATATCTAATACATTACCACATGACAGAAAATTCAATGGGGTTTTTAAAATTACGATCTCATACTACCTTAATACAGCTTCACCATTGGCTTAGAAACAGTAGCAACAAAAACCAATAGAGACAGAGATGTCACCTCACCCTCTGCGATCCAAAAAAAAAAAAAATTAAATAAAAATCTCCCACGCTTTTCCTTCCTGTCTTGATGGTCAATAAATCAGCCACTTCATCCACAACAGAACATTCTCGGTCAAACAACCCATACTTAACCTTGTACAGAAACCATACTGGACCCAAGCATCTCACACAATCGTTTTCATGCGCCCACAGCACGTATCCTACAACCTTGTGGCAGATAATTGACATGACAAAGACGCTGTTAAAAACTGACTGTCTGCCACAAAATGGAGGTCACCTCAGCAGCTAAATGTATGTGTATATGTGATCTTCTTTTGTATCACACACTCACAATGTACAGTGCCGCATAAAGGAGAATTTCACCTCGAAATGTTTCTTCTTGCACCATAATTTCAATTTACTCAAACTGGCCAAAACACATAGCCAGGAAATAACCTTTTCCTTCATTCATTTTTTTAGCTTTTTATGAGATACAGCAGTCTGGTAAATAACCCTAGACTAAATCCTTTAAAATAATTCTCGGCTTGAGAAATAAACTAATTTGTACTTAACAGAGTCTCCGGGCGGAGGGTACAAGTCTCCTTAATGTTCACAGAGGTCGCTACACTTGCCTGAAACTCCAACCCTCCTGTGCACTGAACTGCTGGAGGGGATGTAAGCTGTCAGAACCCATTCAGGTACGCAGCTTCATACATTTCTTGTATCTTAAAGTCAGGTCAGTAAAGTTCTCTGTGTGTATTGATTTTTATTTTTCTCTCCCCGTGTTTTGCGTGGGCTCCCCTCCTCAGTGGGACACCTCCTCCAGAGCCCTCAGGTCAGACTGCCACTCCGGCAGATCAATCAGGGCAGTAATGTGGGACGGCATGCGCCAAGACTGCTCCGCTCCGTCACCATCGATCCGCATCTACTTTACCAAATGGATTTTTTCGTCTCCATCCGTCCTCCCTCCCTCCTCTCATTGAGTACCTCTTTCTCTCTCCCTCTTATTCTACCTCTGAGGGACTTGGAATAATAAATGCCTCGGTATAAAAGCAATTTTTCATTTAACTTTTGCTTGACACGTTTTCTTCTTCCCTCTCTAGATGAAGTCCGGTTTTATGTTACACCAGATCGATAGAAGCTTCCAAGGTGCGTCTCGCGTAATTTCTCTGCCTCTCTCCCTTGGGCGATGACGATGGGCTTGGATGTTAGCGGATAGCAGAGGACCACACCCTGATCACATTACCCCATCATTACAGGGAGCCTCATTTGATCAGTAATGAAGGCTGCTGTTCATTTAGCTCATGCCTCGTGTTCTTTCCTAGCATCTGTTTCTCAGAGATGAGTTCCTTGCTCCCGTCTATGGGTCCAATGAATATCTCAGAGGAATTACTCTGACCTTTTGCTGTTCAAAGGCGGGACTCACTTCCTGGGGTGATTCAGGGTGACTACATAATGACAGGTCTGTAAAGTAATAAGTGAGGTTGAATACAGATGGCTGCTGAAACATAAACACCTGAACGCTGAAAGCCAGCACTTGGCAGATCTATGGTGCTTGAGCAGTTTTATGTTAATAAATAATTAGGACTGTAAAGGTCAGCACACTGTAAATAAATTTAAAGTGTTACTAAGTAATTTTCTATCTTCAAATGATAGCCTACTTGATAATAAATTCCTATTTCTGCCATTTAAAAAAAACTGAAGTAGTTTAAGCTGCGAAAAATAAGTAAGTACAGTTGAAGTCAGAATTATTAGCCCCACCCCTGATTTTTTTGTTCCCCAACTTTTGTTTAACGGAGAGAAGACTTTTTTTTCAATACATTTATAAACATAATAGTTTTAATAACTAATTTCTAATAGCTGATTTCTTTTATCTTTGCCATGATGACAGTACATAATATTTTAGATATTTTTCAAGACACTTCTATACAGCTTAAAGTGACATTTAAAGGCTTAACTAGGTTAATTAAGTTAACTAGGCAGGTTAAGGTAATTAGGCAAGTTATTGTATAGTGTTGGTTTGTTCTGTAGACTTTAGATAAATATATAGCTTAAAGGGGCTAATAATTTTGACCTTAAAATGTTTTTAAAAAAAATTAAAACTGCTTTTTTTTCTAGCCGAAAAAAAAAAACAAATAAGACTTTCTCCAGAAGAAAAAATATTATCAGACATACTGTTAAAATTTCCTTGCTCTGTTAAACATCATTGGGGAAATATTTAAAAAAAAAAAAAATTCAAAGGGGGGCTAATAATTCTTCAACTGTATATCCATTTTCTCACTTGAAGACCTGAATTATGGAAAGATTAGGATGATTGATTGTCTGTGGGTTTAATCGCTTGAACCATTATCAGAGATTTTAAATGATGAAAATTAAATGAATATAAATTGACAAAGCAAGCACATGAAGTAGTGTACATAATCATGGTTCTAGATTCATCTAAATGTTGTTTATGGATATTTAATGTAGGAGATGGAGATGAAATGAAAAGATGATAGAGGAGTAGAGAAAGGAGGAGCACATGCATGTGGGGGATGGCAGCATCAGTGACACAGGCTGTGTTTTTCCTTTGGGCTACAGGTCTGGTGAAACACCTGCGTCTCCCCCTACCCACTCTCTCCAAATCTCACAAAGTTGACCTCATCAGCTGACCCCACTCTCTTTCTCTCTGAGTCTCTCTATCCGACGTCGCTCCTTTGCAGTTTCCCCCTCTCTCTCTTCCTGGATGAATGGCTGTATTTTCTCTCAGTGCGTGGGATCTCCTTGGCCTTAAATTAACCTCTCTCGCAGATCTTCTGTGGAGACGAATTAGCGCCCAATGTGACAGTGCAGCTAATGTGTTGGTAAGGGTTCAGCCAAGTTTTCAAATATAAAAAAGCAAAAAATAAAAATAAAAAACACACATAAATACTGTGCTGATGAACTGCAATTCAAAAATGAATGTTCCTGTGAAGTTACACAACTGTGGTGGATGCTGATGCAAACAAACAAATGATCGTTCACACACATCAAATAGGAGCCGGATGTGTGTATTTTGCACAATCCACTATCTATCTCGGCCATGGGGGCCGCTGGCTCCGTTAGCCACTGCTAGGAGCCCAGCTCACTGCCAAGGCGAGCAGAAAATTGGTGAGCATCTTGATTCAGGGATGACACTTAAATTTGTGTGGCTCCAGTGACCAGCTCTATCCTTAGGCTCCGGATGGAAATATGAGAGAGTTTGGCCCTATGCCTGCTCCGGCAGGATTCACATCCTTCAGGCAGTGCGGGGTAAGGGACCTGCTGGGCCTGGCTTTGCACACACACATACACACTCAGTGGCACGCCACTGACATGCTCCAGCCCCTGGCCATCTCTGTGATATCTCCTGTGGACATAAGCGCTGTTTATGATGCAGAGTGGCCTTTGCTATCAGATGCAAGGCAATTGTGTCAAATCAGAGTACATTTAACGGGTGAGTATTTGGTGGATGTAACAGTAAAGTCGCTCAGATCTGTGGTATGAAACTCTCTTTATGTGCCGGGTATGATCAAAGCCAGACAGGGGAGTTCTTTAGGTTTGTGTGCGTGTTGTCCTTGTCTGTCAACTAGCCTCGGACCACGAGTTGATTGTCAGTGACAGGCTCAGAGATACACTGCCCACCCCCACATTCTCTTTCTCTTTCACATACCCTTTGCCTGCTTTATCTAACCCCTACACATATTATAGATATTACATGAGTTCCTCCCACCACTGGGGGACTTCTGCATTACAGTAAAGGTGACCTTGCCATGTTTGCGTAAGGAAATGTCTGAGCTACACCAGGAGTGGGCAGTATGACTGAAATTTTATAACAAGGTATGAATAATTTTGCATTCTTTTTTTGTTTTGTGCATATATTGTTTCTTATTTTTGATGACTAATGCATCAACTGACCTTGAAATATATATGAAGTAAATATTCAAGTAAAATGTTTTATCATAAAGCTGCATTTAATTATGATTTATTATATTTTGGCGACATACTTAAGAGTAAAAACCTGACAAACAATCCTTATGTATTAACACATGTAAAAAGCATACAGTGCTCAGTATATATGCGTACACCCCTCACAAATCTATCTTTTAAACTAATATTTTTAATAGGAAGCTATACAATATTATTTTTGTGCATATACAGTATAGTAGATTAGTCAGTACGGAAGCCAAATCTGGAGCTTTTTTAACTAAATAACTCACATTAACGGTCCAAAACAAGTACACCCAAATTTACGTTATAGAAACATATATTAAATACAAATTTAAAAAAGAAGAAACATCAAAAGAAGCAAAAATGTAAAAATTAAGTTGATATTTTATAGGTTGTATTTTTTTTGTTGTAATATTTAACTTGAATTTAATCGTATTATCTTTTAATTTTCAAAATATGTTTTGTGACTAAAATATTATTTTAATAAATATATCTGTTTAATAAATCCGCTGGTGACGCAGTGGCGCAGTAAGTAGTGCTGTTGCCTCACAGCAAGAAGGTCGTTGGTTCGAGCCTCGCCTGGGTCAGTTGGCGTTTATGTGAGGAGTTTTCATGTTCTCCCTGCGATCGCGTGGGTTTCCTCCGAGTGCTCCGGTTTCCCCCACAGTACTAAGACATGTGGTGCATTGGGTGAGTTGGGTAGGCTAAATTGTCTGTGGTGTATTTGTGTGAATGCGCGTGTGTGGATGTTTTCCAGGGATGGGTTGCGGCTGGAAGGGCATCCGTTGCGTAAAAACTTGCCTGATAAGTTGGCGTTTCATGCCACTGTGGCAACCCCAGAATAATGGAGGGACTAAGCCAAAAAAAATGAATTAAATGAATGAATTAATGAATAAATCGGTTTTGTTTAAATGCAACAAAATACATTGCCTATATTCACTGAAAATTTTTTTAAAAATAAAATCTTTCTAATCATTTACTCACCCTTCACTTGTTCAAAACCAATTAGATTTTTTTCTTCTGGTGAACACAAAATAAGTTATTTTGAAGAATGTTCCTACTATGGAAGTGAATGGGTTCCGTCAACCAACATTTTTCTAAATATATTTTTTAATTCAACAACAACAACAACAAAAAAAGATACTTAAAGGTTTAAAACTACATGAGGGAGAGTGAATGATGTAGTCATTTTCATTTCTGGACTATGCCTTAAAGTATTTACAAAATAGACTGCTTAACCAATTCATGGGTGCTAGGCATCTAAATCAGAGGTGCTCAAAGTAGGGCCCGTGGGGCAAAGTTTGGTTTGGCCCACCCTTGCATCTGAAATGAGAGGAAAAATAATAGGGAGTTGGTTGGGGCTAATGCCTTTGACAGAGATCGTCATTTCAAATTTAGCATTACTTAATTTCTTTGTTTAATAGAGAAGCTACAAAAAATGTAATGTTTGAATTAAATGTCGTAAATGAATCAGACTATTGAAATGTATATACTGTCAGTTGACAGATAGAGGACAACGCACAAGACATTAATGAGCAAATCAAGGCAAAGGCAGGATCAGCTTGACTAGTGTATTCAGCAATGAACTGCGTTGTGTTCCAGATAGGATTGTTTATGTTTTTACGATATAATAAGTTCATTATAAAACAATAAAAATGATACTGGATCATTATTTAACATACTTTAAAGCAACCTTTACTAGTTATTTTTAAATATTAGCAAATAAATTTAACTTCATCTGACAGCCCTCAATTAAATTTGGTTTTTGGCTCTTTATAAGAAATCGTTTGGGCACCTCTGATCTAAATCAAAATAAAGTTGCATTATAAAGCTATTCACACTGCAAGGCAAAGTGGCAGCCAATAGCTTTCTTATTTTTAAATCAAACTGCTAAATTACCACGGTATATTTACCATTTCATGGATTTATGCTGTCTCTTCTACGAATATATAAGTTCACATCCAGTTTTTTCTCAGATATCTCCTCTTTCAAGGTTGAGTGTGTATGTGGCCTGTGCCTCATATGTCTATGTGGTTTCCTTTTACTCTGTGCAGGCACTATGGTGGCTGTGTCAGCTCCAGGTGGGGTGTTGACATGGCTGTATAGGTAGCTGGCAGGTGGCAGAACAGTGCCGCACCTGCGCCGGGCACAGGGCGAGCAAGAGCAGCCTCGATCCTCCGCGCCCTGGAAACTATGCATACTGTGCACTCATGAACCTCTCTGGCTAACAAGCTGCTTTACCAACTACAAATCACATTGAGACTATATAGATGAGTTGTAAAGCTGCGCTTGGGAGCCCTTGGTGAGTGTTGCAGTGAGCGTGGAGAGCTGGTAAAATGAGGATGAATGTGTTTTGTTATGCGGAGTGTGAAACCCAGCTAAAGACCTTGCACCGTATATTTGTCTTTTAATTATTTTCTCTGTATAAGCTTGTCACGCAATATTTGCTCATTATAGAGAAACATTAAAAGCTTTACAAATAGCCTGAAAGTAGATGTGTGTGTCTGTAAGAGGGGAGTGAAATTAAAGGAAGGCAGTGTCCGTAAGGCAGCTAACTGTGGTCTCAAGTTCCTGAGAGGATGAGGTGGGCTTCTGAACACACATAAACACACTGAGCTTTCCTTCTCTCTCTTTTTCACTCCAGCAAGCCACACACATGAGCTCTGGTTAATCCAATCTCAGCCTCCTCATCTTCCTGCAGCCTATTTCTCAAAGTCCCTTTCTCCACACCCTCTGGCTTCCAGAACATCATCTCTTATTTTCCCATTTCCATTCCAACACTACACACAATTTCTCCATCGCTCTTTCTTCTTGTTCCCTAGTGGTCTTTTGTTTTACCTTGCGTTCTGTGTGTTTTTTAAACCATTTTTTTCTTCACCAGCATGGGTTCTCTACACATCAACAAATACTTTTTTCTCTCTTACAGGAAAGAACTATGCTCCAGAAAAAAATACAAGGAAACAAAACCAAATCCTTTAAATTGGAAGTGCGACGTCTGTTTCAGACCAAACAGATGCATAGTAATTACATTGCTGGCTGAAATACTAAACTGAATGTTATTTGTATGCTATGGCTACATTAAAAAAATGTTGAGTGTCATCTAAAATTGGGGTCAGAAATATGTTGTTTCAAATAATTTAAAGATTTTATCCACATTGTAAAAAAATATATGATCAATTAGGCCTGACAGTATATGTTTTAGGTCATTGTAACTTATGAAATGAAGTTAGAACACGATTAACTTAGTTTAATAAGTTGCACAAGCTGTTATAAGTCAGTTTTACACAATATAAGTTCTATGGACTCATAAGGGTAATTTGATTTAGCTTTAAATTTTAAGGCAACCAGGATTTTTTTTTACAGTGCAGTAGTTTAGTTTGCCCATAACATTGTGTTGTTATTTAGTCATAAATAATAAAAACTAAACAACCATTTTAAATGCTACTATTAAGAGAGGAATCACAACACTATTACATAAATTAGGAAAGTTGCAGAAATTTGCTAAAGATTAGCAGAGGTACTCTTAGGGTTGTGTGATTTGGGACAAATTATCTCATTTATCTTTTTTTTTTTTTTTTGACAGATATTGCAATTTTGATTTGATTTGCAATTTATTTTTGTAGTCAAGCGTCCGCTCAATAAACTGTATCGTACCTTCTTACGGCTAAAATGCAGTAAGTGACCTGAAAAGATTATAACTCACTCCAAATTTATTTAAATTGTTTTTAAGTATTCAGTAATGAAACACTAATTTTTCTCTAGAGCACACGGTAAACAAATAAAATGTTCTTACCTTTCTTTAAACAAGTTCAACTCAAATTAGGGAGATAGTGTAGCTTATTATTCAAACAAAATAATAATAATTCTAAAAATACAGAACACACTGCAAACTAACCTGACTGAAACAACTCTGAAATTGTACTTTGCTGCTGCTTGCTGCTAGATTGAGTGTCACTGGCAATGCATTCAGATGAATTTTTAGCAAGACACTAATCATATAGCCACCTGTGGTGCTTTTTTAGGTGCTGATTTCTTCGTGTTGGGGCAACAATTCTTGCAAATTACCTGTTTTTGATTGGTGACTTTGAAACCAAAATATTCCCATATTACCGTTTTTCTTTGATATGAATTTGTCTAATAATGCTTCTGAAGCAGCAGACATCATCTCACTCATCTGCGCTTTCCTATTTGTTTCATTTTTATTGTGAGTGTTCCACATAATTTTGCTCATAGTTCCACATAGTGTGCGCACTCAATTGGCTAGTAAGACTATCACACACATACGACAGTCACGCATTTGCCCAGGGCAAGGGAAAATAAATAATACATATATATTTTATATTGCAGCCTCTTGCGATTAGCTAATCACTACGTTTCAAATCACGATTGCGATTCAATTTCGATTAATTGCACAGCCCTAGGTACTGTATTATTCATTATGATTTAATTAATAGTTTTGTTGTTGTTTTTTAGATTAAAGAATACAAAATTAGGGCATACATGTATGCATAAATGGGCATGCACAAATAAATATGCAAAATTAGTTGATATATATCTAATATAGTCTAAACATAAAATAGATATTGACATAGAGCATATTATTCTGAATCAAACAATAAATTAGTATTATTATTATTACTATTACTTACATACAAGTATCTCTCTGTCTTTAACTGTACAGAGCTCACAGCTGGTGGAGAAACATCTCTGTGTATTGTATGAAGTCAGTTTAGTTATTGATTGGGTTCCACGCTTGAGCTCATAAAAGAAAGTAGCTGCAAGACAGAGCGGCAACCCCACGGCATCTGCTTTAATAAGAGAACGCCAGGGTAATTGATGGAAGATTGGCTGAATTACTAACTAGCACGGGCAGCTAATAAATAGCACCAATCTCAATATTAGAGACAAAGAGGTGAATGAAATTCAATCTGTTAACCTCTTCATATACATCAGGCTACAAAATGCAGATGAATGGATGTTCTGCCATGTCTTTTCTCTACTCTTTTGCAACTACATACAGTAGAAGTGGTATACTTTACTGTCGTTTTACTTTTTACAAAGCAGCAATGGCTCTGCCAACATGTCTCCAAGATTTCCTTTTTTTCTGGATATGAGGATATAAAGAATGACATTACGAGGAAAAGGGCAATCAAATGTATTCTATTGCAGCTAGCAAGATAAAACCTCTGTAGAATATCAGCAAAAGCAACAAATGGGACGTGCATTCAAACGAGCAGATTAATGTTCAGATGCAGGGCTACACTGTAATTGAAAATGCCTACATGGGGCATCTACACTCATATATAATTTCCTATAAAATATATGTGTATCCTCATAGAATCCATCAGAATCAAAGTTCAGCGATGATTGTGCGTAGTGTGAAGGGAATGTTTTTGCAATCTGGTTTATACTCAGAATATGTATCAGTGTTTGTTCGACATGCTTTTACTAACTGTTGTTTCCTGATTGCAGGTTGATGGTGAACTAATGGAATGAATGCCTTGCTTCTATGAAAGGAAGAAGAACATACAAAACAGGGCGTGTTTGTGTAAGGGAAGACATTAGCTCCCGGACAAGACAGTAACTTCTGCTAAAGGTCTGCTACCACCTCTAATCAGCCTAACTCTTTTTGACAGCAAGATAACAATATCCACAACCCAAGCGCATCTACAGGGGCAAGATTTCACGCGAAGTAATTCCTTCGTGAAATGCCAACGGTGGTATCTATGGTTACTGTTGTGGGAAAGATGCTTTTTGTGTGCCATCCTATTTGCCCTTTCTCAGTTAGGGTTCATTGCGGGAGCTGCCATGCTTTGCATGCTCCATAACCCTATGCTGCTGTGACCTTTGACCACTGATATACAAAGAGTGGAACTTTCTTTGACATTTATATCCATGTTCCCTTTCTCATTGCATTTCTTCTACTCCTCACATCCCTCCTTTCACCCACTGAGAATGAGCACAAATAAAAGTCCTCGAGTGTGCTCTTTTGAATGCCGTATCAGCCGTCATTATGCCACATTATGTAATTTTTTTTAAATGCATCAGCCATTTTTGCCACTGTAAAGGTTTTAAAGGTTTTGATTTCCGTGCGATTGTGTGATGCGAGTCGCTGTAATGCGAATGACCTTGAGAAGTCCTTTACCGTCACGGGAGGCAGGTCAGTTAATTGGGTAATAGGCAGGAGAGAAAAAGCTACTGCATTTGCAATGGTGGGAGCAAAAACTCGCCTGCTGTTGCTGTCTTTTCCTGGGGTGCAAAATGTAGATCAGAGAAATGTGCAGTTTGTGCACAGTCTCGAGAGAGCCTGCCACTCAAATCCGAACGTCTGTATGAATACCAAAACACACAGGCGGAGAGAGAGAGAGAGAGAGAGAGTGAGGGAGGGGGAGAGAGGAGAAGGAATGAAACAAAGAAAGTGGGATGGAGGATGAGGGAGGTCGGAAGCTAGAATGATAGGGGATGAGAGCCAGCTTGAAAGAAATGGGCGGTAATGCGCTTCTTTTACCTTTCTCTATTTTATCTTGTGATCAGCTCAAACCAACAATCACTGTTTGTGATGGAGCCTCTGCCGAACATATTATTTTATATATCTATGCATCTGTCAGCGTGCCAGGACGAGCGGTGTGTTGTGTTGGTAAGCAGGTTGTGTGTGCTGTGTATATTCGGCTGATTATCGTCTGTCTGTGCGTGGCACTTTGAATTTGCGCCAGAGGAATTATTATGCTCGCGCTTGTGAAGCCTGCTCGCTCCCTCTCTCCTTCTTACTCTCTCCTCAGCTTTCTGCTAAGAAAATGAGGATGAATCAAACTGAGAAATCACTGTGGACGCCTATTAAAATTTAAACCTGAGCGTTTTGTTGTTATTCATGTATATTTAGCTTTGACATAATAAAAAGCCTCTTCGCAAAAGCATATTATTAAGATTACATTAGATTACTATTCATAGCACATTGTTTAATCTTACCTAAACCTTGTTAATACATTAGGTAGGACCTTTTTTGTTTTTAACCATTTTTATTTTAGGCGTTTCTTTATTAAATGTCAAAATGACTTTCTGGCTGTTTTATGTTTTAAGTATATTGTTTTAAGTATATTTCCAGAGAAACTGAAATATTCTAACTTGATAAAGCTTAGTGCTTCCCACATATAGACTTTACTTAAGCGGGCCACCCAGCTATATTTACAACACCCAAGTATATTTAGTGACACTTTTTTTTTAACTATCATTCTTTTACACTTTACTTGGAGACCCGCACCTTTTTGAGTTTGACTGGGTTTTCTAAATCTACTAAAATGTCCAGGATTTGGTTTTGCTTTCGTTTTCTGAGTTGATGTTCATTTTATGCGCACAGCTACAAGAGAGATATTTTAAAAAATTAATTCTTTAATCTAAATGACTCAGAAAAACTTTGTTAAATTTAACTTTGTTAAATTTGTCTAAATTGGCTGCATAATATTTTTACACCATTAGAAATAGGTAATCAACTCATTTGTCTTATTTAAATTAGCTACAGGTTATTCTTGTAATTATTATAATTGTTAGAGATATTGTGTGTTTTTATTCCTTCGTTATGTCATTTATTTCTCATTTGCTGTATTTTTTATTAATTTGATGATCAATATATTACATATTTTATCCATCTAAAATGCTTCAGTAGTGTTTATTAGAGAGATAACATAAAAGAGAAATGGATGTTTCAACATCTTTTTGTTACTTTAACCCATTGAAAAGAAAAAGTTTAAAACAGATAATAATAAAAATATTGTTAAAAGTCAAACTATATTTTGTTTAAGGTGTGTTTCATTCCGACCACCACAGCAAGTATATTTCAAACCTGTGGGAAGCACTGAAGCTATACAGTTAATGTTAATGCATTAATGAGCACACATACTTTACTCTTGAAATAAATTGATCAGTATTGAATATATTGACATTTTTCCCACTTTTGTTTTCACAAGATCCCAAATTTGAGCTTAATGTTTGACATTCTGTTTTTTTTAAGAGACCTTTTTCAAAGTCTCATTCTTGAAGTCTCATTGCCATTTAGGGAGAAAAATTAGATGTAAAAGATATCTCTTTATATGGGCAGTTTTTATCTGAACATTTTATTGAACAGATATCTTTGTAGGTTTTTATTCGAACACTAAGGGTAAAACTCTCCCAGAAGTGATGTGATCGCAAATATGGAATGTGATGAAAGCTCACATTAGCTTCTGAAATCTTCTCTGAGTTATTTAAGTCTGAATGTGAGACTTGTCTAATAAGCGCATTCTGCCTTCACCTGTCAGTGCGCTCTATCCTCCCTAGAGCTGGATGTTCAGTTACCTCAGTAACTCTCAAGGCATTTTCTCTAATCAGTTGGCAGAGTGAGACTCATTCAGTAATTACATTCAGAGGTTACATTTGTGTTCTAAATCTGTCAAAGCCGTTGAAAACGATTAAGTATTAGGATACTTTTTCAAATCGGAGTGAAGAGCATAGCAAATAGATTACAGAGCGCTGTTTACTCTTTTAAGTGTACCATGGCAGGAAAGCAGAGATAGCATACAGACTTCAACATGGTAAAGTCTTGTCACTAATGTGTATATACAATTTGTAAACCTTACATATATATATATATAGCTAACTATTTAACAAGATTTTTGTCTGTCTTATTATCTTTTATTCTTAAATCTATTGTGCACAATCCAAAGGATGAGAAATTATTCTTGTTTTGTGTGGTCGCTCCAATTATGATTGTTAAAATGAAAGAATTTCCTGTCTTCCATATTTCATGACTCTGATCTAAGCGTATTACAAAACGCTTTTCAAGTACTACAGTGTATGTTTAAGGAGTTAAAATAGGTTTTAAATTTAAAAAATAAACTAAATATATGATTTTTAGCCATAGCCGCACTAAGGTAACCAGACAATCACATCCTCAAATGGTGTACCAATAGAAAGAGTTAGCTCTTATAAATATCTAGGTTTTTGGACTGACAAGAGTTTAGCCTTGGATATACATATTGACAAGTTATTGAAGAAGGTGCAGACTCACGGATGCATAACTTTTATTATTTTTACGATTCCTTACATTAGTTATCTTTTTATCAAAGGAGAAAATTACATTTGTACTTATTTACTTTAAAGGCTCTCTTAGGTAAACTACAATCCAATCTTTCTAATTAGCTAACAATTCAATATATATCCAATGCACTATTTGGTTCCTGTATTCGGTTAACAGTCCCAGAGTATTGTCAGAACTTGGCTAATGTGGTTTTCCCTTTTATGCTCCTAGGGCTTGGAATGCTCTGCAAAAGTGGCTTAATCTCGACACACTTCCGAGTACCTTTAAACATCTATTGTATAACGTCTTAAAGGATACCTGTAATTGTTTTTTAAGATCAGATCTTTTATTATGAATGGTGATTTTGTAATTTTGTGGTAATGGTATCTGTGATTTTTTGTGGGAAACTTGTGCTGCCATCTTGACCAGGTCTCAGTGGAAGAAGAGACTGTACTGTCTCAATGTGATCTCCTGGCTAAATAAAGAAAATAATAATAATAATGTCAGTCATTTATTGTGTCATTTACTGCTATTGTGATCTTGCACATCCTCTGACTCCTATGAAGACATTAAATATTATTCACATTCATTTTTGGACAAAATTAAATAATAATAACAAAACAAAACTGGCTGTTTAATATATGTTTGCCTAGCCATCTTTAGAGGAATCTTATCTAATATAGACAAATCATTCTAATAGGTAAATTAATGTCTTTCTGTAGAAATGCAATACCATAAAGAGAAAAGAAAAAATGTTGTGTGCCTGAAATATTGAAACTGAAACCTGCACAATGAACCATGCTTTAAACTCACTCAGGTGGAAGCTCTACGGCGCCACCATCTGAGGGCTCATTGCAAAAGCACGGCAAGGGTTTCAGTCAGATGGGTGCTGCCATGCTTCTGCAGCAGGAAAAGTGAGGGATGGATGCAGTGGAGTCACACGCTCACACAGCCCCTTGAGTCTTTGCAGCCAGAGGGGGGCAACCTGAGCCACTACTCTTAACTCACAGAAAAAAAAATCAAGTGGCCCACTTTGACACTCAGCTGTCATGTGTAGTCATGCTGTGTGGAGAGGGGTGCAAACTCTTCCACCCAGCCATCACACATCCTGGGGCACTTTTCCCACCCCTGCTGCCCAGATATCACCATCTCGGCAGCTCGTCTCTGGATCTCTCTCGGTCATCCACCTGCGCCCTTATCCACCCCTTTTTAATATTCAGTCCAGCTTTAGCCTTATTAGCATTGATATGCAACCTTGGAGTCGGACAACAAAGGAGAAAGCCCTAAAGCAGTGTAGTGAGGCTGCTTGGAGGAGGGAGTGAAATTATGAGGAAGGATAGAGGTGACGAGAAGGTAGGAAGGAAAGGATGTGAGGTGAAAGAAGACGAGCTGCGTCTACGTGGCCATAGCTCTGTGTAATGGCCATTAGGTGTGCGTTGAGTTGGGACGTCAGCACTGCGGAGGAGGAGGAGGAGAAATGTATAGGCCTATGTGGAAGCTTATTTCCCTTAACTTCCTCCCTCCCACACCTTATTTCCTCTCTCACTATAAGCAACATGGACAAGCCCCCTGGCTGCCCCAATGTTTTTCTGCCTTGCACAAACTGTTTCGCACAAAGGAAAGGGGGTAAAGCAGAGATTTACTTTTGGGAATCGTGCTCTTTTCAATTAGCATTTTGATTGCATGTTAAAGCCCACACACAAACAGTCAAACATTTGCCTGAAAACTGAATAACGCTGCCCACATTTTAATCCGAACTCTGTGCTGCTCAGGTGGGAGAACCGACAGTCACAGCAAGTTAGTAAATGCATATATCTGCGCTACATTAACCTTTCGAGCAATTATGATGTCTTCAACCTTTACTGTGTATGATGTGCTAACACAGGCCTACGATTTTTTTCAGTCGTTTGTAAGCTTCGCTACATCCCTCTCTCTCTCTCTCTCTCTCACAGGGAGAGTTGGTTCCTGGCAGGCACAGTCTCCCACTAGCCTGGTGACAGCCGGGGGAGGCAGTCTCTGAGCCCTTAGTCAACAATGGACACATACACTTGCACAACACACACACAGTGCAGCATGTTTAGTGCAGCCTGCCCTACCTCTATCATGGAAGATGGGCAAACACGGGCAATGATCTCCAGACGTGCTAGATAACAAACTATGCATAGAAAACACACCTTCCCTACCTAATAGATTCTCGTACACACACACACGAGGTCACTCCCACTCATTCTCATTTACAAACTTACACTCTGGCATGGGTACACAGTTACACAACCTTCTACACAAGATGATTAATGTGAGATTTTCTTGATTTTCATATGAAATGGTATAGAAATGAGGAAAGAAAATAATATGATTATCACATTAATCATATGAATAATATGACTGTTTCCTTTTGACAGATCAAACTGGAGCTGCCAGCACTAAAATTGGGTGGAAAATGGAAGATGAGAGCAAAATAAGGTGAGCATTAAGATTCAACACTGCCTCCACACGTAAATGGTTTTAAACCGCAGCATCTAAGAACCTGCTACACCTGTCCTTTCTCTCCTCTCTTCTCCTTTCCTCAGCCTTGTTCTCAAATAAAGCTCCTCTCATCCTGAGATAAAGGGGAGGAGTAGCATGCAGAATTGAAAAAGAGGAGAAAGGGGAGAGAGACAGAGAGACTCCAATGCTACCACTGCAGATGCAGGCAGTGAGACACAGCAAGGGCAAAAACACACTCACTCACACACACACACACACACACACACACACACACACACACACACACACACACACATGCTTGTCTGCACGAAACCACCGCAGCATCCTTACCATCTTAAACCCGTTCCACTCCATTTGTAAGTCGGCGGGCAGAGTTCTCGCCTATAGCCGTGCTAATGTCTCCTCACTTGGAGATCTCTCTCGGTCTCTCCTCTCTCTCTCAGTATGTGTCTCAGCGGTGGCGAGGCAGCGTGCGGCCAGCAGGAGAGAGAGTGGGCATTCCTCCTCCGAGTGAGGCTGCTTGTGAATGCACGGGCTTCGGCATGAGCTGAACGCTGCAGCCCCACTCCCTGCCCCCTCCTCATTGGTGAGGTCAGAGCAGCCCCCTCCTCCTCACTTCTCTGACTGGCTCCCTCAGCAGTCCGTCATCTGCTCTACTCTGGTAAATTAACACTTTCGCTCTGGCAGCCTTGCAGACGGCACAGGCGCTTCGGCTAGCACAAGCCCTTTCAGAACCAGCAAAGGCAATCAATCGCAACCAAGGGCTCAGCTTGAGTTAGAGCGGACTGATTGCACCTACAGGCATTATGGTAATAGGGTGCTCTCGCAGCACTGCTAATTAATGCAAGTTAAAAGCATGCAATGATTGCAGAGTATGTTGAAGCTTTTAAATATCCTTCTATACTTACACACAATGACCATATAAAGGACGCTTATTACAGTGTTAAATAGAAAAAGGATTCAAACGTGGACATTTAGTATTGAATTCAGCTATTTTGAAGTCTGTTTGCTTTTTCCAAGAGAATTTTATATTAAAATGGTTAAAAGTGGTTGAGCAGTCAATTATACATTGTTCTGAAAATTGACCATACAAATTGAATCTGAATATCTACTATGCATTTATGTATGTGTGACAGACAATAGACTTTTTAACGTAATACATACCTGTATTGCACAATAATTTATACACACACACACACACACATATATACATACACTGAAAAAAAATTGCAGGGTTCCACACAATTCATTCATGTTGTCCCAACACAAATGAATTACGTTAACTTAACACTTTTAACATATTTATGTGGATTGAACATAATAAATGTAAAACAAAATCATCCTAATGAAATCTCAAGAATTGTGCTGATTCACTTCATTTTAAATAAGTAGTTTGAACAAGTAAAAAAAAATAAATAAATAAGTGTATATATGTACAGTATATATGAAGAGTACAGATGCAAAAACCTCTAAGTGCCATCTGAAATTTTCGTCCAATATTAGCATTTTCCTCAGGCCCCAATGTCTTGATTCAGTAATTTCACTTTTATTAACAAAGAATAGATTATTTTCATCACTTTTAACATCAAATAACTGAACATAACAATAAAAGGCTGAGAAAAATGCACTTTGCAAAAGAAAATTCCTGATGGTACTTAAAGGTTTTTGCATCTAAATATGTATATATTATACATATGGATTTACAATATATATATATATATATATATATATATATATATATATATATATATATATATATATATATAGTAAATACCTATTATATTTAAAATTATTTGACCTCAGGTTTTAGTTATTTTAAATGCAATGTGTGTGTGCGTGTGTGTGTATTCCAAATGTTTATTTAATTCTGTTAAATGTATGATCCAAAAAGACCAACATCGAATTTAACAAAGCTGCAAGTAGAAAGACAAATGTGGGACGACACAACTGTTGTCAACTGAGACTGAGTAAAAAGCACACAGGTTACTGTTCTTACACACCTGGTCATTGTACAAACCATAACACAAATCACAGTCACACACCTTTACGCAAAGTGCGCACCTTGAAATAGTCTAAACAATACCATCTGTCTTCATCCCAATTGTCGCCAATTATGTGCTTAAGAGAAAGAAATTAGTGAAATTCTAAGTATTACGAGGGATGAAGGGATTATGCTTAGGCTACGCGAGACGGTGTTTCGGTGATTTTCACTAGTGTTACAGTGTAATTCTCTTTCAAATACGAGCACACTACTCACCATGACCATTCTCGTGTCCGGAGGTGAAGGGGGAAGTAAAAGCTCGGTATTTTATTCAAATACGCGGTAAATAATCAAAAGAAATATATAATAACGTTGCGCTTTTGAGCGTTTGGGGGAAAGTCGTTTCCTAAAGTCTTGTAGGAGGTGTCGCGTGGACCCAAGGACAGTCGGATGCAGACAGGTCGGCGGAGAGATGGAGAGATGGAGCCGAAAACTCACAGCTGCAGTCAGAGAGCGTCTATGTTTTGTATATGAATATATTTGAGGGGACGAAATCCAAAATAAAACGATAAAAACAAAAAAAGACGGTTTCCTCAGCGACTCCGTGGAGCTAGTATTGCGCGCGTCTCTTTTTCCTCCACACCATTTATGGAAGGTAGTGTCAGGATGGTGTGAGATCTGATTGGCTGAGCGGGACAGACAGGGGTGGCGCGCGTTGCTCTAGAGAAGACGGTTGGAGAGGGTGTGTGAGGCGCGAGTCATTTGGGAGCGCGCGTGGTACCTTTGGGGAATCAGCGGGCTGTGATTGACACCTAGTTTGACCTTCGGTTGCAAGATGGAGATAAGTACATGTAAAACGTTTCGGCTTAAGTGTAATTTGTCAAAAGCAAACGGTACGTGTGAGGAGTAGGTTAATAGATGAGAATTCATTTACTATTTGAAACCTGAAGGAGAACGCACGTGGTCGTACCGTCTCTTTTACCTCGCTCGAAATCGGTGTGTGAATTATGCAATGACTTTTAGGATGGTTGATTTTTTTTAAACGATTTCTAAACGTATATTTCAAGACCCAATCTGATGAGGTTCTCGGGAATGGCACCACGCGCATAGTTATTCACTTCAGACTTCTAAATCAAATTTCACAATCATTTTTTGTGAAAAAAATGTGATAAACTTTTACAGAAAAGCTATAAAAATGACAGTTAATCAGAAGACAATTGTTAGCTCACTGTTGCTATGGTTACCTCCTTAGACGAACTTGACATCTGTTTGCGATCTACTTGGCGAAAGATGAAACTAGATGAAATGTGTACATTACCAGATTAACATGTATTAAATTATTTTACCTCAGGTTTTAGAAATGTTGTCACTAATTTTAAATCTAATAATAATAAAAAAAATCTTTGTAAATTTAGCTAAACTAAATTAATTCTATCGTCAGTAGTAATTTCCAATAATTTAAAAGCTTAATTGACTTTTACTTTTTTTTAAACCTTGATGTATTTGTTGTCTCTAAATGTTTAATTAACAGTCCATATTACCTAATTAATAACATATGTACACTAAATCTCAATGTCAAATCAGTGCAGAACATAAGCAACAGCAGCACAAGCTAATTAATATTCATGAGCTCAGCCTTCGCTTGGAGTGATGTCACCCCCCCCCCCCCCCCCCCAACCACACACACACTCAAACACGCACATGCTACCCTCAGTTGCCATCTACTTAGGTGAGAAGGACAGAGCAGTAAAATAGTGTCATCCATTGTATTATTCTTTTCTTATATTTTCTTTTTAAATATTATTGCCAACTGTTCCCTCATTTGCTGTTGTTCGCAGCTGCACGCGCTCTGAATCAATAATTAAGCGCGAGACCAGCCGCTCCCACCCCTGACAAAACCCATTTCACATCTCCACCGGTGAGGGCTGCCGGAGAGCGACTGCTTGCCGAATGAAGGGATTTCAGATCTTGTTTTATTTACCAAGATATGGAATTCATCACGGGCAAAAAACACATTTCCTGCTTGCACCCATTTACTCCGCATATACAATCCTAATGTTACACATTCAATGGGTCTTCGGGGAGTTTTGTGTGAATGCATTTCGCTCTCAGGTTTGTTGCTGGGAAATAATGGGGGTGTCATTTTAATATGGTGTGGGTCTTTGTGCTGCTGTACTGATACAATAGAACAAATCACAGGGCTGGAATGGGCTGGAAAGCGGCTGTGGTCTTATCGTCTCTGCACCTGCACTTCTAAAAACCACAGCGGAGGTCTCTCACGGTGAGCAACTGACTTGACAAGAAACACTTTTGGCATGAGAGTCCAGCGGAGCCATAAAAAATGAAAGACATTTCTCATTGGATGGCCAGACCTTACTTTTAGGGACAAGGTAGGTACTCGAAAGCCCAACCCAAGAAAAAACAAACTTTATGCAGCCTATTTATAAATCCCTGTACTTTTAAAAGCATTTGCCCTAGTAGCGTTTTTTTTTTTCTCTCTCTCTTTTTTTCTCTTGAATAGGTTAAAATGAACATGTCTAACATAATTAAACACGCCAAAAGCTAGTTAGTGTGTTTTACATCCCATCTTGCTCACTGAACCATGTGGTTCCATGTGAGTTATGGAAGGCATTAACTTTCATCTTCCTCACAACAAGACATTAATTCAGGTCCCTCCCACCAACAGGGAGAGAAATAGAAAAAAAAAATGGGCTGTCGTTTCATTCATGTGCTGGCGTGATTCAATTATACACAGGACCTCTCATCACAGCACATGGAAACTTGAGTCAGTCCATTAACCTCTGTGTGAGTTCACCAATCTGAAGTCTAGCAACCACTGATGGGAACATCACTGAGCTCTTCACAACCTCCAAACTGAACGAGAATCGGTATCTCCCTTTGAATACCACCAACCATTTCGTAATATGAGCTTCAGGCAGAAATGTGTGCTTTGACTTTCATACAGTGTGTTTATTCAGAACGAAAGAAAAAAAACATGTTGAATAGTGGAAACTGCTACACTTGGTAGGTTTTTACTTTTTCTGCTACATTTGACCATTAGGCATTTTATAGATCTGTGTATGTGAGAGAGACATATTCATGCGGGTATTCAATGCCAAGGTCTCTGCACTCTCATTTGGATGTAAACAAAGTGCTGAGTGCCTCTATGCAGATGTGTTTTGCATGTAGTTTTTCAGTGGAGTGGATTTATTGCATATAGATTGAACGTTTTGCTCTCTTATTCTCTTGGATTTCCTTTGTGCCTTTTTCAGACAATAGTGGCAGACGAGATCAGCTCCTGGCAATTGTAAGTATCAAGCAACAATACATCACAGAAAATAAATTAGAATGCTGTGAAAATTCTGTAATATTCATCACCAGGTGTTTTTCACTATTTGTCAAGAATCAAAGAAGCATCAACAGTTCATAAATAAGCAATTGTGATTCCTAAAATGACAGTTATTATTATTATTTTTGTCTCTTCGCCTGTATCTAGCTGGGAAATATTTATAAAGAACTACAGTAAATGTCAGCTGCTGGTCTTTGTAACAGCTGATGCTGCTGATAGAAGAGGAGACAAGACCCATCTGGAAGGTTCGGTTTGAATTTTCTTTGTATTAAAATTCTGCAGATTACATAGACAGGCAAGTTTGCTTTACTGCCCATTGCTTATAAATGTACTCATTGGACAAATTTTCAAAATAGCTTATAATTGGAAAATATTAGTATTTAGTTTTTAATCACTGTCATTAAGCTTTATTTAGGTAGTTGTAATGCCACCAAGCACTACTGTCCTGCATTTTGACATTTTGCTTATCACAATTGAAACGCTTTTAAATTGTTGTACAATTTCACCCATGCTTATTTGTCCAGTGCTTATACAAAAAAGCATGGGACAATTCAGAAATATATGTCAAGTATAGGAATATACCAGCAATTATGCTATTTTCAAAATAGCTTACAATTGGGAAAATATTAGTCGGTAGTCATATTTAGGCAGTCTTACCTGTTTATTTTGTTGTACATTTAATGACAAAAAAGTCATGAAATAACATATAGTATAGAAATGTAACTAAAAATAGCTTATGTTTGGGAAATATCATTATTATCATTTTAAGCATCATCATTATGCTTTGTTTATGTAGTTGCCCTGTCATCAAGCACTGTCCTGCATTTAACAGAAACATTTCAAACTTGTACAATTCCACACATTTCTAAAAACCCATATGAATAAAGAAATTACAGTATATGAAATTTCTAAAAATAATAGCATAGGACTACTTAAAAATAATAATGAGCAGGGCCAATCATAATCTGCTGACATGATTTGCTATTTCTGTGGGGAATTTTGTAACAAATCTGTGGATTTATGTGGAGTGATTTTAGTTAGTATGCTAAATACACTTCGATTGAAAAAACAATAACTTTTTAACTTTTATTTCATGTTTACAATGCAAATCCAATTAGATCCACTTAATTGGTAAACAAAGCAAGTTTCTTATATAGTATTTACTAATAGACAGAAGAAGAAAATATTACTCTTCAAACTGTATTGTAAATAAATCGTATGAACATTTTAATATTACTATTATTATATCACAATATTATTACTGAAATGAATTTAAAAACTGAATAAATATAAATTTACACACACTTACACACATACTCAATGATGGGCTAAAAAAAATGCAGAAATCTGTGGATTTCTGTGCGCTCATATTTCCTGTGGTCCTAGTAATGAGCATCTAGGTATAGGAAGTATGGGAATATACCTGCTATCATGCTATTTTCAAAATAATAGCTTATGGTTGGGAAATATCATTGTGTTTTATTCAATATCATTATTTATGTAGTTGTCCTGTCATCAAGCACTGTTCTCTATTTTATCGTTTAGCTAATCACAGTTAAAAAAAATTCAAATGGTTAAACAATATCACGCACATTATTATGAATGGTGGTACTACAGTACATGGAATGTTTGGGTTTTTAAAATTATAGCATAAAACTATTTAAAAATCTAAAGTAATGAACATCTAAAATGCACTTTTTACTTACGCATAGAATTATGTTCATGAAAAAAAATTTAATGCATGACAATATCTGACTATATATTTTGAAGTATGGGAATATACCTGCTATCACACTATTTTCAAAATAGCTTATAGTTGGAAAAAAAAAAAAAAAAATATATATATATATATATATATATATATATATATATATATATATATATATATATATTTAATTATTATCATTACGCTATATTTATGTAGTTGTACTGTCATCATGCATGGCTCTGCATTTTAATATTTAGCTTATTGCAATGGAAACATTTAAAACTTGTTGTACAATCACACACACATATCTAAAACCCTATATGAATGGAGAAACTACAGTACATGGAATGTTTGTGTCTCTAAAAATAATGCTGTATTTATGTACAGTAGATGTCCTGTCATCAAGCACTGAACTGCATTTTAACATTAGGCTAATTGCAATTAAAGCATTTTCAAATGTACTATATCACACACATTTTTATGAATGGAGAAACTACAGTACATGAATGTTTGTGTTCATAAAAATCATAACATAGGACTATTTAAAAATGTAAAGTAATGAGCATCTGAAATGCACACTTTTACTTTTAGATATGCACCTACAAACTTGTTAACAAAAAAAAAAAAAAGTTAAACCATATTAATATCTAGTATGAATTCTGCAGGAAAGTGTGTTTTAAATCGAGTCCGTGTACACAACAGTAGACATGCAGGCTGAGGGAACGCGTCCAGTATGACTCAGAGGCTGCGTGTGACCCTCTGTGTCTCTGCTCACTCCTGGGCTGGGTGGGGACAGATGGAGGGAGGGGTCTCAGGGATTAGACTGGCATGAGGTCTGTGGTAGGAGGTTTGGCCAAGAATACATGGAGGTTTTGAGTGGGAGGATGTGACCTCAAGGGTCTTTACTATTGCAGAAAAGTGTATGTGTATGTCTGTACACATAAATGACTTTGATTTAGTCATCATGCGTTGGATAAGCCTCTCGGAAAAAACAAAACAAAATGAACAGCAGGTAATAGCAGTCAAACTAAGATAGCATCATTTTATATAAGATGCCGTTATTTGTCCTCCAACCCACATGCATTTTATGTCAGCCATTTTGCCAAATGGGCTTTTTATGCAGGTATTGTCGAGCTAAAGGATGGCTGCTCTGACCACCGGTGGAGGGGGTTTTATAACAGGCCGGCTAATGTAAATCACATCATTTATCGGCTGTCAAAAAGCCATTAAAAGTGAAGCAGCATGTGAATTGAGTAACGAGCTAAAAGCAACGAGGCTAATTGATTTATTTTCATTCTGTAAAATGGTGTTTTTATATGCTTAGCTAACTAATTGACACTGAAAATGTATTCGTTTTTGTAATCTTGGATGTGTTCGGCATACAGTTGTTAAATTGAATTTTAATGTTTGATTGAGTGTCATTGTGGGTTGAAGTGCAGAACACTCATAACACATTTTCTTGGGAATCCAAATATTTATGTACCTATTTCAAAGCACTTTGTCTTCGCAAATTTCCCTAGAATGTCTGGTCTCTTTTCCACAACCGCGTTTGGGCATGTGTGTGATATTGATGCAGTCAGAGGTTTGGTCAAAGCCTTTGCTAGCTGAGCATGTAAAATGTCACTTTAGTTATTGTTCACTCAAACACTAAGAGACACATGCACACACCCAGTACAGCAACCTCTCTCTCTCTCTCTTTCTCTGCCTGTGCTCCTTTGTTTCTGGAGTACCTCTGATCCTCTGCGGCCGCTTAGCTCCAATTAGAGCATCCCACCAGCCTGGCCTCTAACACAAATACACACACATACACACACACAAATGCTTAGCCCCAGCCTCCTCTCACACTGCCTCATTTCAGCCCTCAATCTGACTAATTACTCTGAACCTTGCATGCCCCATCTCTCACTGCTTCCACACACACACTACACACCACCTGACTTCTTCCGTTGGCCATAACCACAAATTCAAGTGCTCTTATTTGTCAAATATTTCAAACCTTCTGTCCACCTTGTTACTTGTGCCCCATAAGTGTCCTGTCAATGTTAATGATTTCCTCCTCATGCGTCCTACACATTCACTTCACTTTCGTTCCTGATTCCAACGTGATCACCGGGCGTCTATTCTGAGAGTTGAACATGTTAAAACATGCAACAGACGTGGTGATAATTGTTTCAACTGAGGAAAATCTTCCAGTGAGATGGAGCATTTATTTTGTCTCAATTTTCACCCTGAATAATAACAGGTTTATTTAAAGACACTGAAGTGTAGATCCCCTGCAAGCTGTCAGCTCAAGTGTGTTAAAAATTGCACATCTCATTTGGAGGCTTATTTTCAAATTTTAGAAAATTCTCCAAACGCACTTCACTTTGTGCTGTTATTTGAAAATCCACCAATAGATTAGAGAAAAAAATGTGGAAAATGCATGTGAATACATTCAAAGCACTTCATGTTTATTTTTGTTAGCATTTTCCTGTAAATTACCTGTAAAAAGTTTAGCAAATACAGGCACGGTGGCGCAGTGGGTAGCGATGTCGCCTCAAAGCGAGCAGGCCACTGGTTCAAGCCCTAGCTAACTCTGTGTGAAGTTTGCATGTTCTCCTATGTTCGAGTGGGTTTCCCTCTCAGTCCAAAGAAATTTGCTATAGGTGAATTGAGTAAGCTAAATAGTCCGTAGTTTATGTGTGTATGTCATACCTGCCAACACTCCTGTTTTTCCCAGTTTTTCTCCTGTATTTCAAACCCATCTCCCGCCACCCTCCCATTTTGTTATTTCTTCTGGAAAACTCTAGTAATTTCACACACCCCCCCCCCCCCCCCCCCCCCATGCTTCATACAGTTGCTAACACCAAGGTGTCTCAACTGACACCTCACCCCCGACAAATATTGGCAGGTGTTATATGTGCTGGTCCTCCAGGTTGGGGGTGATTGTTAGGCTAAAAACCCACCTTGTGTAAAACTAAATGTTATGAAACACCAACATGGTGCGGCTAAATATCAACTTTGATATAAATGGCCCTGGGAGTAAGTATATGTAATCCTGATAGAGTTTTATTTTATGCCAAAAATCTGTAGAATAATAAAGATTGTTTCATTAAGACAATTTGTAAAAATATCAAATCTTTAATGTTAAATGAGATTTAACAACTTAATTTAGACAACTTTAACTCATTAATTATATATATTTTAACCCTATTTCAGGTATTGAAATAGTTGTGTTATGTCCAAGTATTATCTTATTCTGACAAACCCTAAATCATACCTGTCAACCCTCCCCTTTTTCCAGGGATTCTTCTGTATTTTACAATTTTATCCCACTATCATCCCGTGAAGGTATTTACCTGTATTTCTCCCATTTTTTCACTCTGTCTATGAAGGGTGGCAAGAAACATTAAAGTGCCGATCTTCCCTTTATGCAACCCATAGCACCGAACCACCAGGGGTTGCTTCTTAAATGTGAATCTGTTCTGTGCTCTCATTTTATTTAGGCATGAAAACACTTCAAAATAAACAAAAAATGGCAGGATTCACTTCTTTTCCATTACAGGCACCGTTACTCCTCCTACGCAATCCTCAAAACAGTCAGTTCATGTAGCTGTGTGTGACATCAGATCAGATGCTCTCCATTGAGATAAATAGACCCTGTTTCCCAAACGGATTCTGTACACGCAATTCAAAGCAGAGTGAAAGTGGACACTTAAATGCTTTCATTATGGATCTATGCATTTTTAAAGTGACACCTTATTTAATGTGATTAAAGAAGAAGTCTAAATGAGAGATTCATTCACTGCTCTTTAATCAGAATGTTTAAACTATACAGTGAAGAAAATGTTAATGAGATTTGATAACTTGATTTAATTTCTTTATAATAGCTATTAATTTTAATAGGTTATATGGCTTAATTTATTTGCAGCCTTTTTAATGTTTGCTATTTATTCTACCCTTTGTAAACAATAATAATAATAATAAACATATTACTGACTGTTTAAAATCATGCACATATTTAGTAAATAGGGGGAATTTCCTTTTTTTTTTTCACAATGTTGACAGGTATGCCCTAAATATATAATGCCCTAAACAACATATTTATTTAACTTTCATATGATATCTAAATTTCAATTTCTTGACTTATGAGTGGTTTTGTGGCCTGTGGTCACATACAGTTTATGAAAGGAGAAAACTAAATTGGAAAGTCCCAGAAATAGATTCGATTCAATTTCGATTTGTTATAGGACTTTTTATTTTTCCTCACATCAAATTCTCTCTCTTATTTGACATATCCCTATTGTCACAATTCTCGTTCACCATGGGAGTAAGGGGTGAAGTTTTCTCCCTCTGAAGCAAATATCTCTCTCTGTCAGAGGACATGAGTATCACCCAGTCCAATTCCTGTTCCTGTCACCTTCTCAAAGGAGAACCTCGACACCACATCAACTCTTTTTGGCGGCTTCACCGCCAGGCGACACTGCATGTGTCAGGCTGCTGAGCTTAGGCTCGGCTCACCCAGATGGAGCTCGCCACGTTCAGATACGAAAAACCTGTCTGAAAGCGACACTTGTGCACTCAAATCAGAGATATTTTAGAGGATGAGGACTCAGGTAATGCATGTGTTATGATTTAATCGGTAAAAACTATATCTATATATTGTCTGTCTATTCACACTTTTTCTAAGAGACTTTTGTAGTGTTTTTACTCCACACTTTCAAGGTCAAAAATATGACTAAGAAATGATTGCGATGGCTTTTAATGAGTGTGTGTTTCTGTTTAACATTAAGGGAAGCCTCATTATTTGTAGGGAAAATGAGATGAATGTGGCACTGGTGAATCCTTGAGCAGATATCAAACCCGGTGGGAGACTCTCCTCGTGGCCTGTTCCAAATGAAGGTGACATTGAATAAGACACTTTAGCTCTTTTCTGATCATTAACATCACTGACGATTCTCTCCATCTCATTTGCTCGGTGTGGCCACTGCCGGTTGGCTGGAGGGGGACAGAGCGATAGTGAAGATCGAGTTGTATGACGGTTGGCTGTAGGGTGGCCTTTGCTGTGTTTGATCGCAGTCGGAGCTCTCGAGCACGATGAGGAAGACCGCTGTGGTCCATCTGTCCTGGTCTTTAATCAGTGCTTCCCATCAGAGAGGGGGCCACACTTTCACTGTGCTGACCAGGCCAGCTTTTGCTTAGAGCAACCACAAGATGAATGTAGCATATTTATTATATTATTCATTCCACCGAATATTTACTGTGGGTTTCAGTTAATCTGTTGTGAATTTTCATAGTGGTGTATTTGTGGGCCTAAATTTGTATAATTGATTAATTAATTAATATATTTATTAACTAATTAATAGATTGTTATTTTTTTATTGTAATACGTCTGATAAGTACTATATATTAATAACAATAATTTTCATAATAATACTGATATATTCATGCAAAGTATATACAGTTAAAGTCATAATTATTAGCCCACCTTTTTTCTGTTTTAAATATTTCCCAAATGCAAGCAAGGAAATTTTCACATTATGTCTGATAATATTTTGTCATCTAGAGAAAGCCTTAATTATTTTATTTTGGCTAGAATAAAAGCAGTTTTACATTTTCAAGAAAACATTTTAAGGTCAAAATTATTAGCCCCTTTAAGCTATATATTTTTTCGATATTCTACTGAACAAGCCATCGTTATACAATAACTTGCCTAATTACCCTATCATGCCTAGTTAACCTAATTAACCTAGTTAAGCCTTTAAATGTCACTTTAAGCTGAATAGAAGTGTCTATATACTATATAGTGTCTATATTATATGCTGTCATAATGGCAAAAATAAAATAAATCAGTTATTAAAACTATTATGTTTAGAAATGTGTTGAAAAAATCTTCTCTCTGTTAAACAGAAATTGGGGGAAAATTAACAGGGGGCTAATAATCCTGACGTCAACTGTATATCTAATATGCTGTAAAAATGATGGCTTCCACACAGTCGAATTTTGCTTGTACAACATGATGGAATTAATTTATTCTTATTAGTTTTTACAAATGTATGTGGATTGAACATGAATCAATTAAGTTGTATGCCCAAAAAACTCAATAGTTGTTTCCGCTTAATTTAAATTAGTAGTTTGAACATACTGCAAATTGTTTTAGTGTTGGCACATTGTAAAAAATGCTGGGTTTCACACAATCGATTTGTGTTGGGATAACATGAAGGAATTGGTTAACTCATTAGTTTTACAAATTTAAGTGAATTGAACATAAAACAATTAAGTTATCTTCCCAAAAACGTAATAGTTGTGTCGTTTTTGCTTAATTTAAATAAGTAGTTTGAACAAACAGCATTTTTTGTGTGTGTGTACTGTAATTATAGTGTAAAAAATGCTGGGTTCGATTTGTATTAGGATAACATGAAGGAATTAAGTGGCATATTAACTTATTAGTTTTTACAAATTTAAGTGGATTAAACATAAAGCAATTAAGTTGTCCCAACACAATCTCAAAAATTGTCTTGTTTCAGCTCATTTTAAATATTTAGTTTGAAAATATTTAGGTGATTTATGCAGAATTATTTTGAGAGTGTATTAACTAAGAACTTCACACATTAAAAAAAACCAAAAACCTTTTATTTAAAGCTTACAATATTAACTAGAACCACATGTCTGGTAAAAAAATCATGGTAAAAAGTCTCATATATTATATCTACAAAAAACAGAAAATATAACTTTACAAACTGTATTCTATAGAAATTACATATATTTATTACATTCATACTTATTATTCGATAATATTTCTGAAATTAATATGAAATCTGAATAAATATATATTAAAACACATTTACATAAATAAATAAGTAGACTTGATGGGCTAAAAATTCTGTGGTAATCTGCTGGTGCCACATTGATTCTCTATGTGCCTACCGATAGGTCAACGTAACTCCTGCTAACTAGCATAATACTAAACTGACAAATTTACATTTCTGATGGTTGTATGACAAATAACAATCATGTGTTTATTTCTCAATGCTGCATAGACAGAATTTGATTCCGAGCAATTAATATGAGTTATTTGAAAATGTATGTCATTTTACTTCATTGATATATGTACAACTCATATCTCGGGGGTAAAATCGAACAGAAATGTGTCATCGATCTCTCTTTTTTCCTTTTCTCGTTCCAACTGTTCCCCCACCTATCTTTCCTTGTTTGTAGATACTCCATCACCTTGTCTTTCTGAGCCCTGGGAAAAGCACCGTCAGTATTTCTGCACCAAGCCCCTCCATCCATGCTGTCTTTCTCCTAGAATTCATGGTGCTGTACTTAGTCAGAGAGCAAGGCGAGAGAAAGGAAAAGATTCGGAATGAGAAAAAGATACAAGAGCCGCTAGCTGTAGACAGAAGGAATGCCTTAAGAAGCAATTTGCATATGTAACTTCACCCCCTCCCCACAACCACCCCTGCCTAAAACGGGGTTATTTCAGTGAGTTTGTATTGATGTTTTTGAACAGGCTCCATGGCAGAGCATTTAATGCTGAACACTGCTGTTAGAGAGAATGCATTATTAATGTGAGGGGAAACTAACGGGGACCAGCAGCTCCTCTGGGCTGTGAAGAGGACGGTTGGCGTCTCTGAGGAAGCAACACCACGCCTCAAAGGTCTTCCTCGGTAATGCACACATGCCAGGCATCTATCATTTATTCATGACAGTCAGGCGCCTCCAACTCCCTCGAACAATTAACGAATCAATGAAATGTATGGGCTCAGAAACTATCAATTCGGGGAAACAGCGCCGTTCGTCAACGTGTCAGCTCTTGGGCACAGGCTATCATTCAGGCAGAGAGCACATTTATCACTTTAGAAACAGCCTGCGTGTCATAGCAACGCGGATAATCCTACTACAAAATGGCCGCCCGATTCTGATAGATGATTGGACGTCTTTAATAAAATAACATCATGTTGGATGTTAAAGTGCTTCAAACTGTCTCATAAATGTGTTTTAATGTAAATAAGCAAGCATCTTTGAGCGAACAAATCATGTCCAAGTGGTCAGAATCAAGTTCTTAAAGTGTTCTCAAGCCGAAAAGGTAACATGCGTGCAAAGTGAAAAAGCAAAAGGAGAAAAGAGAGTGAAATTGATGAATTACTGGTGCTGCTTTCTACACTACAGCGCCTTCGCAATTCCTGTTCAATTAACAAAACCATTAATTATAGTACTTAAGCAAGCAGGGGTAAACCAGACAAGCGAGTATTGCACTTAACACACATTCCTGTGTAAGCATTTAACGTTTCGCTTTAAAAAAATCACTCTATCATCATTTCGGAAACACAAAATCATTAAAATGTCTATTTCTTTAACCTGAAAGAATAAAACCACACTGATGCTGAAAAAGCACAAACTATTTTCTGCATTAAAAAAAAAAACTGTGAATTTTAGTGTGTATCCTCGGTAATAGTCTTGAGTGCTGGCTCAGCCATAGAAATTACTCTTCCTTTGTAATTTTTTCCCCTTTTCTGCTCTTTATTTTGTATCTTTTTATGGCTTTTGCTTGAATAGTCTCACTTGAAACACAAAGCTTTCGCTGTTCACTGAATCCTCTGTTTTGATGTTCTTTTTTTTCCCTGTAGAAATCACAGCCCTGAAACTCCAGATGAAGACTAGACCTTTATACTGAACGTGGAGAGAGGTACATGAACGTGCTTTTCTTTGGGGACCATCATCGCCAACACTCGCCCCCTGCTGCTGAAATCACAGGCTTTTTACTTCCAGGTCATGGTGCCTGTATCACTCACGCTGACCCCTCTCTTCGCTGACGCTTTTTTAAAGAGAAAAGGGGGAGAGCTTTCAAGACCTCCAATCTGCTGCTCTCTTCATCAACACCTAGTTCCTGTGAAATCCTCAAAAAGCAGAGAAAGAAAATCAGATCTTTCTATTCTGACTCAGGGCTAAGAGATCCCTGGAAGAAGAACCTTCCAGTACATACAGATGTCACCAGTGCGAGGGAAGCTCTGGTGGGGCTAAGAATCAACTGAGGCAGACTGGCCTGCTTCTCTCTTTGCCTGGCTGGAGACACCTGCTCCTCGCCTCAATGGTGATGGGCCCCCAGTGGAGCTTTTTTCATCTACTTACACATGCACACGCATCCTGAAGCGGTACGGGTGTGTGTGAATGTGCATAAATGCATGTGAGGTGGCGTTCATATCTAAATGCACACACGATTGCCCTAAGAAAGTATCAAATTTCATTACATGTGCTTCGTAATGAACAATTCTATATGTTTTCCCTGCTTAATATGCTTATTCCTGTAGCCAGATTGCTTGAGCACATACAGAATTATACACATATTATAGGATATCTAGGGTCCCCAAGGTATTATACTTTGCCCTTTTTTACAGTGTAGTTTAAACTCAACCAGTACTCTTTATTGTAGTTAATCTATTTCTATATTTTTACATAGTAAATATAGAATCAAGCTGAATCTGAGTGGATTGTCCTGCTGTTTTGGTATTAGAATCTTTACAGTATATTATAAATGTATAAACAAAATGGATTAGGTGGGAGATGCGGCTCGCTCAAGGGCACAGAGGTGGTAGCTTATACTGTAAATCACCTTTTATAAGGTTTAAACCTTGAACTTTTAAGTTAGCACATCAATTTTTAAACCACTAGTGAACAGTCCTGGATGGATAGATCAATACTGTGAAATTGTGGTAGCAAAATACACACAAGACAAGATCCTAGTACATTTTCTAAAAAAAAAAAAAAAAAGTATTGGGTTTATTTAAAAAAAAAACATTTTTTTTTTTTTAACATAACCATCAGACCACTTAAAAACAACAACAGTCCTTAAGTTTATCTTATGATTCGGAAAGTTAGTTTCTCTGGATTTCACATCTTACAACCAATATGAGTTTTGAGCATCTTAATAATGCTTACAGTATTTGGATGCAGTCCTGTGTAACATTTGGCGTATGTCTATTAAAAACAGGTGGCGATGCATCATTAGTTTACAGAACAGGAGTCTGTTTCAGCCCTCTATCGTTTATACATGCACACACGTGCGTGCTTGAGCAATGCAAGGTGGCTAATTCTCTGGTGAATGCCTTGTGCATGTGTGCGCAGTGACCGTTGAGTGACCCACAGGTTAAATAGCTCATTCTTGCGGCCTTTTCTTCCAAAATGGCAAAGCGCCCTGACAATAGTGGCATCCTCTGAAGCTGCAGGGCTCCAGATCTTTCTCTGCGATGGCTCTGCCATTTCCACACTAGCACAGAATCACGGACTGAGGCTGTCCTTGACTGAGGCGTCGGAAATTAAATCCGGACAGAATATTGATGGGGAGCACTTAAAATTCTCAGCAGCAGGAAAGTGCTAGTGTCATATTTGGTTTACAACAGTAGCTTTGTAGCTGGCTAAATATACACAGAGGTAAAAAGGTATTGAAGTCGGAATTCCGAAGGTGAACGCTAATAACTCGGCAAGGAGAGACATTCTAGTAGCAGGAGAAAAAGGTTCTTATTTCTGAACAGGAAGTTGATCCACTGCAATCTACCGCTATTGTGTTGCGAGATGTGAATCTTTTCACAGTTGATGAGTCTGCTTTACTTGCTGCTCGGCTGCTCTTGTAGAGGATTCGCACACGCTCGCTACGGCTTTGTGCGGGGGTAGAATGCTGCACCTGTTCTCAGTACAGTTAGGCTGGGGTTGAGCAGCACAAATGAACTAATTTCCAGGGCTACATTGAACAGAGAACACTGCAATCACAGCAGGAGGAGCCTGTCGAGCCGGCAGATGGGCAGAGCTAATCATTGTTGTGAAATAGAGATGACCCTGCCTATCTCTCGCACTGCCAACAGACATTTGCCAATCGCTCTTCAATTCCCTCTCCTCTCCCCCTCATCTCTGTTTGTTTCTCAGCTCCCTCCAACGAATTTAGGAGCGAACGTAACCTTCAGAAATGGCTGAAAATGAAGTTAGAAAGCCAGCACACCAACATTTGACATAGAGCAGCTGTAACCCCTGGCCTGCTGGAGTGCGTATGTGTGTACATGAACAGCATCTCCAATCATCATCAGAGATTTTTAATCTAGCAAATCTGCATGTGTTTGGATTTATACCCGAAAACCCTATGGAGTCAGACGCATTTTTCTTTGGAACATGCCGTTTTTCTCGTAATTGTACTTTTTGCGCTATTTCAGAGGTTTTCATCATTTGTGCTGAATGCTTGAAAATGTTCTATAATTGGAAATCACACCGTGTCCTGCTTAGCACAGTATCTCGAGTGGCAATGTGTCATGCTTAATTAAAAAAAACACTGCAGTTATTAACCATGATTAGAAATCATTTCTATGTCTTCTGGATGTTCGAGAACCCATGAGAGTGCTTGGCAGGAGGAGGATACCAAAATCAAACATAACTACTGTTCTGTTTTGCTAGACAAACGTAATGTTTTATATTTATGCAGTCACTCCAGATTGTTTATAGGTAGAGTGTTTTCAGAGTTAGTGATCCATCGCTTCTGATGATTGCGCTTGGCTTTTAATGTCAGTTCATGTTTGTGAAAACATCTTTGTATGTAGCTCCGAGTGTTTCCAGTGCTTGATTGATTTACTTAATCATAAAATACAATCATTACTTTGATGTATGAATTCTACACATGCTGCGCGTATAGAAATATAATTGAAAATGCTGCATTCAGATGGAACGTTCTAGTCGTTTTTCTCAGCAATATGTCTGAGTAACCAAACGCTTGTAATAAAAATACTGAGAGAGAACTAGAAAGGAGGATATATTCTCTTGTTTCCCAAAATAAAAGCCTAGATAGACCTGCACCTCTTCCCTGTACAATGATTTAATGTATGCAAATTATCTGGCTTCAGTTAATGAAGGCACAATTAATCACTGTAACGATGGTCTGATTTAACCTGGTTAATTACAATCTGAAATGTGAGTTGTGTGTTTGCGGATAAATGTTAGTACTAAATGCAGTTTTTAACAAGAAAAAAAAGCAGACTTGTAGAGTTTAGAAGATTTTCTTGACCCTAAATAAATAAACAGCACAATTTGTTGTTTTAATGTAATGGCAAAATACAAACCAACTGACAAATATAAATATTCACATGAAATGTACAATGATCGTAAAAGTAAAAAATTTGAATCAGTCATTTCAGAGTTTTATTGTTAATATTTAACACAAAAGTAGAGCATTAAGACAGTCTGTTTACAGTCTGTTGAGGTAGAAAGAGCAACCAAGAGAAGCTCAGTTTCTCATCAGGCATCTTTATCTTTAATAAAAGGTGTTCTACTAATGTGAAAAATCCAGTATTAGACTTTACGCAGTCAGACGATTTCCAATGACTAGTGACGCATACACATCCCTGCCACTAAGCTGAATTAAATGTGAAAATTTGCATACGCTTTTACGTCTAAATAGTGACAAATTTTCTAGGTGACAGTGATTTTGCAGATTTGCTTGTAGTTCATATGACAGCATTTGTGCTTGTGACTTTACATGCCTTGTTTCTTTTCTCTGTCTTCTTAGAGCTGGAGAATCACCAGGATGAATATTCAAAATGTTTCAAATCCCTGAGCTGCGGAGGATTTAAAGGCGAGTGTGTACACACTCACACACCTCAGAAAGGTTGCAAAGAAGGGTTTAAAAACCTGCTCTCTCTGCCTATAACCATCCAGCTGCATGCGATCGCAGTGTATGTGTGTGTGTGTTTGTTCACTGGCAGAGGAGCTCCAGTGCTGTCAGTATGAGTCTGATTTGTGTGAGAATGTGGTGCGGCTCCAGGCAGGCAGGCTGATCCTGTTTTGTGGAGACGAGGAACGAGAGCCCATCACAGATTAGACACCCACAGTTTCGTGTCGATTTAATGCACCAAGTCAGGGATTTATTCTTAACCGACCGGCGCTTACAGCACCAGCCAGCCAGCCAGGGCTTTCCCATACAGCCATCTCTCTTCCCCCCCAAGACTGTAGTAGAAGATCAAAAATGACTGAATGAGAACATAAGGATGAATACCCACTATCAGAGCTCCAGACTTAAGTGAAAACACATTTATTATAATCAGGAAAAGCCTTAGCCAGCTATTTATCTGCAAGTTAGGCCACCTATCAGTGGAGAAATGAAACTGAAGTTTTATTTTTGATGCTACAAATTAAAGAAGAAACACAGCAGAGCCACTGGCATATTGTTTAAGTTGAGATAGTCTTGTAACTGACTGTTAATATCCAGGCATATGTTTTGCACAGCACCACACATTCAGAAAGTTGTATAAAATTGCAAATGACACCCGAAACAAAACGAACGTGCAAAAGAATCTGTCCTTTAGCCATCTAAACGCACTATGCTCAAATGACTTAAAGCATACGCACTCACATACACACGCGGCGCACTTTCAATTTCAGGCATCAGTACACCACGGCACAAACACATTCTGAGCAGGAATACACAAACAATACACTTGCACAAGCTGCTTTTTCTCTCGCAATCTGTCTCACTTTCTATTTCTCTCTGGCTAACTGATAGAAAGATCTAGTCTTAGTGGGCGGCCGTATCATCACACAATGAGGCATGAAAACATCGGCTAATTCAAGCCTTAGGGCTGCACACATTTACCTAAATGAAGTTAGTGTTCTACTGTGCCATCTATTTTTCTCGTTCATCAGTCTATCCTCTTACCCCCAGTGCCCTGGCCCCCAGTTGGCTGGATGGATCTCGGGGGAAAAGCAGCGAGCCCATGCCTGGGAAGGAGCCTTCCGCCTGGGCTGCTGCCGAGTTCTGTGAACACCTTACCATCATCTTCAGACACTGCTCGCGAGGTGCGCGTTTACAGGGAAGAGGAGAAAAGAAGAGAAGAGGAGAAGAACAGAATGCTAGCCAAGGTGGTAACCAAATATACAGGCTAAAGAAAAAGCAAGTGGCGAAAGGAAAAGAGAAAACTGAACTGCCACAGTGATAAAGAGCCGAGTGCTTACGTTCACATTTACCCTGCACACACACACACACACACAGACACACACACAGTCAGTGCAAGCCCCAGATGGGCAAGTCATCAAGCAAGCTCAGCAGTTACAGCTATCTTGCTTTGAGTAAATGAGAAAATGAAATGATTGTGCGTGGGAGAGGGAGAGAGAGAGAGCGAGTCTAGTCTCTCATCCATTACAGTACGCCCGGAGAGCAAAGAGGTTCTGCCTTCAGCTAGCAGCCGTTTAACTGGACCTAAATGCTCAATCCCTGCACATTCATTTAGACCTGCCACATTTAGAAGCATGATCAAACATAGAAACGTTACGCACAACGGAATAATGAACACACACTTAGAGAAGTGAGGTGACAGAAGAAGAAGAAAATCCGATTCCTTTACCTCATTGCTCAACAAAGCAGCGTTCAGTGTTCGGCTGATTTCAAACATCTTGTTGGTGGTGTTTCGTTTCTTGTCGCTTTGTTGCGGGGCTTTCTTTTTGGCGTTCTCCTGGCTCTACGGCTCCTTTTTCTTTACTGGAAATGGGAATCAGTCCCGAGAAATAAAAAAAGAAAGAAAAATGAACAGATTAAAAAAAAGAAGAAAAGGAAGGAGAAATCCTCTATATGTGCTGTCTGGCTGGATGTATTCTCTCCTCTCTTGCGCCCGTGTTTTCTGGTGCACCTCTTGTTAAATGTGGCGCTTGTGCCCTGGCTCACGCCGCACGACTGAAGAGTCAATATTTTTTTTTTTTTAGCTCCCCAGAGTCAGCACATTAAAACAAGCAGTCGGTCTGCCGGGCTTCTTCCCTTATCTGTCCTCCACACACTCGCTCGCACAATGCGTTCCGATCCTCACACTGCTCTCTAGCAGATTAGTTCGTCCCAAAACATAGCTCTTAGTTTAAACTCCTCTCTCTCTCTCTCTCCATCCCTCAACCCTTTCTCTTTCTCTCCTTCCTTGCTCCCTCCCTTCCTCACACTCACTCCCTCTCTCTCACTCTCTCTATCTCTCTTTACCCCCACCCCACCCTCCACTCGCTCCCTCTCTCTATTTCTCGATCACGCTCTCCTGCAGTTACAGTTCACAGTGTTACCACAAGGTGGGAAGACTGTTCATAACAGACATGACACAGGCACATCTGCCTTTCCTGGCTCATCTTTTTCTCTCTGTTTGGCTTCACGGCTCTCCTCCTGCTGCTTGCGGGGAACACATGATCGCTTTGGCACCCGCACACCTCCATTCTACTCTCCCCTGGCTCCCCCCTGTTCCTCCATCGCTTTGCAACAGCCGCATTTGATGTATGGCAGAGAACAGGGCTGATTTATAGACCAATAGCATTAGGAAAACTTTGACCAGTGGCACCTAGCCGGAGAAAACCCCTCCTGAGATGTTCCCGGAGGATATTTGCGAAACGGGCATGCCTCTTTCTCTGAAATGGCAGCAGAGAAAGATATTGGTGAATTCGATTTTCAAGCTGCAGTTGCCCCAAAAGGCGTTTAGACTCTTATGTATCAAGTCAGTGTATATAAATGCCACTACATTATGTAATGAAATATCAAACCAAGTGGTATTTATCTTAATGAAAGAATCCACTGAATGTTAACGGAATGTACATAGCTTGTGAACGATGCTTTTGTGTGCTAATGAGACATGACCTTGGTTCATTCTGAAAGGTCTAGATACATTTGGCACTTGGTTTCAAACTGTGTTTGAGGCAGTGGTGTTGATGATACATTTAGTTGTATAGTATAGTACAGTTTATACATTTTTACATGTGGTTTGTTGTAAATAGCTTTTAGAGCTGTTGTATATATATATATGAAGGAGTCTGATCTTAAAAATTGCTTGTGGAATTTGCTATAATATTTGGTTAGACTTTACAATAAGGTTGAATTAGGTAATAGTAGTTAATGTATTTACTAACATGAACAAGCAACGACCAATGCAATTATTACAATATGTATTCGTATTTGTTAACGTTAATTCATTAGTCTTTTTCTTTTCGGCTTAGTCCCTTTATTAATCAGAGGTCGCCACAGCGGAATGAACTGCTAAAGTATCCAGCATATTTTTTACTCAGTGGATGGCCGTCCAGCGGCAACCTATCACTAAGAAACTCCCATACACTCTTATTTACACACATACACTATGGCCAATTTAGTTTTAATTAATTCAGTTCACCCATAGCAATGTTATTGGACTGTGGAGGGAACTACAGCACCTGGAGGAAACCTACGCTTACATTAAAAAACATGCAAACACCACACAGAAATGCCAACTTAGCTAGCCAGGGCTCGAATCAGTGACCTTCTTGCTGTGAAGTGACATTGCTAGCCACTGTGCCACTGCACCACCCCCCTTTGTTAACGTTAGTTATTCATCTATTCATTCATTTTCTTTTCGGTTTGGTCCCTTTACTAATCTGGGGTTGCCACAGCGGAATGAACCACCAGCTTATCCAGCATATGTTTTACGCAGTGGATGCCCTTCCAGCTGCAACCCATCACTGAGAAACACCCATACACACTCATTCACACACATACACTATGGACAATTTAGCTTACCCAATTCACCTACAGCGCATGTCTTTGGACTTGTAGAGGAAACTAGAGCACCCGGAGGAAACCCATGCGAACACGAGGAGAACATGCAAACTCCACACAGAAATGCCTACTGACCCAGCTGGGGTTCGATCCAGCGACCTTCTTGCTGTGAGGTGACATCGCTACCCAGTGTGCCACCATGCCACCCCACTTTTTTAATGTTAGATAATGAAACTTAAATAGCTCATAGTTAGTTCATGTTAAAATACGGTGCTGTATTCATTCATTCACTCATTTACTTTTCGGTTTAGTCCCTTTACTAATCAGGGATATCCATCATATGTTTATACACAGCTTACGCTCTTCCAGCCACAACCCAGCACTAGGAAAAACCCATTCACTCTTGCATTCACACACATACAGTAAACAATTTAGTTTATTCAATTCACCTATAAATTCACCTATTAATATGCAAACTCCACACAGAAATGCCAACTGAGTCAGCTGGGGCTCGACCCAGCAAACTTCTTGCTATGAGGCGACATTGCTACCCACTAAACCATTAACTAATATCATTAACTAATGTTAACAAGCATGAAGTTGGATTTTAATAATGCATTGGTAAATGTTGAACTATATGTTTAATAAATGCTGTACAAGTAATGTCCAGTATTAGTAAATGCATTACCTGACATTACTATTGAAACCTTATTTGTAAACTGTGACCAACTATTTTGTGATTTATTGTTTCAACAATTTCAAGTTTGAAAGAATATAATGTAAAAATCTTTAGAGGGAAATATGAATGCTGATTTTTGTTACGTTGCAGTAGAAACCCGGAGATTAATGACCTGTCCTCTCAATAATTAAACGTCAACAAAAAAAGCTCTTAATTTGGTTTGGGGATGGCATAGAATATTATACAACATGACTCTTATTCAATATTCATATTTTCTGTTCAGCTTTGTATGCTATACAGTTACCGTAATCAAATCAGATTTAAATAATTCATAATTGCTGCTTTAATTCAGTGAAATTTTTCTATTAATGATTGGTTTTAGTGATTCTTGTCTAATGCTTTAAAATGTGCTTTTTTACAATCCTTTATATTAATTTTATATGAGCAAACTTCAAGCAGGATGAGCAATCGTGAGGTCATGGTTATTCATTGATTTAGTCATAGCCTCGCAGATGTATTCCCATCAGCCAATGACCACATAACGCTGTAATCCTACTTAAAAATCATCTCCTACGTGCATACTAAATTAGTCTATAACAAGATGTTTCATTTGAAATGTTTAGTGGATGAAATTATGATTCATTATGTTGTTTTGTGTTAGACAATTATCTATCATTTGTTTCACATTAAATATAATATAATTTATGGCAAAGCCTAATCATCATCTTTATGCCAATGGATGCAGAGAGAAACTCAGGTACAATACAAACCACAAACCATATGTTTCTCTCTCAGAATAACAAAGCAAGCAAGAATAAGTCATTTTCAGCCTGTTTTGTTTCTAGTGAGTGTGAAAAGCGGAGGTTAGCTGAAAGTGGTTGTGACTGCAGGAAAATGAGCTGTTTCTTTCTTTCTTCTTTTTGAAAACTGCGCATGGTACAGTATGATCTGATCTCCAGGCCCCATGAGAGGCGTGTGTCCAGTTAATAGCAGCCTATTGACACCGACCCATCTGTTGGGGTGGACTAAAGCCAACTGAAAAAAGGGAGATGGAGAGAGAGAATGCTACCATTTCTTTTACGTCATCAAGAATGTGTGTTTGTATGCATGAGGCATTTTTTAAAAATGTATCACATTTGTTTTATGTTATTATAGAACAGTTCAAACCTCCACGGCGGCAGCTTTGTAACTCCTAATGTTTAATCCATTTAGAATAATATTATTATAGGCAAATCTTATGAAGTTAAGAATCCACCCCGTGTGTTGCGTGCTTATAAGGGATCATGTGAAAAAGTTGTTTTCTCAGTCGCCCTGTAATTGTGTTATTGCAGTTACCAAATTTTCTCTTCATCAAGTTCTGCAGGCCTTATCAGATTTTAAGAACAGGAGGCGTGTTCAGGAGGCGCTGTAAATGCCTTTTAGAGCCATTGTATGTGTGAAATAATGGACAATGCCTAATTATAAAATTGAATGTTGAATTTGCAAAAATGGATTATCCTTTATCTCAAACATTTCAAATGTAAACAAAAAGGCTGGACAGAATTAAAGTCCCTTTAAGGAAAGTAATTTCACTCTGCGGCCATCTTGGCCAGTATGATTGGGCATTTTGTCTGAATGGGGAAACATCAATTTTTAAAAACTGTTTGCCAAGTTTACGATTACATTACATGTGTGGAATCACCAATGAAATTAAACAACTACCGTCTCATTTTGTTTCTAAACGTTCAAAGCAAACTAAATTGGCTTTTTTGGTTGCCTGAGCTAATGTTCATGCACGCTCGAAAATAAAGAGATCACTACACCAATCTCATCATGTCACACATTATCATTATCTGAATAATGATAACCAAATCGCGCTGGTCTTCTGAAGTAATTCTCAATTTTGAAGGTGAATATCTTTCAGAAATGACAACAACTCTTTGTTTACAAGTTTGTGGCCGTTCGAGTAGTTGCCGTCATGTAATGTGCATTTGAGAGGACAGACTGTACCTTGCGTTTGTTTCATACAGTTTACAAAATTAAAAGAAATATGTTTTCTAGTGTATGGGTTCAATTAAAACTTACATACATACATATTTCAGGCTTAATGTGGTTATATTTTTTTTGTCTGTGAAGCAAGTATTCGCTAAGATTCCAGTACGCTTGTTGTCCACAAAAACTGTCGTAAAATCACACGTCTGGTCCAAGCTTTCCCCCAGAGAAACGTCAGTCTATAGCGATTAATGATTAGGCTCGTGTGCTAGTAGGCAGGTCTTACATTACATACATATATATACAGTTTCATGCAAAAGTTTGGCCACCCCTGATAATTTTCAGAATTGTAAGCCATAGCCTGCTGGCATTTCAAATCAGCATTCTTCACCTTTGCCTTTCAGACAATTTTGTTGTTCTAGCACATTTTTTCTTTATCAGAACTGTTCCCGTGGCCTTCCATTTTCTTACTATATTTCTGACTGTGGAGAGATTTTAACCCCTTTGTGGTAGCTTTTTGCATCCTCCTAATTCATGTTGATGAATTATCCTAGTTTTAGGTCATTAGGAAGTTCCTTTAAGGTTCTCATGTTGCTACTTTCAGGTTCACAATAAAGCTATCTTCAGCTATCTTAAATATCCTTTTTCATGACTTGTTGCACCTGTGTTAGGATTGTTAAGGTCTGAGTTACCCAAATCAATTTTGTGTTGTCATCAATCAGCATTAAGTGACTACAGGTTTTGAAATCTATACAAAAGAGAGGGTGCCCAAAATTTTCATAGCCTTTTTTTCAGTTTTAATTTAATTTCACACATCTCAATTCTGCTACACTACGCATGTCTGTCTAAAAAGCATGACATTATCAATTTTTTTTCTAGAAACCGAATTGTAATCTTTTCTTAAGCTGCAGTCATGCTGCACTTTTCTCCCCACAGACTTCCATTCATACACACGCGATTGAGTCAGCCCGGAAACGCAGTGGAGTGCAGCAAGTTTTGCAGTTTGCTGTGTTGAAAAGTTCAAGCTTAGTGAACTCTTACTTGTGAAATCGCATCACATGATTGCGTGAGACCAATCAAAGATCAAAACATGACCTCTCTGGACAGAAATTTAAAACATGGACCAATCACTTGCTTTTTTAATGTCTAATCATCTTGTTTAATCCTGCCAATTTTTGCAGCGCAGTAGCGACAGTATTTCGCGTTCAAACACTAGTGTGACCGCAGCATCATAAAGAAAGCACATTATTATGCAGCCACAGAGGGGTGCCCAAATTTTTGCATAAGAATGTATTTATTGCGATCGTGATTTTCAAAACTATTACATCGCTTTGTAAATGTTTATTATTACCATTTGTTGATGTCCCCATACAGTTTAATATGGCGCTTGGACCCGGAAGCCGCTTCACGTGATGTCATACTTAACAAGCGAATTATTGCAATCACCTGTTGACATCACGGCTTCAAAAGACATCATTATTTAACCAATTTACCTAATAGCTTGCCCTAATTTGCTCCTGTCACAATTTGTTTTGGAATGTGAAAGGAGGAATATTTACAAATGAAGCTGATCAGACAAAACATTAAATATTTTGTTTTCATATTGTCTGCTATGAAATACAAGTGAAGGTAAAATTCGAAATTACTACATTCTTTTTTTTTTTTTTTTTTTGAGTTTTCCATACTGTCCTAACCTTTTCTGATTTGGGGTTAAATTAAAGGCAAATCTTGTAAAGTTAAGAATCCACCCAGTATGTTGCATACTACCAAAGGATCATGTTAAAAAAAACAATGTTTCTTACTCACGCTGTAATTGTATTGTTGCTGTTACAGCATTTTCTCTCTATCAAGTCCTTCAGGCCTTATCGGATTTTATCATATGCAGCAGACCTGGTTAAAAAGTGTTCAGGAGACGGTGTTCGTACGTGCTCACGCACTGGGATGGGCTGTCACTTGAATCATAGAGTCTGCCGTTTGATTTTCGAGTCATCTGCCTCTCATTCTCCCTCTTCTGTCCACCAGGATCCCAAGAGGATTCTGATTGCTGTCTCCATAGTGACTCTATGTGTCTTCATAAAGCCTGTTCAGAGCCTGCCGCTTCTCCTGTGTGCTGTCTGTTCCATGCAGATGACCTGCCATTCACTGCAAGGGAGTCATGCGTGGAGTCCCAACATGCTCCGTCTAAAAAGGGTTTCCCTGTACACCACCAAAAACATGTTGGCCATGTTGGAAATGTGCTCAAAAACACTCAAGTCGACTCCTCTTATATAGCGCTCGCTTGAGATGACTCCTGCCCAAATAGAAATTTTTATCTCCAGTGTTTTGCTCAATCCACCCTAGTCGTTGGCGTCACACTCGTCTCGCATGATTGTTAGCTGCGGAGTCGGTTGTAATGGTGGGGTAAAACTTATTTTGATGTGGAAAAACATTGAGTCTCATGGGAACCAATTAAAAAATTGGAGGATCAAGAAGTGGACTGTACTTCGCTTTTGTATTGTATGATTGATGGGTTCATTAAATCATCTGTTCACTTGGCAGACCGCACGATAGTACCAGTGTGTGGAGAAGAAATCCTGCTTTTGCAGGCACGTCATAATTGTCATAGGAATATCCGCTGTGATTCTGGTTTCCTTAAAACATATTTTTGTTCCTGTTTTTATTCACATACAGTTGAAGTCAAAATCATTAGTCCTCCTGTGAATTTATTTTTCAGCATAAGGAGTAGGGAATTTTTCGTAATATTTCCTATAATATTTTGTCTTCCAGAGAAAGTCTTATTTGTTTTATTTTGGGTAGAATAAAAGCAGTTTTTATTTTTTTAAAAAAACTATTTCAAGGTCAATATTATTAGCCCCTTTAAGCATTTTTTTTTCTGATTGTCTACAGCAGGGGTGCCCAAACGCTTTCTTATAAAGCGCCAAAAACCAAACTTGATTGAGGCTAGTGGCCTGAAAGTAAATATAGTTGCTATGCGTAATTTCTTAATTTATTTAATAATATTTAAAAATGACTAGAAAACATTGCTTTATTTGAACTATTTTTAACATTATATAATAAACTTACTTCCGTAATAAGAAATTTATATTTCATTTATAATGGAAACACACTAGTTTTTGTCTTGATTTGCTCACAGATGTCTTCTGCATAGTCCTGTCATGTGACAGTACATTTTTAAAAATCTGATTTCTTTACAACATTTAATAAAAAACTTTAATATCAGTTTGTTTGTATTTGTAGCTCAGCAATAAAACAAAGAAATTACATCAAATTAAAAATGAATATCTCTGTGTTAAAGTCGTTCGCCCCATCCTCTCCATCATTCTGTCTCCTCTCAGATGGGATGGTGGGCCAAATCAAAGGTTACAATGGGCCAACTTTGGCCCACAGGCCCTAGTTTGGGCATCTCTGATGTAGTATAATTTCCTGGTATAATCATGTTGGCTTTTACTAGGAAGAGTACTAAATATTATATAAGAGATAAAAGACCACAGTGTAATGTCTAAATAGTCATTAAAGCAGGGGTGCCCAAACTTTTTCTTATGAAGGGCCAAAAATCATAAAAATAAAGAAAATAAAAAGTCATTGAGGCTAGTGGGCCGAAGGTAATAATATATAAAATGAACTTATTACAGTAAAAGCAAAAACAATCTAATTTATAGCAGAATGGAATTAAGCTAGTTTTTTGCCTTGCTTTGCTCGCCATGTTCTTCTGCCTAGTCCTGTGTATGTCAAGTGACATTTTAATATCTCAGATTTATTTAAATGAAACATTAAACTTCAGTTTTCTTTTTTTGTGGCTCAGCAATAAAACACCCCAACCCTCTTCATCAGTCTCACTCTCCTCTCAGATGGGATGGTGGACCAAATCAGAGGTTAATGCGCCAACTTTGTCCCGCGGACCCTAATTTGGGCAACTCTGGTCTGAAATAAACCCCTGTTGTACTTGCCTAATTACCCTAGTTCAGCTTTTAAATGTCAGTTTAAGCTAAATATCTTGAGAAATATGTAGTAAAATATTATGTACTGTCATCAAGATAAAGAAATCAGTTATTAGAAACTAGTTATGTTTAGAAATGTGTTGAAAAAAATCTCAGTTAAACAGAAATTGGGGGAAAAAATGTACAGGGGGCTAATAATTCAGTTGAACTAATAATTCTGACTTTAACTGTATCTATGTGCCTGGTGTTCGTGGATATCTGCAGACATAAAAAGCACAAGGAAAAAAAAGAAAAAAGGAGGGGATCATGTTGAACGATCTATATTTTTGTCGCCCGATTCATAATACGAATTGACAGTCTCAATAAATAAACAGGGAGGCATGGAGCCAGATAATTGGAGATGTTAGGGAATGACACACCATGAAGGACAGCTTTTCAATTTTCAGTTTGAAGGGTGTACCATGCTGCACAATTCCTCATTATTTAAAAAACAATCACACTACCCTGACTGCCCTGCTGGTTGTAGTTTGCCGTCAAATATGATCGCAGGGAAAAAAAAGAAAATCATTGCCAATTTTGTCTTATTAAAGATGACCCCCGTTCTCTTCATCCGCTTCTGACACTCGCCGCTTCGCTCATAACCTGAAAATTAGTGTCTGAGGGTCTCTATGCCTATGTCCTCCTGAAACGCAAGTCATATGGTTGTTCATTTGCAGGCTAATCAGAAAGCTGCACTATTAATGGAAAATGAATGAGGTCGGATTTGATTGTGGTTGATGGCATAGGCTATGCTCCAATTGTCCTGGAATCCATACACTTTAATCAATCTATATTGAGAGACAGCCTGTGTCAGTTGCGAAGAACATTGCAATTTTAAAATATGAAACACTTGAAGAGACCACTGATGACGGCTATCTCTGTCCCCGCAATATAAGAAAAGATGATATTAGGTTGAATATAATATCAGGTATAATATTTTTCTCCTTTTTTCATATTTACATAAGGCCAAAATGTTGAGTGTTTTTTTATTATTAAGGCTCTAGAGAGTGAATTCAAACTCAAAAGCGAGCGTCACTATATCCTAATCACTGTGAAGGTCAGAGCAATTGAAATCTTATAGTGAATGTGGTCATTTGAAATATCCAACACCAAGCCGTAAAATCACTGCCACTTTATTGTGAATTTGAATGTTGCCTTGATGACACGCAGTAATTTTTTTGTGGTAAATAAACATTTGCATCAAATGCAGTCTTTGTAATAAACATTTATTTTACTTGCAGCTTGTTTATAGCTTGGATTTAATTCCATAAACTATGAGGACAGGTGTACACAAATATCTACACTAATATGAAAAAATATTCATTCATTAATTTTCTTGAGTTTTTTTTTATTAGTTTTTTTTGAGGCCGGGTCGCAGGGGCAGCAGGTTGAAGAGAGAACTCCAGACTTCCCTCTCCCCAGACACTTCCACCAGCTCCTCCGGGGGGATCCCGAGTTGTTCCCAGGCCAACCGAGAGACATAGTCCCTTCAGCGTGTCCTGGATCTTCCCCGAGGCCTTTTCCCAGTGGGACAAGCCTGGAACACCTTCCTATGTAGGTGTCCAGGAGGCATCTGAAACAGATGCCTGAGCCACCTCAGCTGACTTCTCTCAATGTGGAGGAGCAGCAGCTCTACTCCGAGCTCTTCCCGGGTGACAGAGCTCCTCACCCTTTCTATAAGGGTGTGCCTTGCCACCCTGTAAAGGGAAACTCATTTCAGCTGCTTGTATTTAAGATCTTGTCCTTTCCCTCATGACCCAAAGCTCATGACCATGGTTTAGAGTAGGAATGTAGATTGACTGGTAAATCAAGAGCTTTTTCCTTTCGGCCTTTTGGCTTACCACAACAGACTGGTACTGTACATCGACTGCGTTACTGCTGCCTCTGCACCAATCCGCCTGTCAATCTCACGTTCCATCCTTCCCTCACTCGTGAACAAATATCCAAGACACTTGAACTCCTCCACCTGGGGTAAGGACTTTCCTCCAACCTGGAGATGGCAAACCATCTTTTACCGGTGGAGCACCATGGCCTCGGACTTGGAGGTGCTTATTCTCATCCCAGAGCATGCTAAAGGTCCATGTTTGATGAAGCTAACAGAACAACATCGTCTGCGAATAACAGAGATGGGATCCTGTGGTACCCAAGCCGGACACCCCCCTCCCACATTAAAAAATATAAGATTTATAATTAATTTGTAAAATGTTTTTTGTCCATAGTGTTTTCAATCATTTTCCATGTAGCTCATCTTTACCCAAGTTTTTGCAAACACTATTTGTATCTTCTGAATGACACAATCTAAAGTATCCATTGCAAAAAAAATGTTTATTCTTTTTTTATTTTATTTTTTTTTTGTCTTGTTTCTAGTCCAAATGTCTAAAAATCTTTAAACCAAGAAGCATTTTCTAGACAAGCAAAACAATTGTCTTGTTTTTAGTGGTGGAAAGAGTACTGAAAAATCATACTCGAGTAAAAGTACCATACTTGCCCAAAAATGTAGTGCAAGTAGAATAAAAGTATGTGTGGTAAATATTATTTAAAGTAAAAATAGCCATTTTAAAAGTATTTAAGAGTAGTGAGTACTAAATATTAAGCTGTGAAAAAGTTGATGTGTTTACATGCAATTTGTGCAGGGATGCATAAACGTAACAATCTGTAGTGCATTTAGTGATCTTCCCATATTCATTTCCTCCTTCCTTCCTTCCTTCCTTCCATTGTTTGTTTGTTCTGTCCTTCCTTCATTCATTTGGATGTTCTTTTGCTTTTTCATTCATTTGTTCCTTCCTTCGTTCCTTCATTCTTTTGTTCCTTCCTTCATTTGGTTCTTTGTTCATTCATTCATTTTTTCATTAATTCTCAGTTCCTTAGTTTGTTTAGTTTTAAGGAAAATAGTGGAGTAAACGCACAGATACAGCACTAAAAATGCATTCAATGGAAAGTAAAAGTACACATTTTTAAAACTACTTAGTAAATTACAATTTCTGAGAAACAATGTGAGTATTTGTAATTTGTTACTTCACACCACTGCTTGTTTTCAGAAATAATATACCAAAGTTAAGTGGGTTTTTCCTTAAAACAAACAATATAATCTGCCATTGGGGTAAGAAAACTAATCGTATATGTCAAAACGAAAAACAATATTATTTAGCTTACCCCTTTGGCAGATTATTTAGCTTGTTTTAAGGAAAACAATATTTTGGCGTATTTTTTTTCTTAAAACAAGACAATATGTTTTCCTCGTGTAGAAAATAATACTGATTTAAGAATACTTAGATATTTGGACAAGAAACAAGCCAAAAATTCTAAGAAAGAAAAGCAGTTTTTGCAGTGTATGAAACTGAAATCTATATGCTTACATCAGCGGTGCGGTGCCAAAAGGGCCGGTGTCCTGTACAGTTTAATTCCAACCTTAATCAGACACACCTGTGCTAGCTAATCAAGCTCTTACTAGGCTTTCTAAAAATAATCTTGCTGGTGTGCAAGATTAGAGCTAAAATCTGCAAGACACTAGCCCTCCAGGACAGAGTTTGGGCACCCCAGGTTTACATGATGTTCCACATCAGCCATCTTGCTTTAAGCTGAGGAGAAGTTGCATGACTGTCACGTAATGAAAAATGAGGGATAGTTTTCAAAAGCGTTTGTTTTCGGGGTTCACACGACAACAGGATTTTTTTTTTTTCTGATGTGCCCACTAAATGCAGTCTTGCAAAAGGCCAAAACAGTTTCTGTTATAAATGATAACTTGTTATAAATGATAACCTTGTGTAAAAAATTAAGTCAATACATAAAATGAAAAATTATAAACAAAATAATAATAACAAAAATATACAAACATGTAAAAGTATAAAAATATAGGCTATGTGCGCATACATGTACTCCATGACCTAACACCTACAGTATACAGTAGCCTACTTATTTTCTAACAAAAGCCTGTTGGAATAATGTATAGATGGTTTAACAAAACAAAAAAAATAAATAAAAATAAATAAAAAAATAAATCCGCAAATCATCTTTCAAAATGCCTTTATTAGCTTGTCTCTTATTTTGAGAATATTCTTTATGATTATTTACTAATATCTAAGAGCATTATATGCATAAAAAAAGAAAGAAGGTCAGTTCAGAGTCATAATAACTCTTTTTCATATTGCCCATTTCCCTAATTGAAGTTAAAAAATTAAGGGTAAATCCACTCTATGTAAGGGTCAAAATCACTTATCTCTCTTGTAGTTCTTGGTTTATCAGCACTTACTAAATGACTATATTAACACCTGACATTTCCTACGCTTTGAACGCTTTATAGGGCTACACATAACATTAGCTGGTGCGGTGTGAAAAGACATCCGTGTGGCTGGGGGAGCTGTGCCGTTTTCGTGCTACGTCAAATCCTTCCTCTCGCGCGCAGTACGCCGTCGTCTTGGAAACGCACCTTCAGCGTCGCCAGCCAGTGGTTGTTATGAGAGGATGATGGAAGAAAACAGCAGAGAACATCTCGATACTGGTGTGTAAAATTAAAACACATTCATAAAGAGTCATTTTAACCATTTTCCATTTACATATGCGCACATGATTCGGTCTCTGCATGGAGAGCGAGAAACAGGTGCATGATATCAGCGCTTCGTCTATGTAAACATAGCGACTGTTTGCTAACGTTAGCCGAATAAAATCTTGTTTATGTGACACTTACCACCATGTAGAGGCAAAATAATACCGAGCGCCTATGTATTGAGATAAGTATTCAGGTACAGCTGCGTAAGTCATGATATGCATCACCACGTGTGTTTGTAGTGCTGTTTTGTTACGATGAACATTCATTTAAACGGTGATTGGCATACCTACAGTATACTTTACTGACTCTGTTACGTCTTTATGGGACTATAGTTACTGACTTGCTCTAAATTTTTTATCAATTTATTGGACGTGTATTCGTTTAGGCTACATTCAGGAAGGGATGAATCAGATCCCACATCAGCCTTGTTTAGACGAGAAGACAAGCTTCCTCAAAACTGTTTCTGAGTTTGGTTGTAGTATATGGTTTGTGTTTATTATAAGTATATACATAATTAATCATAGTTAAATAATAGTTACAATTGTTTAGCTATAATTTTAAACTACCAATGACACTTCTTACATATTTAATAATATACAATGTAATTTAGAGTAGTTTGTTTTTTTATAATTTGAAGAAAAAGGTACCATTTAAAAAAAAATACATGTAAATATAATTGTTTGCATAGCAGAATTTATTTTAACTTAAGAATAATATAAAAGTGTTAAGATTGATCTTAAGGTGTGTGGGTCGGCCATTCTAGAAGCTTTATTTTATTTGTCTGAAACCAGTGTCTTGAGTTTCCTCTGTTGTATTTAGGGTCATTGTCTTGCTAAAATGTCCACTCATGCTTTATCTTCATCATCTGGTATTGAATCCTTTTCACATTTCTGGGTTTTTCTGCAGCGGAAATTATCGTAGTTGGGTAAACTTAATTTTTTTTTTTACAAGCACATTTGCTCACATAATAAAAGTAAAACCCATGATGGTTTTATCAATACTTCCAGTGTAGACTAACAACAGCAGCCAGGGAAGAGAACAATGTTAAATTTACTGTCCTGCCCACAGATGCTGCATTAGAAACAACTTGCGTAAGTGGCAATAATTTTTTTGTATATTGATGCAAAGATGATATAATGACATGTCAAATGCATAAGAGTCTTGTGAAAAGGGTCTATGTAGGTGTTGGGGCTGAAGCATCTAATGATCATTTTTGCTGATGAAGGGCAGGGGAGGGTTTGTGGGGGCTAAATATACAAAATATAATTTTTCAACAATCATTTTTCTATTCGCTCTAAGTTCAAGACAATGGCACCAAGGACAGCATATGGTTTTTAAATTTTTTTTATAGGACTATAGAATGTCATGGGATCTTTTTACTCCGGTAAATCAATCTCAAACAAATTCCTGATCACCTTACACAACACTGAGACCACACATATAACCGCAAAATAACACATTGTGAATATTTTTGAGACCCCTCGAAATTTCACAAATCTTGTATTCAGGGGAGCCCCCATAGTTTGCACCCTGATTCCAGCTACTGAGAGATTTCAGCTGCTGTCTGGGCATTCCTTGCCATTTAACATCTTCCTTTCTTCATGTTTTTAATAATTTTTCCTTTCTTTTATATTGCTTTGGTTGTTACTGAAATTTGGTGAAAATTGCCAGTCAACAGCACAGAACTTGATTTTCAAATGAAGGGCTTTGTGAAAATTAAAAGGTTGTGATTTGTACATGTGCTCTCAAGAACCTTTTCTTTGTTTAGTGACACATGAAATTAATGATTTTATCCAAGGTATTGTCAAAAAAGCTATTGTGTATTGTGCTAACTGCAAAAAATGTGTTATGCAAAGATAAGTGATTAAATCATGCTTTAGTCTAATGCTGCCAGATCTATACATTCCTGTGCTTTCTAATATTTTTTTTATTTATTATAACAACAGTGTGATTTTAATGATCTCATCTTTTTAAATGTTCATTTGCAAATATCTTTTTTTTTTTTTTTTTAGCTTTTTATTTGATCAGGTTTTATTTATTTCTTTTGACCATAATCATACACAACAATTCTTTAATCAAAATACATTTCAACATGGTCAAAATGGAGCGGGATGAAGCACAAGCTTATCATTTTCCCCACCCCATTACCACACACATCATTTGTCTATTACTTCAACTAACGTTTTTTCTTTTACTTCTGTCTTTTTACATGAGACCTGAGCTTTACATGAAACATATTTTATCATTTCGGCATCTTTGACATATGTTTGATTCCATTTGTACATTTACAATTTATTACACAGACCCAAAAAAATACATAGTATTGCAAACAGTTATTAATTAAAATTTCATCATACTTTTCTCATTTTGTTCTTTTTCAATCACCTCTATTAGTCATTACATTCCTTTTAATAAGATGTATATATTTTTACATTTAATAATATCCTTACATTATTTGAGACTCTGTTCCATAATTTCACACCACATACAGATATACAGTACGCATTTTTAAAGTTGTCCTTGTTTCAAACCACCTAAGATTCAGTTCTTCTCTCAGATTATATCCCCCTTGTCTTTAAAAAAATTAAAACTTTTGTATGCATTTCTGAAGTAATTTATTCCTAGCTTTAAACATAAATTATGCTGTTTCAAATTTAACTAATTAATTGAACTTGAGTATCTTCAATTTAAAAACTAAATTTTTATACTTCAAATTCTTCACATTTTCTATTGTTCTAATTACTTTTTCTGTATTGTGCATAAGAATCGCAAGTTCGATTTAAATACATTCCCCAAAATTTCAACACTAACATATTTAGCTTTTTAATGTTTTGGTTACATTGTCAAATCAGCTCATGTTAGTTAAATAAATTGAGAAATTCATTGTCTGTGCTGTTATTGTCATACAGTGCACTCAGACCACAACTCTAATTACGTGACAATATTAAATTACTTAGTTTTAGAAAATGCTTTAACTTTTGCCAAATAATTGTAAAGTTGTCACCAATCATAACAAATAGTATATAGCATAAATATATTTATATATATATATATATATATTTATATATATATTAATTTAAATAAGTGATTTAAAGTATTTTAGTAGTATTTGAGGGTCATTCACAATATTTTTGACTGTTTGTGTGGCAGATAATGAAGCAGGAGGAGAGGATGCTCTTGTGGGGAACGTAAACAAACTGATGGTCACTCCTCCAGGATACACCGGACCACCCAAGAAAGGCCATGTCATTTTCGATGCGTGCTTTGAGAGTGGTGAGAGACTATTTGTATTTTGTACATTTCTCCTTTTCTCTTTCTCCAAACTAAATGTAATACCTACTTAATATTATTTTCTGAAAATAAGTCCCTTTTGTAATCTGAAAATGCATCTACATCAAGCTAGCAAAACATGCAAATGCACACACATTTGGATTGGTGTTAAATAGGAGTGATGTGCCGCGTGAATATTTGTACCAGCCATTGTAAACTTCTTCACTGTCACTTTTGATCAATTTAATACATTCATACTGAATAAAAGTTCTAATTAGCATATAATATTAAACTTTTTTTAATGGTATTGTAGTTTTTTCACTACTAAGGTGTGATAAAATTAAGGAATGAATATAGAATTCTAGATTGTGTTGAAACTATAGTACAATAGTTTTTATTTCATCATCAACGTGTTATTGAGATTCTTATAGTTGTCATTCCACTAGTCTGGAATGCTAAAAGCATTTTTAACATACAGTTTAGCATTAATAAACTTTTAATAAATCAATACACAAACATAAATGTATACAATTATTCAAATAACCACATTGTTTAACATTATTTATTACGAAGGATTGTTTTAAGTCGCCATTAAAAGCATGTGCTGAGCTTGTCATGAGAACAAGCCGGATGTAACATATTAACGTAAGCGTGTGGTGTTGACATGTTCATGATCTAATTTATCTCCTATATAACCAGAATATCAATTAAACGGCACCTTAGCTGAACAATGTATTAACATGGCAGTTAATTAAAGATTTAGCAGCATGTATACGTTGAACGGTTAGAATAACACTATGGTCCCTCTTCAAATGCAATACCCCCTTGATTTCCCAGGAGAGCAGTAGACTTCAATAGTCAAACATGTTTTGTACAGAAATCATCGTCAGTGTCTTTTGTTTAACCATACTGTTTTCGTATATGGCAGCACAGCTCGAAGAGAGACTATTGTCCATGTGAGCGGGGCTTTTAATGGATAATTATCTCCCTTTTAAATGGAGGGGGTTAAAATTAAAGCGTTTCATTTGAAAGTGACTGCTCTTGTCGGTCTACCTCGCTGAAAACTGTAATTAAAGCAAGTTATGATATTTTGAAGAATGCTTTGAGTAAAATGGCCTTTGTTTGGCACTTTTTTTTTTTTTTGCTGGTCTGAATGAACAGTGATGTAATGAAAATAAAGTGCTTTTGCAGTGACAAGGTCAAGTGGGCAGCTGAGAGCAGCTTTGGGCCAGATTGACAGTGAATCAGTATGGCTGGAACAGGCACAATATCATTCTTTGCTGGGAGATTAGGTTCAGGGTCTCCAGCAGATGAGACTCAGCTTTCATATTCTTGACAGGCAACCAATTCACCCCTCTGCGGGGAAAAAGCTCGCCTGTGGCTCGGCTCCCCGTGGGGAGGGTTTTTTTTATATAGATTTTTTGGTCTTGGAAATATTCTGTAATAGTACAATTTCTAGGTGGAGCAAGTCTTTCTGGTCTTATCGAGCAGTTGCTGGTGAGTTTGTGTTCAATGTTAAGCTGAAAAAAGCAGTTGGTTACGGATCTAGTGTCTGAAACGTAAAACTGACCTCTTCCAATCAATTCCAAAGTAACTTGATCAATCTATATGATTTTGAGAAGCTCTACCGGACTAAAAATAAAACCCTGTTCACATTCCGCTTGAGGAATCGAGCCATCCATCACCACAGAGATCTTTATTGCTATCAAAACTGATGTTTGTTGTGAGCTTGCTTGTATGCTGATGCTAGTAGTTTGTGAAAGCGATATCCAAGAGTGGATGACGATGATATGCAGTGAAGGACGGCAATAAAAGGACACGGAATAATAACATGGGTTTCAGAGCCAAAGTCAATATAAATAAATAATCAGGATGTTTTATAAGTTTCTCTGTTTCCCCATCTGACTGGCCCCAAGGACCCCGAGGCACTGATTAATGAACATCCACCCGCAAGACCAGGATCAGCTAACATATATGACATTACCCCCATGTCTCTGGCTCGGCAAATTCTCTGAATGATTTATGGAATAGATATTAATCTGCTTCCAGTAAACGCATTATCCAAGTTGGAAAATGGAGAGGAATTGATGTTACAGCGCTAATGTCAAATTAATGTCCTGTTGCTGCTTCAGCAAAGCAACACTGCAGTGAAATGATGTTAACCACTTGCACACTGACAAAAGGGAAGCGACACTTTCTTGGCAACAATCAAGGCTTTTGACGTAAGTGACTTTGAGAGCTGAAGCCCCCGTGTCAATTGAAGGACTTGAGATGCAATAGTTCAGCAAAGTTTTCGGAGCTTAACGTAGATGGTCATTAATCAAACACTCTTCTCTTTATGTTGAAGAAGATGTGGAAATGTAAAGGTTTCTGGTGATGTGGGCTCATTTATCAGAAAGCCACCTGTCAGCAAGTGATAACTTTTCACCATTTGCAGAGTCTCCTTTGTTACAGTGAAAGTCAGCACCTTTGAAATTTAAATGATATAAAAAAAATATAGTCAAAGGGCAAAATATCACATCTTGAACTTCATGTATTGTACATGATGTATTGTACATCATCACATTTCAAAGTATTAGCATCAACCCTTTTTCAAAATAAATATATCCGTAATGAGTATTAGCAAATTCATTTATTTTTAATAACTTCAAATACCCTGTTGAGTACTCAGGGAACTTCAATATGTATTTTAAGTGCCTCAAAGCTCTTTCTCTCAAAAAGGGGTTCCTTTTTAGGAACCACTGACAGTCTTTGCAGTTCTTGTAGGACCCTTTTGCAGTAATTGGAATCCTTTAAGCATTTTTTGTCAATACGGAGGTTCCCTATAGGGGAACTTAGTATTGAACATGTCGCCTTTTTTTTTCTAGAAAACATTTCTAAAGGTGTTGTTGACCACAACCAAAGAAACCCATATATGCAAAGAAAATTAAACTAATTAGTTCACAAATTAAGTTATGTTTAATTAATTAAAATGACACAAGGAAAAAGTATTGAACACATGAAAAAAGGGATGTGTAGAAAGGCAGCGAATGCCCAGACAGCAGCTGGAATCTCTCAGTAGTTCTTTAGAATCCTCTTGCCCATCATTATTGTAAATCAATATTAGTAGCTTTAGTCCAACATTATCAGGGTGATGAAGATGAAACTAGGGTGGACGTTTCAGCAAGACAATGATCCAAAACACAGCCAAGAAAACTCTCAAATGGTTTCAGAGTAAGAAAAGAAAGCTGTAGAATGGTTCAGCCAATCACCTGACTTGAATCCAATAGAAATACAAAAAAGGGCAATACAAAATAAAGATTAGATTTGATAGACAAGACCCTCAGAACTATCAAGATTTTTACACTCTGTTGAAGTCTGTGGAAAAAAAACCCCCACACCTGATCAATGCATGTGACTTCATTCTCCACATGAGAGCCATCGTTGGTTTTTTGCCAGAACCTGGTTTAACTCCATGTCAACAGCTCCTTTATAAATTTTATTCCCAGCAACAAACATGACGTGTTCAATACCTATTTTCCCCAATGTATGCGTGCTTGCAGCACCATTTGGCAAGAAATACCAATCATCAACAATTTAAAGGGTTAGTTCACCCCCCAAAAAGTCTGTTATTCCTTTCTCACCCTCATTTCATTCCAAACCCCCAGGAGCAATTTAAGATATTTTAGATTAAATCTAAGAGCTCCCTGATCCTCCATAGACAGCAATAGTTTCTTTCAACTTATAGAAAATTACCAAATATTGTTAAGGCCTGGATTATACTTCTGCATCAAGTGATAGGCATGACCCATGGTGCCTGCCTTGCGTGTAGTCGTGCATTTATACTTCTGCGTGGTGTGTGTTGCTCTAAAATAACACTTTCGAAACGCTAGCTGGCAGTAGGTTTTTATGTTCTTTAGTGTTAAGTTTCTTTGTGGGTGTTTTTTTTTTTTTTTTTTTTTAAAGCAACAAGTAACAAAACTTGCTCATTCAGAGGCGGGAACTAGCGGATGTACAACTTCAATCATATGAAAAAGTATCCTTGCAGTTTAATGATATTCAGATTGAACCACTGCACTACTGTTTTTATTATTTTTCTGGATGTGTATTTGAATGAGCTGGGATCATTACAGTCTGTGCAGGATCAGGAAGATTTTAATTTAATTACACATATCTTAATCTTAGGGTTTTGGAATGGAATGAGGGTGAGTAAATAATTATAGTTTTCACATTTTTGGGTGAACAAACCCTTTAAAGCAATTTTTTGTACCAGAAATTTTTTTGAAAAAAAAAAAGATAATAAGATAAACAAACTGAACAAACTGATAATAATATAACAAAATCTTTCAGTAGAGTGACATTTTATTCAGCTGTTTTTTTAAAAAGGAAACTTTTAGACATTCTGGTGTTGACGTGAATATTTTTTTTCATGTAAAAGTCACTTAAAAAATATTGTTTTTGTTTTTATTTAGTAATTGGAATATATTTTTACTTTATGGAATAATAATTTATTCATTGGCTTTACTACACCTCATAAATAAATTAATTATTTTTCATGTTTGTAAAAGTCTTGCGTGACTAATTAAAACAAAACAATAGCATAAGTGCAGTTGAACCTGTTCAAATACTGATTTTCTTGTAGTTTTGTGAGCAGTAGTTTCAGCTCTCCAACAATGATATATTCGCTGTGATTGCTACACGCAAGCTTTCAAACCAAGAACACACCATCTAGCGAGATTTCAAGCAAATGTGTCTCACTTGAAAGCCAAGATATCAGTCAAATTCCTTTCCTCTGCCAGAAAAATTGTTTCTTGTTTCTTTCTCTCTTTAGACAGCTGTCATGAATTTTCCAAAAAAAAAAAAAGTCAGAAGAATGCCTCTTATCTTTAGTATCCGGGTAATAAATTCTAATTGGTTAATTAAAACAGACCATGGATACATAAACTGTTTACTGAAGGCATAAAACACTTAATTTACATTTAGATGAGATGTAACTCATTTTCTTGTCAGCCGTATGCAGATTAGGTCAGTGGTATATCTTTTTCTTAGGCATTTGGGCCTACAGGTTTCTAATTCCCTCTCACTTCAGTCTTTTTTTTTTAGCATAACTTATTAAAATAACCCCCATTATGCACAGTTTGATAGTAAAAAACATAATGAATATTTCCCCAAGGCGTCATTAAAACGGTATTGATGGCTCTATAGATATAGTTACGTTTGCTGCATTATGTAAATTCCATAGATTCTTGAATTTAAAAGAGCTTTAATGGTTATAATTAGCACTTTAATCGTGTGATATTATCGGTGGGGTTTTATTAAACAAATGTACTTTCTTTCCAGTTTAGAAACATTTGTTTATATCTGTATATATATTTTTTTCTTTTGACTTTTGGTTCATACTTTTTATTTACGATAACAGACACTGATAGTCTTGCATTAATCTATGGCCTCAGGTTAAAAGCATCTGCATCATGCATGGCGGTTTTAAAAGTATATTTAATGCAAACCACTTTGCATTTTGAGGGGATCTTGAATGTTTTGAAGTACGCGTCATCCTCCCTTTCATTCACGTAGATGTTCTCATCAGTGTCATAATTCATTCGGGGCAAATTATGTCTCAAATATATTTCCACATGCTGATGCTTATCAGAAGCTCAGAGTGATAAAACTTACTGACTGTAGCTGCTGATTAAATCTGGTGCCAGCTAGAGGCAGAGGAAGAAGGTGTGTGTGTGTGTGTGTGTACACAAGTGCATATATGTGTATGTGTGTCTACATAATGATTCGATTCCTACCAAGGGCAGAATATAACGCATCCACCAATGACAATCCAACATGTGCGGTACCCCCTAAGCATTTAACGGATTTGCACTAGGGATTTTAAATTATCCATTGTAATCATAATAGATGAAAAAAAAAAAACTCCTTAGATTCAGCGAACAAAAGAATGTGTTTGGAGAGGGGACAAGGCCTCAGTCGCATGCTTGCTAATGAGGATAAACAGTAGGGAAAAATCTCTCCGCTGATGGGGCTTTAATTGTTTTGCGCTTTTTTTTTCATTGAGTAGTATTCTCGTTCTGTTTTTATCTTCCCTCAAAAAAAATTGCTTCATGTCACTCTAGCAGAGTTCATCTAGTGGATGAATGATTACATTTAACACCCCAAAACGACAAGAGGGGGATGAAGTAAAAAAATACACAAGTAGGCAATGGGAACAAAAAAAAGGAGGATTGCAAGCAGATATTTATATACTTCAGATGTGCACCCTGCATCAAGACAGTCAGGACCCCATTGATTAAAGAACATTCTAACAATCAGGCTCGGCACCCGGCACAAGTGGCTGCAGGGGACAGCGGGGGCTTACAGGGAGGATGAAGAGTACTTACACAGAAATTAGGGTACTATAGATGAATTTCTGCCCTCGACAAAACATAACAACATGGGCATGCATAAAAAGACAAGTAGAAAGGATATTAGTTGAAGATTTTGTGCTTAGCGCTCAGAAGATGAAAGTTTTGCCTGTAAACGCCTTGGTGTTTAGCAGAAGAGTCAAGCTCTGGCTAAGAAGGCTGCATCACTGTTCGGTGTCTTACTGTTTTCTTTTTTTATTCTGGAGGGTTTAAGAAGGATTTGACTGAATTGATTTGGGCTGCTGTCTGAGAAGAAACCAGAGAAGTTATCTGATTTATTGTTTTTATCAAGCGTTTTTTTTTTTATTTTTTTTTTTTAGCAAGTTGGAGTTGGCTTGCTTGTCCTCTGTCAGTTTTGTAGCTTTATCTCTTTCATTCTGATACTCAGGCCTATGGTGTTATATGGCTGTGACCCTGAAGAAAATATTCCTTCGCTCAGAGACGATGTGTGGAAGGGGTTTTCATGCTCACCCCCTCCTAAACCACAAGGTTAAGAGCCTCGCTTCTTGACTTTTACTGTAACACATTCTCGCTCATTGTGGCCCTTCACCTATATATCACTCATTCAGTGCACAAAGCAGAACAGCTGTTAAATGTGCAGTTATTTTACAAAGTGGATTTTTTTTGCTGTTTTTTTTAATTGTCTTGAAACTGCAATAGCAGAACATAAAACTTTTGTGATTTATAGTGTACATTTACAAATAAAACAGAATTAGGACTGCATGTAGAATAGAGGCTTTATGTGGCCGTGGACCACAAAACCAGTCTTACAGCGAGGGAAATGAGTATTGAACATGTCATGTTTTTTCCTGGGAATAATTTTTCTAAAGGAGCTGTTGATATGGAATTGAAAGAAAGTACTGAACCACTGAAATGTAATTAATAATTTATGTACAAGTTTTTCTTTTGGTGATGGCAGCTTAAAGACACTTCTCATATGGAGAAAGAAGTCACGTGTTGATCAGGTCTGATTTTTTTTTCCCATCGACTTCAAAAGAGTGTAGAAATCTTGATAGTTCTTTTGGTCTCGTTTATCAAATCTGATCTTTAATTTGTATTTTATATTGGATTGAAGTCAGTTGATTGGCTGGAACATTCTACAGCTTGACTTTCTTTCTCTGAAAGCATTTGAGAGTTTTGGCTGTGTTTTAGAATCTAAAACACAGCCAAAACTCTCAAATGCTTTCATGTAATGTATTTTTGACTATTTGCAACAAACAGCAGGGAAAATAAGAACTGTAAATCTCATGGTTTTTCTCAGAAAACATACTTCTAAAGTGCTGTTGACTTTTTTTTTGTTTGTTTTGTTTTCACAGGGTGGATGTTTCAGCAAGACAATGATCTAAAATTTAGATCATTGTCTTGCTGAAACCATGAGATTTACAGTTCTTATTTTCCCTGCTGTTTGTTGCAAATAGTCAAAAATACATTACATGGGTCAAATTTAGGCATGTCCTGATTAGGTTTTTTTTTTTTTTTTCCTGAGTGAGAGTCATTTGATTTTGAGTATCTGCCAATGCAGAAACCAGATCCGATACATTCAACAACTCTGTTAACAAACAGAGCACTTCTTAGAGGTTGCTTGAACAATCAAGTAATAAATAACCCTAATTCTTCACTTTTGGACATGCAACATTTAAAAAAATCAATTATAAAAACAAATAGCACCTCAACTTAAAATACCTGACTGGCAATCATAAGTTCCAGACCACAGACATACTCATGATTTCCGCTTCAAGCTGCTTCAGTGTTCTACTAAATGCGTTTCAAAAACTTTGTGTTTTTGTTTTATTCATCATAATAATAATCATATTATGCTTTAATTAAACACAGACTGAGAACGCTAAGGAAAGTATGTCGCGATTCCTTAGTTTTGTTTATCGGAAAGCGATTGTCCTGAAATGTGCGCTCCCATTTCACAGTAGGGGTGCGTTTTTCGGCACAACACCTGCATTTAACCAATAGTGTCTCTGCAATAGTGATGCCATGCTACACGCGTCAAGAAAGAGGTCTAACTTTGTGCCACCACATAACTATAGATGTGTTCAAAAATAATGATAATATATGTATAGATGCATGTATTCAAGTTCTTATCGGGATGTAACGTCCGAGTCTGATTAAGTCTGAAACTGCGTGATCGGCCCAATTTCCAATCACATGATCAAATCTAGACATCCCTTGTCAGAATCATAATTTTTTTTACATTTTTTTATGGATACTATAACGATTATGTCCCAAAACAGTATTTTGTAGTACAATATTAGTAATGAGCATTCCTAATCGCTTAATTTAGACCACTTTAAATTTAGATTTTTACAGATTGCCAGTTGCCATAAAGTCTTTGTGGTTTTCATGATGTCTGGAGCAGTGATTGGGGGGGGGGGGGGGGGGGGGGATAGTCAGAAAGTTCTCAGAAGACAACAATATCCTAAATTCTTAATTTTTAATGTGTTTTTTTAAAGGTAAATGAAGGTGCATAATAACCTTCTTTATTAAAAAAAAACAAAAAAAAACAGCATGTTCTGAAAGAAAGTCTCAGCCAGGTACGACAAAGTAATGCAAAAGTAACTTACAAGAAACATAACACATTACAAATCATAACAAGTAACTAAGTAACGCAACTAGTTACTTTTTTTTGCGTAGTAACTCAATATTATAATGCATTACTTCCAGAAGGAACTTTCTCCTACAGTGGTTGGGAGTATATAAAGGTCATTTCAGAAGTGCTTAATGTTACTGAAAAAATCTTTTTTTTTCATTCTGCTCCATTGTTTTTCTATGCAAATATTCTCTACACTAACCTGGAAGCAACTTGCACGACAATCTTTGCAAAAACCCAGCAATCAAGTTAAAAGACATTCAACTATTTTAAAAGACTCTAACTATCTTTTTCATTCCACAGCCTTGCTTCCTTTAACACCTGTTATTTTGTTCAAAGTAATTTAACATGAAAGAACAAGCAGTTATATTTGTGCTTTGAACTTTGCACATCTGTAGCGCATCCTTAAAGTCTCATTCACAGAGACGAACCATGTAGCTGAACCATAATTTGAATTGGCCCTCACTTTTCCTGCCGACATAGCAACTGCTTCTCAGAGCAGAAGTGCACAGTGGTCCGTGCTCAGTCATGCTGTAATATTTACCCACCCCTAGAGTGCTCGGTTATAGAGTGTGTGTCCGCAATGTGGAACGAGCGGGCCGAGCAGATATCTCAAATGTGCACAAGCAAATGAAACGGGTGATAATCCTGCCTGACATTCCTACCGTCAGCCTTGGTTATGTTTGATCAGAGCCTTGCAGCCTAGAGAGATCTGGAATGAAACATCGGTTCTTAGGTTATTGATGGCCTTTGCGATACCTGCATGCGAATGTCATTGAGCGCACGTGTGTTTGCGCATATTTTATTGACGTGTTCTTTGAGGTATGTCCTCTGGCGTATTGCCCTGAGAACTTTAGAATGTATTCAAGTATGATTTTAGTTACTTTTGCCAGATTGTGTTTTTCATGCTTATTTTAGTGTGTGAAAATCTATATGCCTGTCATATTAACTATTAACTTTTAGACAGTTTATATAATACCTTTTCTACTTGTTCATTAATTTATTCATTCATTCATTCATTTTTCTTTGCTTTAGTCCCTTTATTCATGAGTGGTCGCCACAGCGGAATGAACTGCCAACTTATCCAGCATATGTTTTACTCAGTGGATGCCCTTCCTAAGGCCAATTTTGCTTATTCAATTCACCTATACCACTTACCTTTGGCTTGGGGAGGAAACCCACACCAACATGGGGAGAACATGCAAACTCCACACAGAAATGCCAACTGGCCCAGCTGGGACTCGAACCAGTGACCTTCTTGCTATAAAGCGACAGTGCTATAACCACTGAGCCACCATGTCTCCCTTTTTCTACGTGTTTTTCTGGTTTTGTTTTGACATGGTTGGTGCAAGAGTTTAAGGTTCCTTTCACATATGTGGTTCAATTAAGTATTTGTGTGGATATTCTACTTTGATATTAAAAATTCAGTTATATTTTAGTTACTATCAGAGGCAAACAGAATCTGCAGACATTGTTTGCTATTTCTATGCAGATGTTTGTACAAAATCTGCAGATTTATATGAAATGATTTGGAGAGCATAGTAGCTAAAAACTTAATGTATGAAATAAAATAAATTAAACATTTTAACCTTTGAGGTTTCCAATTAGAACCCCTTGTTTGGTAAACAAAGACAGTTTTTAAATAATATATCCACTTTACAAACTTTATTGTACATCAAATAAACATTTGCATTTTCAATAATATTCCTGAAATTAATATAAAACTAAATAGATTTACACGCACTGGCCACTTTATTAGGTACACCTGTCCAACTGCTCGTTAATGCAAATTTCTAATCGGCCAATTAAATGGCAGCAACTCAATGGATTTAGGCATGTAGATAAGGTCAAGGCGATCTGCTGCAGTTCAAACCGAGCATCAGAATGGCGAAGAAAGGGGATTTAAGGGACTTTGAACGTGGTATGGTTGTTTGTGCCAGACAGGCTGCTCTGAGTATTTCATTTACTGCTGATTTTCACGCACAACCATCTCCGAATGGTCCGAAAAAAAAAGTAAATATCCAGTGAGCTGCAGTTCTGTAGGCGCAAATGCCTTGTTGTTGCGAGAGGTCAGAGGAGAATGGCCAGACTGATTCCAGCTGATAGAAAGGCAGCAGTGACTCAAATAACCACTTGTTACCACCGAGGTATGTAGAAGAGCATCACTGAATGCACAAAACTGCCAACCAATCTGCAGCAACTGCGTGATGCTATCCTATCAATATAGACCAAAATCTCTGAGCAATATTTCCAGTACCTTGTTGAATCTATGCCACGAAGAATTAATGTAGTTCTGATGGCAAACGTGGGTCCAATCTAGTATTAGTAAGATGTACCTAATAAGTGGATTTGAGTTAAAATGTACACACATTCACATAAGTAAATAAATAGATTGATTGATAAACTCAAAATCAGAAGAAAATTGTGCACTAAGATTCCATATGGGCCTAGTTATCACTCATTTTCAAGCACCAACACTTCGAAGTTTCAAAAGGACAAAGATTGAGAGTTGATTAAATTCTAACGCTGTCAGTCACACTTATCAGGAGAGGGAGTAAACATAAATTTACAGTTTTACTGATTTATGCACCATTAATAGAAGCTCATTTCTTTGAATTAATGTGATTGCATTGATATCTGAAGGGAACTGGACCAGAGTATGCATGAATCATCAGACAAATTAACCTGAGCTTTGACGTCAAATTCACTCACTAAAAGTAAGCCCCCTAATTAAATACAAAATTGTGCTTTTATCCAAGGAAACTGGCACTGCATTTTTGCTGCTGCAAACTCTGATAATTAAACGAATACACAAATGTATGCATAAGAATCAAATTCATTGTAAATTTGTGCTCTTCACTGAGTTGTGGCTAAATTAAAAAAACTGCATCTACACCAATCAAATGAACCGAAGTTTTATCCATTTTTTTTTGTGGCAAATACAAGACCGTCAAGTCTTACCTTCTGCTTGGTGAGAACCTCTTCTCTGTGAAAGTATTTTGATTGCTAGTCCTTTTTGTTCCCTATTCCACGAGAAGAATGAACATGAAATATGTGCCTTTATTGAACGTTGGGTTGGTTCAGCTCTATCAAATTAGACACAGCGAGAAACCGGTTTTCCAACCGTACAACACGTTCCCACTTTCAGCCACTCAGTTTAGAAACTAATTCCTGCCATGTGTTTTACTTGCGAACGTGACACATACTTCAATTAGCACCCTTCACATGCTCTCACCAGCACATTATAATGGGCGGTATGAAGACTAGCATAACACTCACGGGCTCAGCGTTTTCTATTTTACAGTTATTAGCAGGAGGTTAACTCGGAGCACAACTGCCTCTTCTTTAAAGCAAATGGAATCCGTGCGGTTTTAGCCGGACGCTGACCCCTATTAGGAGAGACTTCAACAAATGGCGGCTTTCCTGACTATCTGCGCAGGGTCACGCCGTATGCGTGTGTTTTTCTCAATGAGCTCTTTAACCCGCTCTCGTGCGAGAGCTGTCAGAGCTAAGCCGCCACTCTTGTGTAGAGAGTGTTTAATATACTAGGTCAAGTGATCGAGTCAGCATCACCATTGGCTCCGTTCCACTTTGTGTAGGAAAGTCATTTGAAGTCATTTCCACAGTTTGGGTTTTGTTTAAATACTACTTTCGTATTTCACGCTTCGAGGACCCATGCCTGCTTGTTGGGCCATTGTTTTGCTGCTAAAGCTCCTGATCAAAAACATGCCTCTTTTTTTTCATTTAGAGCATTCAGAAGCAAAGTTAGGAAATGACGCAGCAAGCGAGGAATAGAGAGCGTCTCCCGGGTGAAAATGACTACACACAGAGCCGTGTCGCGATACATTGCTGCATGAACACGCTGCTCCACGATGATGGAGTAATCCATTTCCCCAGCAGCTCTCCTGATGCCGTAAACACAGGCACTAGGCGGACGTGTCATTCCTCATTCCAGGCAAGGACATGCAGTTTGGGAAAACGCTGGAGATTTGTAACGCTTTAGTGCTCTGTGTTTTTCCTTTTTCTTATTTTACACCGCCTCTGTTTATACAGCTGATTTATTTAAAACGTTTTCTTTGAGATGAAGTTCATTGATGTGTCAGGTTGCGTTTGATACCACACATTTGTATGCTCTGGCTATGTTTGTAAACCGATGCATAAGAACGGAGAGGAATTTTAATAGAAATACCATCTGTTTGGAGCCTGACAGCTTCTTGAGAGCCAACCAAAAGCCGGTTCTGCCACTGCTGAAATTGTGCATTCCCGTACAGTGCTACTCGAGGATATATAACGAATGTTTTGCAAGCAGATAACTGCTTCCTGTGTGCCATCCTCAAACTTGTTGACTGTTATTCTACATCATTTGAGCACATTCCCCCCTACAAAGATAAAAGCTCTGATTGTTGCTCTCTGCTGAGATTGTATTCAAACACTTCAGTGTTACGTAAAAAAAAAAATCACAAAGTGCCGTAGAGCATCTAGATTTGCTGTTTTGCTAACAGCACCTCTTGTTTGCATTCTTGGCTCTGTGATATCTCCGTGAGCACAGCATAGCATTTAAATTCCGACTGAACCATATTGATCTGCAAAAGAGGTGATATTCATCATGTTAGAATATTATTCAGTATAAATTTGGCGTGGTAGATGGTAACGTTAATAGCAAAATCTATAGCCTTTCATCTGCCGCTGTAGGCTCCGAGGAGTGTGTCGGAGAAGATTTTTGTGGGGGAAAAAAAATTCTTTGAGTGTCTAAAAAGGCCGGCGTCTAGCAGAAAACCAATTCTAGACCGCCCACCGTCTTTGAATCGAGAACATTTTAAGGGTGCAAATACTTTGCCCTTAATTAGACTGAAAACTTTGCATCTGTCCTTTGAAGAAGGTTCAAGAAGCTTCCTTGCTCTTGGCAGCCACCGCTGATTCCAGTGCCTCCTGCCATGCAGCCAAAATGACCGTCCCTGCTTTATTTTTCTCTTAAAACTATTCAAAATAAATGTGCAACGTAAATTGAATCCCGCATAGTCTGCTTTTGCATAACAGCACCTCAGCCTGCATTTTGCACTTTGCCTGTAAAAAGGTCAAGCAGCTTTTTTATTGTTTTTTGTGACTCATTCTACAGATTTTATTTTTCATGTTTATGCAGTTTCGTTACTCAAAATATTGCTTGAATTCTTAGTCACTTTTTGTCCAAAAAAAAAACAAAAAAATTAAATTACACCTCTGACATTCCAAATATTGTATTATTGGCTGAATTCGTGTTCATTTGTCCAGTCAACATTAGCCATTCTGAATGTTAACTGGATTTTAAAATAACCCTTAATGTAATATTTTTAAGGTATATTTTTGCAAACTTGATGGGATTGTTCACCCAAAAATATAAATTGCATTATTTATTAACCCTTCACTTGTTCTAAACCTTTTAGGTTTAACTCTTCTGTTGAACGCAAAATAATATCTTTCGAAGAAAGCTGCCATGGAATTTTTGCTATGCATTGATATCAAAATATTTGTGTGTTCAACTGAAGAAAGACTCATAAAGGTTTAAAACCAATTGAGGGTGAGTAAATAATTTATTTTTTTAGGTGAACTATTCATTGAACAGCATATATTTTAAAGGTGCAGTATGTAAGTTTGACACCCAGTAATTGAACTAGGTATCGAACTCTTGGATTAAAACACATTTTCACTCGGCTCCTCTGAGGAGTCCACGCAAGCGCAGGTTGCTAGATTGACGTAAGTGTGTCTGGCTGTCATGCCTAAAGGTTGATTTAAGTCTGCTTTGAACCGTTTTCTAACTAAAAGCAATGGCATACAATAGAAGACATGTTTTTTCATACTAAAAGGAGTTTTTGTCCTAACCAACTCCAGAAATTTCTGTTTTAGAAACCGCTTCTATTTCTGACATTTGAACAACAGGATAAATGATAACCTCAGGTACACCTCATGTGCTTTATTCAATGTTAAATGCTAACAATGTGAGATTGAATGCCAATTTATGTGACTTTTATTGTCATACTACTGAAAGCAGCAGCAGATAGTTTACCTCAGATCTTGAAATTGAATTTCAGAGTGTCTCTGCCAACACATCAATCATTCCGTATGTAAATATAATAATGTTAAAGAGGTTTAATATGTATAAATTAGAATAAAAACCTTACCATTTCGTTGGAGTGCAGTAAGATCACTATTCTGCACTTCTGAATGTCTGTATTTAAATTTCTGTTGTTTTTAGTTTGGTCCAAGCAGACAAACTGCTTATCACTGCAAATCTTGCCATGTAGCGTGTTGTTAGTACGCTAAGTTACAATGTAACCTGCTCACCTAATGTTTACGTTCATAATATTTATCTTATTTTCTAATTAATAACTACCTCATGTAAAACTCTAAGTTCACGTCTCATTTGGGAGGCTGCAACTGTCCACTGGAGGTCACATTTTGGTCGTGGATGCATAGAGTCTTCTGGACTAAATGAATGGAATATGCGGTTTTACACCAAGGGTGCTGAAATATAATTGGCTAAACTGGCATTGGGTGGGTTAAAAGAACCAAAACAAAGACAGTCGTTCAAGCATGTAATGCACATTTTCAAAGCAGAATATCTGACTTCAGCATTGTTTTTCATCTAAACAGGAATGTTGACTTATCTGCAAACATATTGTGGTATTTTTATGCTTTAGAAGAGTCAAAAACTTACATACAGCACCTTTAACTTAAACCAGGCTTTAGATGGTGACATTTCATCAGTTAATTGATCGTTCGCTAGAGACTCCAATACAGCGGGTCTATAAACAGAAACCGTTTAAACAGTTTGAATATATCCTGTACAATATAAGTATGATGATTGTCAATGGAAGTTGAAGTGTAAATTGAGTATAAGCAGTGTAGCCGAAATTGTTTTTGCTTCCTTGCAGAAATCAGAAAAGTGTGCCTTCCCCTCTAGTGAGCTTCTCTTCTTTGTATTTATTCGTTTTTTTTTCGTTTTTTTTCCACTATATATTTAGAGCACTGTTGCTTAATTCTCTTAAGTAATTACACCGCGGTGGGTGTAGTTTGCTAGAGTGCTTGTGCAAAGGGAGGTGAGAAGGAGCACTGATTTTTCTGCCAAGATTTCTGAACGGCTTGCAGTTGAACCCCTCCGTTCTATTCCTTTCCATTCGAGTCTATCAGGCCATTGACAGTAGCATCACTTTATGTAATTCCCTGGTTTGGAAAGCTTTTGCACGTTGAGAGATTTCTGTGTCTCTAGCTCAGAATGGCCAAGAAGCCTTGCTGGCATTTTGCAGCCTTCTTGGTCCACAATGGCCGCACGCCATCGATTCAGCTGTGGTTTTATCACACTGCCACACAACACAGCACCACAGACCAGATGTGCACTAGTTTACTTCATGCTACTGCAGTGGGACTCAACACTGAGTTTATCGCTGCACACCAACCTCTTCGTGTCGACTGCACCTTGCTAGAGGAGTCTTTTTATTTTTCACTCCAAACTGATAGCCTGGAGTAGACCAAACAAAACACAATCAAGGGTTGAGCTTGGATGCAAGTTTACAGGATGGACTGTACTAACTACTGTTAAAGACTGATGGAAAAAAAACAGCAAAACAATGATATTGTGGAAGTATTCTTTAAATTTGAAATGCCTGATTTCTATTTTTTTATGTTTTGAAATGTTAATTGATTCCATTACCATTGTAGTTTGTATTATTTTTAAATGCATCCTTGCTCAAGACAATGGCTGTGTCTCGATATGCATTCATCAGTGTTCTTGTGTAACATCATCATCAACCGCCAAAGTTCAGTTCCAAAACTCAAGGTCGTGTTCTTGGTATCAAGGATGCACCGATGCAGACTTGAGCACTGAACTCGCTCGAAGTCCCAGAAGTCATTGTGGCTGAATAAAGGAGATGTGAAGCTCTACAGATTTATTATTAAAGTTCAGATATAAAACTTATTTATCTCAGGAATTTCTCTAAATGAGACCTTATAAAGGCAATTCTTATTAAAATGTTTTATTTGTGTTGTGCAAGGTATATTTGTAAAGTTTTTGTGCTCTGTTCTTGCGGGCTCCTGACTTCTTTCCTTCAGGGTGACCTCGGGGTGACGGCAAGACCGGACTTCACAAGAGCGCATGTCCGTTTTTGGAATTGAGAAACAGCCAATATTTAATTAAACAAATTATCCAGAAATTAAAATGCATCCTTGCTGAATACAGTATTTATTTAAAAAAGGCTCCATAGTTTTGATTGACAATTGTTAAAGTGCCAATCCATCAGTCTATAGAGTAATATTTCTGTAAGGCCTATAAGGTCTATAAATCTCAAATGACCCCCGTCCCAAAAATAAATTATATTTTAAACATTTACAGCAATAATATAAATACACATCAAAATTCAAATTCTATTCAGTTCATATTTTGTTTACAATAATTAATGGATTGTTCATTCATGAATGAAAAACACTCCCTTCACCTGTTCACGACCTATTTGTGAAACAAAAGAATTGAATTCATGATTATTTCTGTAACGCTTTTACAATGTAGATTGTGTCAAAGCTGCTTAACAGAGAAATTCTAGTCAACTGAATTCTAGTCAACTGTCAGTCCAGTTTTTAAAGTTGAATTTCAGTTTAGTTCAGTTCAGTGGGGTTTAAATTTCACTGCTGAAAGTCCAAACATTGAAGAGCAAATCTATTGATTGGCATCAAAGTCTTAAACCAAGCAAGCCAGTGGCAGGAAACAAAACTTCACCAGTTGACGAAAATGAAGGAACAAAATCCATGAGAGAAACCAGGCTCAGTTGGGCATGACCATTTCTCCTCTGGCCACACTTTTTAGTCTAGGCACCAAGGCTGGAGAATGCTGGATATCCGTCATGGAAAATCTGCAGGTGTAAGTAGTTCACCGGTGGGTGTCATTCACGGAATGAATGCGAAGACTCGCCTGTCACTGGGGTCTTTCAGATATCTCATGCTCTCCACTCCATGACCGCCACTGCATTTGCAATAGATACGGCTTGGACCAGGATTATGGATACCTCTAGAAGTGTCCCAGCTCCCAGCGTTTTTCTAAATACTTTTTTTTTTGTGTGTGTGTGTTCAAAGAAAGAAACGTTAAGAGTTGGCAAATGATGGCAGAATTTTCATTTTTGGGTGAACTATCCCTTTAATAATTGCGTATGGAATGATCATTTTTAAAACTGGATTTGTATCAGGTATTATGTTGCACTTTGATACAACTGATCAACATTTCATCCTGATTATTTGTTTGTTTGACATTTCATGCTTCTTACAATGAAAGCCCCTTTTCTTATTAGTGACCTATAGGAGTTGCTGTTGATTTCAGGGTTCTCTTGTTCCCGTCTCCTCTTCAGGTGCCTGCCTCCCATTACAGAGCAGTCAGCCCCAGGCACTATAGCGCACACCAACAGGGGAGCATCAACTGTAAATAAACAGGGCAGCCGCCTCCCCAGTAGGATGCTACCACCCTGATAACAGACCCCTCTTAGCAGCACTGTTGACCTTCTCTTCGCCACAGGCTCACCAAGGACCCTTCAGCTTCTTCTGTCTTTATCTCCCAACTCTCCGCAGGAAAGATTATTCTTATTGCCTGGCCAGGGATATAAAGCAGGAACTAGAGGAAGAGATAACGAAAGGGAAGGAAGGGAGTGTGTTAGGGAGAGATGAAAACAAAACGACAAAGCTGAAAAAAAAAAAACAGCCCACAGAAACGGAAAAGGAGCTAGACTGTTGTCCTGCTGGCAAAGCGTCTTTTGTCCTTTGTAGGACTTCACATAATTAACTCGTAAAGAGATAGCATGAAATTTGAAGTGACTTCTGTTTACCGACTAAGGACTCAAACCGTACAGCTAACAAAACGATAAGGCAAGGAATGAAAGGGAAGGAGAACAAAGCACTACATAATCTAAATCTGGGTTTAAAGGGGTAACAACGTTAACCCCGCATTCTCCCGGATGAGATGAAGAGGGGAAGACCGCAGTCGACGGCGGTGAGTGGCTCTTTTAAAAGAGTGCCTCCAGGAGTCTGGGGCTTCAGAAAAGCCGGCATGTTTCATGGCTGAGATCGATGGTACAATTTAGTACATTTCACAGTGAATGCCTCCCTGTGACCTGCCGACTGTTATGAAATGAACACACTTGCTTTGGGCCCTTTTTTTTTTCCATTCGCGCAATACCGATACAAGGGCAGCAAGAAAATTTGAACCTTTTCAGATTCATTGGCCCCTTTATCACTGCTGCCAAGCGTGTGGGCTGCGAAGCACAGACGCAGACGCTCTGTATTTTGTGCCGCCGAGGGTTCTGCGTGTCCACGCTAAAAGATAGATGTCAAGCAATTACTGCTGTTGCATTTATTCCCAGCCCTGTTTTTGATAAAATGCTAATGCGTGTGATTATTTTACTATTTAGTCCCATTTTAATGACAGTCTAGTGATTTGGGTGACATTGCGTAATTGATGTCATTAATTAGCATCTAGAGGCCGCTTGGCTCAAAACCCACGTTCACACACACAGCGCAGCCTTCCTCATGGGACTCCCGGACTAGCGCTCGCCAGTGGTATAAAGTAACAAATTACAAATACTCAAACTACTGTAATTGAGTAGCTCAGAAATTGTAATTTACTAAGTAGTTTTATAAATGTGTGCTTTTACTTTCCCTTGAGTACCTCTTTAGTGTTGTATCTGTACTTTTACCCCATTACTTTCCTTCAACCTGCAGTCCCTATTTTTTCTTGTCTATGGAGATTAGAAAAATAAGTTTGATTTCTGTCCAATCAAATCACACATAGAAAGTAAATCACATCATAATGAACTACCTCAACACATGGGCGATTTTATAATTGCAGCAATTTGTATGGAATCATTAAAAGTGTCCAAGATGTCCAAAATCTTTACACGCATTGACCTAGAGACTGTTTAGATGCAGTCGAAAGACTCATGAGAAGATGACGGATGTTTACTGTGTGAAATGGCCTTAAATACACAGCAGGCACAAGATGTCAACATGACGTCAGATTTACTATTGAACCCCAACGTCGTGGGGATGTTGCATTTTGTTAGGAAGGAAAATTAGGTTGACGACAGAACCCAACAACAGGCCGTCGACGTCCAACCTAAAGCAACCAAATATCAACGTCTAATGATGTTATAGCTTGAAGTTGTGTGGACGTTACAGCTATGACGTCTATCAGATGTTGGGTTTTGGTTGCCATACCTGACGAATAAATGTCAGTATTTGATGTCAATATGACGTTGGTTTAAGATATTGGATAATTGTTTTATTTTGGTCACTTTCTAACACAACCTAAAATCAACCAAATATCATCGTCATTTGTCATCGTTATTGGGCATCAAAATAATCTTGTCATTGGATGCTGGCTAGACATTGAATTTTGGTCACCTGAAATCACAAGCTAAATCTAACCTAATATTAATGTCCTATTCTGTTGTGCATTTAGCTAATGCACAGCGGGCACAAAACATCATGTTACATTTACACACATCCACAAATTACATATAAATGCATAAGCTTTTTACAGCATAATACTCACTATTCACTACTCTTGTACTTTTAAAAGGGCTACCTTTTACTCATACTTTGAATAATATTTTTAACGGATACTTTTACTACATTTAAAACTACTACAAGCTATAGCTCCAACTATAACAAGCTATAACATCATTAGACGTTGATATTTGGTTGCTTTAGGTTGGACACTGACGTCGATGGCCTGTACTACATTTAAAACTACTACATTTTAAGGCAAGTAATGGTACTTAAGTATGATTTTTCCACCACTTGAGCTTGCATTGTGAAGAATGCTAGTTTCGTGTTTTTTTTTTTTTTTTCTACAGTTTTGACACCTGTTACAGACGCCCTGAGAGTTGGAGGTCATGGCTCTATTCTCGTCTCGATTTAACGATAAAATGTGAAAAAGTTTCGGCCAGATAGCGAGAGAGGGACAGAAGGAGAGATTGATGTTGCCTCGGTGACACCTTGCCTTTAGACAGAGAGCAGGAAAAACTGCATGAAGTGAGTTTGGCTGGAGGTCTTGAGCCAGATACCTTTCCTGGGGTTTGAATCAATTCCAGCTTTATCAGTTGTCCGTGTCCAGGTATTCTCACCCGTGGGAGAGTCTGATGTGTTTTCCAATAATGAAAAGGAGCACATGGCAAAAACACATTTAAGAGGTGGCCAGTCTCCAGAGTCGCTTCTAATTTCCAATGCAGTTTGTAACAGAAGAATAAGAAGAAAAAAAACTTGTTGAAAGGTTGAAAGATATCTGTGTCCAATGCCGTTATCAGTACCTGGGAGGCTGTAGACTTGCTGCATTACAACATTTCTCACCAGTAATTAAAGTACAGCTAGTCAATAGACAACAGATAGTACGTGTCCTTGTTGTTCAGGTAGATGTGTTTATTCCTATTATTTATTGTTTTACATTCAGCTTAAGCTGTGTTCACACTTGTATTTTCGTTCTCAGTCATGTTTTAAAATAAGTATCCATTAATTACGGCTTTAGTTACAAGTTTATTTAAAGAGCACATTCACACATTGGTATTTCACAGTGCTTTATATAAACAAGAATAAAAGAAACATGAAATACAGTAAGTATAAGACATATGAAAAACAAATAATTTAAATAATTGTGTAATGTGATGGGACGCTAACGAAGGAGTGAGGATCCAAATGCAGGTTTATTAGGAGAATGATCAGGCAAGCAATAGTCAGCACAGGAACAAACATATGTATACGGGCAATCCAGATAAGTCGTGGCAATACACAAGCAAATAGTCGGTACAGGCAGGTGATCAGTGCAAAGGTGAGGGTCAAAACTCGGCAAAGTAAGGCAAGAGAAACGCGTCAATGTTTACAGTAACAGATAAACAAGACTAAACCCAGTGTGTGTGTGCGTGCGTGCGTGCGTGCGTGCGTGCGTGCGTGCGTGCGTGTGTGCGTGCGTGTGTGCGTGTGTGCGTGCGTGCTTGCGTACGTGCGTGCGTGTGTGTGTGTTGTTTATAAAGTCCATGTGATCAGTTCGCTAGTGGCTCCCAGCCATGAGTATGTGAAACAAACAAAATCTGGAACAGGTACATGTGAGTGGTGCATGACTGGATCTGTAGTCCATATAATGGTGGATTTGTTGTCCTTTAGCGATCTGTGTGTTTACCAGCGATCTGCCAGGATTAGATTGCTAAAAGCATATAAAATATGCTATCAATATAAAATGTGTTAAAAGAAGGAATGGAAAAGGAAGATTCAAATAGTGTGATCTGAATTCATGACCTAAGAATAAACAATACTTGTACAGTATTTAATGCTTTAAATAATCCAAAATTAACAACTTTAATTTCATTAAATAATATTAATAAATACTGTAATAAATATTTTGTACATTATTTGTTTGTGTTAGTAAAAACTTTCACTAATAGTAATGTTACCCAGTTAATGGACCCTTTTCACAAGACCTTTATGACGCGTTTAACAGTCATCATAATATTACCCTTGAAAATGTTTTATATTTTCATTTAAAACAAAACAAAACGTATGAGCCTTTATATGCTTTTATAGATATTATTTATATTTTTGCATCAAATTACAAAAAATGAATTACAGCTTATGCAAGGTGTTTCTAATGCAGAGTTTATGGGGTTGAAAGTCAATTTGACATTCTCTTCAATGGCTGCTGTCTTCTTTTTTTTACCCTTCCCCCCTCCCCATGGCCCTTAAAACAGAGTGTAAAGGGAAATGGCCTCAAATTTTACCCCTAAGAAATGAGACAGCACTACAACAGCAGCACACGTCATCATATGCCATCGTGATCTCTTACGTCGCATGAGATCAACGACGGTAATTGCTGTAGTTATTCCAGTTGCGTTTTTTTTGTTTTTTAATTTTTAATTTTTGTATTTATCTTCAGGAAATGACTGAAGGCAACAATGTCATGTTATCATAACGATATAATGTAATAAGCTGGTAACTGTACTGTGTATTTGCACCGTAGCCATATTCATCTAAACACATAAAAAACAACATTACCATAACAGCAGACACTGATAATTGCCACCGTTAATTTCCAGCCACTAGACTTTTCTGACAGGGTATTCATGTGTCATCGATTGACAGATGTGGAACTACTATACAGGAGTAATTATTATGGGTTATAGATAGAAATTTATAGTTTTTTATATAAGTTTTTTTAAAGCATGATGGTAAAATAATAACGCCCATATGAATATATTAAAACATAAGCTTGTTTGTTGTAAAAAATTTTTAATAATGACAAAAAATACAAATTTGTGCATCTTCTTTTTTCTGTGTCCAGCCATGTTGCCGTTGTAGATGGTGTATTCTGGGAAAATTTTCGTACCCCTTGGTTTTGAGTATGGTCCTGAAAAATCTCAGTTTCAAGAGCTATCTAGCTTTTCCCTTTAGCCTTACGCCTTCAAGCTAAAGAGAATTGGGGAAAGGGAAGGGCTAGGGGGCAGAATTGTTGGTTTGTCTTTTGGTCTGTGGTTAGAACCAGGCAGAGTAACATTTTTTTCAGGGGTCTCGGACTACTTGTTTGGTGTGCAACAAGCTAGAAGGTTGGATTCTTGTTTATTCAGATGAACCAAGGTTTGTTTTATTTTAACCAAACCTAAATCAGAACTCTTAATCTAAAGTATATTATGAGTATCATGCATTGTCCTATTTGCTATAGGTAAAGGAAATATACACTGAAGTTTATATGACTTCTTTTTTTATTGTCTTATTTTCCTGTTTCTTTGTTTTCCAGTCTCTGTGTTGTCTCCCTGGATGGTCCTGTTCTTCGGATGTGGGTTGTTAGGCAGTTGTAGACTGCAGAGTGTCCCATTGTTTTGGATGAGCAGGAGGACTGCTCTAACTGACTAGGCTTGTAGCTCTGTAATGGGATTAGCCAAGCCATGTTGCTATTGTATACCAGTGTCTGACAGGCCTACACACCACATTCTGCTTCACTCCTTTTTCATTTTCTGTCTTTTCTCCTTCTATTTTCAGCATTATATAGCTTTTTTTTTACGTTATTCTATAAGGAGCAACTAAACAAATTTACAGAATGTATACTGTTGTTACATGTTACAGTAGGTTGTTTAAAATTGTATTCTTACTGACTCCAAATGTTTAAACTTATATTATATTATATTATATTATATTATATTATATTATATTATATTATATTATATTATATTATATTATATTATATTATATTATATTATTTTATATTATATTATATTATATTATATTATATTATATTATATTATATTATATTATATTATATCATATCATATTATATCATATTATATTATATTATATTATATTATATTATATTATATTATATTATAGTGGTTCCCAAAGGTTTGTATTGTACTTGCGGTGGTAGCCAGATTGACACAACACTGTTATTGCCTGTTTCTTTACAATGGATTAAAGTAAAAAAGACCCATTAAAAAAAAATGTAAATACAAAGGAAATCCACTCTTTCTCTTTTATGGTATTCAGAAGCCATGTACACCCACTAACAGGTATAATCTGCTTCTCCCTCTTTTTAAAGTTCAAAACGAATGCCAAAGCATTTGAGATATGTATATAAAATAGCATATCTAATGTATTGGCATCATCAAATCAATATATAGCAAATGAGAATTCCATGACAGAGAGGGGAATAAAAACCCAATATCTCTAAATAAGTTATAATAATTAAAGATTAAAATGTGTAGATTATTTAAATGAGGTAAATGCATTGATTTAACCATTATGGTGTGTATATATATTTTGCAGCCAGTTTAGACCAGTCATTTTGTCCTATCCTTGAGTTTTTTTTTCTGAGTCGTTTAGATAAAACAGTTAATTATTTAATGTTTCTCTCACTCTCCTGATTGTGCATGTGCTGTCAGCTGCAAAGCCAAAGGAAACTAGGGTTAAGTAAAAACACATACGGTTAACGACAGCTATAGAAAACAAAACCAAAAGCTAAATCCCGGACGTTACTTAAAAGACCGTGGATGTTTGGTTATACTGGGCGGATACTAAAAAAAGGATAATAGGATGATAATAATAGTAAAAGAAAAATTGTGTCACTAAATATACTTGGGCGGCTGTTAATATACCTGGGCAGCCCTTCCAAGTAAAGCCTATGTGTGTGAAAGCACTATTATATTATATTATATTATATTATATTATATTATATTATATTATATTATATTATATTATATTATATTATATTATATTATATTATATTATATTATATTATATTATATATTATAAGTTGCACATCTTGTGCTGGTTCGTAGATTCTATGTCATATGAGATGTTAAGCATTATTATTATACTCATAGAAACAGAAGATTATAAAAAAGTCTAATCAGATGAGTTGCAAAGGAGGCCAAGTGTATGTTTTAGAAATAAGTGTCTGAATTGAACAGCTGGAAGGAAGGAACAGTGCGAGGTAGCTATGTGGAGACCACCCACATGCTTCTCCAGACAGCAAACACATTACATTAATACGGATTCTCCATTTGCTTTTCACTTCTACATTTATAACAAGGTTAACCACATGAGAAACACACGCACACACACACATGCACACACACACAAACACACACAAGCCACCAGATAAGATGATTCAACCTCCCACTCTTTTCTCTATATGGAATGTTTATTTCAGTTTGCTGATAACAGTGGGAATTAACTCCCTATAAATGAGAAAGTGTCTCTCCTCCCAGCAGCTCGGCAGTGTCGTTCTGCTGAGAGCAAACAGGCTATAAAAACAACACTGCCTCTATTCCCATTGAACTCCACAGAGTTCTCCTCTGAGCCGAGCTTGTTACGTTATTTGCTAAAAAACCCAATTTGTTAAATCCTAAGCACTGCGTCGTAGAAGTCTCGTATGACAGAATATGCAGATGAAATTTTCAAGATGTAGGAGAATGTGCTTGCTTTCTCTTTTTCTTATTTCTCTCTCTCGTTTACACTCTGTCCTTCTGCACACACACAAACAAATGCTACGGCAAGTTAAAATACAGTCATTGATTTTTCCTCCCCTGGTTATACATTGAATTATCTGTGTTGTCAGTGAACTGTCATCCAAAATGGCGTTTGTCCTCCATGCTGTGATGGCCGGAGCTCTCCTCCGCTGTAGTATTTATGCTTGTTTAGGGCTGGCCGAAGCGTTGTAGATTACAGCTCATCATGGTCGGACTCTGGAGTCAGGCACCATAAAATTAAAACTCAAATCAATGGTGTATCATATCCTCTCCCATCAAGCTGAGCGCAGACTGGATGCCCTGAAGCCACCGAAGAGGGTTTTTCTTCTCACGAATGTGACATTATATAGGAGCTGAAGATTGAAGAAAAATTAATCCTATCCTTGCTGCCAATTCAGCGTTTTTGCGTGCTTGTATTGATATTAAAAACTACATAAGGCAGTTAATTGAATGAGAGAAATACTGTTCGAGGGTTTGTATGTTTGCTAGCACTGCATGTTTTAAAAGTTGAATGCAGTGGATTGGTCAGGACCATGGACAGCAACTCTATTCTGCTGTACGTGTAGCTGACTATGGTGCTGAAAAGATTGAGATTTTTGTCTGCTATACTTGGAGCTGACTATGGTACTGAAAAGATTGTGATTTTGTCTGCTGTATGTGGAGCTGACTATAATGCTGAAAAAATTTCCATTTTGAGATCAAAGATTTTAAACTGAATTTTATTTTTATTTTACACAATGACTTTCAGACTTCAGTGAATGCGTACCTGTACTTCTGTTGTTGGAAGCATTGCTTTCCTCCCCTTTATAAATGTCTGTTAAAAAAAAGAACAATAACTGAAGATTGATATTACGATTACTATGTGAGCATCAACACCGTAATGTTCTGAAAGCTTTTTGCTGGCTGCCCTTTCAACTACTCAAGCCATTTAATGTACATGTTGGATTCTGATTGGCCCACAGTGCATAGACATGTGGTATAAGTGTGAACAAAATTAGCCTAAGTGTACAGTATGAGTGCGTGTGTGAACGTGTGAGTGTATGGGTAAATCCCAGTACTGGTTTATGGCTGGAAGGGTATGCACTACGTAAAACATATGCCGGAATAGTTTGTGGTTCTTTCCGCTGTGGCGAGTCCTGATAAATAAGGGACTAAGCTGAAGAAAAAAAAATAAAATAAAATAAATAAATGAAATAAAATAAAATACATAAATAAATGAATGAATCGGCCAGCTGAAAAAAATTGCAACAATAAAAATTCCAACAATATTGGTGTTCCAGTTTAGTGGTATTATCTTTGTTGTCCTTATATATTTAAAATTACCTTAAAAATGGTGTCTTTGTTTTTATTGTTGCATATCACATTCTGAGTGTCAAAGCCATTAAGGTTATCTTTAATGTGCATATGTTTTATATATACATATTTCAACATAAATTTTGTGCATTTTATTGTGCAAAAGTGATTCAACTCAGTTTGTTGATTTAATTTTTTATGACATGACATTCAACATAACATTCATATTTCTTCCATAGGAAAATTCAGTTTAGCTTTTTTCTTTGCATATTTGTGGCAGTGCGGATTGTCAGTGTTATGTCAAGAATTGCTAACATCACTTTTAAAAACCTTTTTCTCAATAGCACACATAAACACATTAAAAGCACTTGTAGGGTGCGTCTCAATCAGCACCCTTGTTCAGTAGTCAGTGCACTGATCAGGGCATCAGCCATTTTAAGTGCTGTTTCAATTGCAAAAATCTTCCAGTGCACTGAAATCTTTGTGCCCAGACAAGTCCAACAATGCACCGTGAAAATCAGGGCACATAGTGCGAAATATGAATCAAGTGACTCAAATCATCAAACGTAATGACAAACAAGAGACCTTATTTGTTTATTGTCAACATGAAAAAACTAGATAGGTTAGGAACAATCCAGCAAAGTTTTATAAGGTTGCTGGTATATGATTTTTTTAAAAATTATTTAGCCATAATGTACTTTTAAAATGTGGTAAAATTAATATATGAAAATTAGTAGTTTTGCGGTTGAACTACTATAGCTCGGTTAGGAACAATCTAGCAAACTTTCATAATTGTTTAATGGTTGACATGTTGCTGGTACTGAACTGTATATGAAATCAAATCATTTAGCTATAATGTACTTTTAAAAACATGATAAAATTAATATATGATAGGTAAGGCACATTCTAGCAAACTCACAATCACCAGCGATCGTACTTCATAGATCGCTGGATCTCACACACAATAACTCATGGACTACAAATACGACATTCATGGACTACATTTTCATACATGCACTCAGCTCACACACACACACACACACACACACACACACACACACACACACACACACACACACACACACACACATGCTTCCTCATTCAGACTGATTACACTCACATCACCTGAGGATTGTCAAACACTGATTACACACACTTTTTAAAGTAATTTAAGCAGCACACACACACTCACTTCCATGGCCGAGTCTTGTTAATCTGTAAAGTGACATTACAACGCGTTATCCTTGTTTTGTTTGACTGTAATTTGACCTTAGCCTTGCTTACCTTTTTGTCCCTTTCTGCCGCCTGCCTTTTGACCTCTCGCCTGATACTTTTGACTACGATTCTGGACTTCCTTTTATACATCTGTTTGCACCTGTGTTGACCATTGCTTGCCTGACTCCGAATAATCCAAACTTCAGTTGTCTGTGTCACTCCCCGTGTTGCACATTCATAATTGTTTAATGGTTGAAATGTTGCTGGTGTATAAAATAATCAAATAATTTAGCTTTAATTTACTATTAAAAACAGTAAAATGAATACATGAAAATAAATAGTTTTGCTGTTGTTTCTAAATTCCAGTTTTTATGATGTACAATGAGGATGGTTCCAATGTGTAGTGAACAAAGCTCATCACTATCCTTACCAGTGCCCAAATTTGTGCACACGACCTACTGGTGATGAACGACCTCGGGAGCTCGGGTGCTGATTGAGATGCGGTCGTAGTTTTCCAAGTTTTGTCCTCCATTTCTTTTATCTACTAATTGTAGCTTGTATTACAATCACACGCAAAGTATGAGAAATCTAGTCTCATCCAATTAAATCCTCGCAATTAAGAGCAAATCACTGGATCACTGTTACTGCATGTCGATGGCCAATATTTGATGCTAAAAGTGGCGTAAATGGTTAATGTGCTGGAATGGATGAATGATAAATTAGCGTGCACATCTGTCTGGAACAGGTGCAGCCACCAATCTCCCATTCTCTCCTCTCTCTTTCTCCTCCAGTGACTGGCTCGGCTACTGATCCTTTTCTCTCTTTCTCTGTATGCTTGGCTGATGTATAAAAAATACATGTTCTAGCTGTAAACAGATGTTATTTTTGGAGTGAAGTGTGTTTGACTCGACTCTTTTCAGTCGCTGAGAGCTGTGGCGTGGAGCCCTATTGCTGCTGCTGGGAGTTCATGTCTGTCATTCACGTTAAGATAGGAAGGCAAATATGAAACGGCAATACATCTTGTTCTTTGCTGCCCTGGAGGTTTTGGGCTATAAAACTGATTAAATTCATCTCGATGTCTCATTTGAAAGTGGATGTGTGAAAACTTTACATTTTAGTAGTTGGGCCAGATGACATTGTTCTGCTGTCAGAGCAGTGTAAAGGCAATGCATTTAGGATATTTATGTTATGCGTTTACAGATTTTGACAATGCAACTAGTGTTTGGGTTCTAATTCAGTGCAGTAATTGATTGTCTTTAGTAACATTTTTGTTGTGCCGGTTCAAAGTCTCTTCACATTCCAATAGTAATGATTAAAGTAAATTATCTTAATGTATTCCGATGTATTTTTATATTATGGGTTTAGGGCAGAAGGCTAAAAAAATGTTTGTCCAAATAAAACTAGAATGTCATCTAACCAGAGAATATTGCATCGCAAGTTGAGGACGAAATACAGGGGTGACCGTGCTTTCGCAGTAGCTGGTCCTACCTTGTGGAATGCTCTGCCCTTCTGTATTAGTACTATATCATCTCTGTCTATTGTTAAATCTAGGTTGAAAACTTACCTTTTTGATTTGGCATTTTATCAGTGTGAATTGTTTGATTTGGCTATAATTTTGTATCTTTCTCTTTGTAATTTGTATTGTGCAGCACATTTGGTATATAAATAAATTTTACATTGACATTTGACATAATTTGTCGGGCTGATAATTCCGATAATTCTGATAAGTTAGCCCAAACTGTCAACAAATATAGATTTGTAAATCTGGGCACCCCTGTTCATGCAGAAAGATCCAGCGTTTGCAAAGTGTGACAGCAGTAAAAACAAATGCTGAATTAAAACTTTTTAATATTCTGGATCAATATTGGGGTTACTTTTGCACGCTGGAGGAAAGACGACACCATGGCTGAAGTATTTCTTTTAGACAGGATATGTTATGTTTTAAAACTTTTTTTAGTCATGCAAAGCTGATGAAGATTGTGTTGTTTTACGAATGGGTTATATGCATGCCATTTGAGTACAGTCAACTTATTTTTATGTTCAAGAAACCAGTGTAAGATGATTCCCGCTTAATGACATGGGACGTTATCCTGCTTGAAGTAGTCATCAGAAGATGGGTACACTGTGGTCATAAAGGGATGAACGTGATTGGCAACAATACTCAGGTATGCTGTGATATTGACACGATGTTCAGTTAGTTCTAGTGGGCGTGCCAAGAAAATATTCCCCACACCATTACACCATCACCGCCAGCCTGAACCGTTGATACAAGGTAGGATGAATACTTGAAAATTTGTTTTAAAAAGCAGTTGGACAGGTATACCTAATAAAGTGGCCGGTGAGTGTAGTTTATTGCACTTGCACTTTTGTTTTAGAAAGAACTTCACAACATCATTACCTACAACATTTACTTTAAATTATTCTTATTCAGTTACTGAATATATTGACAGTCCTAGTTTAATTTCATTACTCTCCCAGGTGCTAAAGGATCTAGTATTGATGCTGAGGGACTGGTGTCCTACTAAAATCTAAAAATTTGGTTTAACCTCAATGCGCACACACTTGAGAAAATGTTGCAAAACGCATCTATTGATCCACGCAGTACATTTAATTCATTTTTTCTCAGCTACACGTCATGTTTGACTTCCACACGGACCTTTCCATTTCATTCGGATATGTTTATAAAGGTCACTCATTGACCTTTGCGGTAGTTGCCTGATAATCTATAAAATTGCCTTTTTCCAATTGCAGCTGTGCTACTGCTATCATACTTTGATTCTTGCTGCAGGAGATTTGTGTTTAAAAGAAACTGACTTTAATCAGCCAAAGTGCCAATATCCATTTCATCTGGAGAGCACTATCAATCTGTACCCAATACACTGGAAGAAAGACGCAGTGACCATTAGAACCACTGGGCTGGCATTCAGAAAATGAACAAATGCATAACTTAGTTTATGAAAAAAGGTGACACATTTTTACTCAAGTTTTTATTTATAATCCTATTTCATAATGCTGTTTTCTGTCGCAGTTTCTTTTTCGGAAAGTGATTTCGGGAAGTTTAGAGAAGTGCATGAGGAGATGGAAACTTGAAAAAGCTGAACTTCACACTTTACAGTTTTTCGTCCTGAGAGATTCTGTACCCGCTGATTCTGTGGACAGGCAGAGTGAGTCTGGGAATGATCGGGATGTGTTATTGCCATTCAGCCAGAAGGAGGACGTTCCGCTGGGCTCTGGTGTAACGGAATGGTGGTCACTCCATCTGTCAGTAATTAGCTCTGAGCTCACTTTTACCAGGTGGTGACTTCCATCCTTTTTTTCCCCCTGAACCCAGACTGCATGAGCAGGGCAACCAGATGCATCTGCCCCTCCTTCCCTTCCTCCGCCTCCTATCTGTTCATCCAGAAAGATGGAGTATCTGCTGACAACTTACTAACTGACAGCTGACAACTTACTAAATTACTAGTGAATTCTACATTGCGCAGGTGGTAATCCAGCAGGTCTGTTCTATGGTAATGATACTGAAGCACAGTACCATCATTTCAAATGAGAGCTGTACTTAAATAAAATGTGGCTGAGAGCGACTTGTGTCACCATGACATAATCCAGTCCATTAAATGGATTAAATCTCTCAAATAAAAAAAAATCCAACCTTCTGGAAATTTTAAAGTTTACTGTCATCATGGCAAAGATAAAATAAAACTGTTTTGTAGAAGTTATTAAATTATTATGATTAGAAATATATTGAAAAATCTTCTCTCTGTTAAACAGAAAACGGGAAAAAAATAAGTAGGGGGCTATTAATTCAGGGGGGCTAATAATATACAGTTGAAGTCAGAATTAGTAGCCCTCCTGAAATATTAGCCCCCCCTGTTTATTTTTTCTCCCAATTTCTGTTTAACAGAGGAATTTTTTTTTCAACATGTTTCTAAACATAATAGTTTTAATAACTCCTTTCTAAAACAGCTTTATTTTATCTTTGACATGATGACAGTAAATAATATTTTACTAGATATTTTCACTTCTACACAGCTTAAAGCAGTGGTCACCAAACTTGTTCCTGGAGGGCCAGTGTCCTGCAGATTTTAGCTCCAACCCTAATCAAACACACCTGAACAAGCTAATCAAGCTCTTACTAGGTATATTGAAACATCCAGGCAGGTGTGTTGAAGCAAGTTGGAGCTAAACCCTGCAGGGACACCGGCCCTCCAGGACCGAGATTGGTGACCCCTGGCTTAAAGTGACATTTAAAGGCTTAACTAGGTTAATTTGGTTAACTATGCAGGTTAGTGTAATTATGCAAGTTATTGTATAATGATGGTTTGTTTTGTAGACATTTTTTTTTAATTTTAGCTTAAAGGGGCTAATAATTTTATCCTTAAATTGGTGTTTACAAAATGTATAACTGCTTTTAATCTTTTTGAAAAAACAAATAAGACTTTCTCCAGAAGAAAAAATATTATCAGACATACTGTGAAAATTTCCTTGCTCTGTTAAACATCATTTGGGAAATATTAAAAAAAGAAAAGAAAAAAAATCAAAGGGGGGCTAATAATTCTGACTTCAACTGTATATAGTTTGTTGAAGTCAGAATTATTAGCTCCCCTGAATTATTAGCCCCCTTATTAATTATATATAGAGACACACACACACACACACACACACACGCACACACACACACACACACACACACACACACACACACACAGTTGAAGGCAGAATTATTAGCCCCCTTTTTTCTTTTTCATTTTTTATTTATTATTATTATTATTTTTTTACTGTTTCTTAAATGATATTTAACGGAGCAAGGAAATTTTCACAATATGTCTGATAATATTTATATGGAACTATATGGATATACTGTGTGTGTGTGTGTGTGTGTGTAGCATATGTTGATTTTTGTTTTGCTAGATACTGTAGGCCATGGAAATTTGGCTTTTTATAGTCAGCAAATTTGACATTTCTTTTAGTTTTTTTTTTTTGCATTCAATGTTAAAAGTGCAGAATAAATAAGTAGTTCTTTTGAATGGAAATGTATTTTGCACAATGGTATAGTGTAGTGTCAACACATGCATGCATACTTGTTGTATACAGTACATACCTAATTCTTCATAAAATTCTAATGAACAAACGTTAGACCTGAGAGCTTTTCTCAGGACCTGGAACTTTTTGTGTATGCCCTTTACACAAAGCCTGAAAATACAATTATTTTTATTTAAAACAGTTCTTCTATATAACAGATTTTATATTAAACAGAGAATACTTTTAATAGTATACCAGATTTTTCAATGCGTAACTATAGGTGTTTACACATTTATAACAATGATGGATTGAGTGGGATGCAGATCTTGTTTTTGTTGTTAGTATTAGTCTGTGTAATTATATCTGTATGTTTATAAATAAATAAATAATAACCTGACAGCTTACAGCTTGATATGTCAAATATAACAACATTTAAATTGAAGGAGGTGGGCCACCTCAAGTTGATAGGACAAAATGCTAAATGTCTAGTTGAGCTACTGCTGAGTGACAATTTGGAGACCGCTGTAATAAAGTGTTAAATCATAGTTCAAATCAACTAAGTTAAATCGTAGTTCACTTTTAGTCATCAGCATATATCTTTATCTGTGTGCATCACAGCTTTAAAAGGGTGCCCTGAATCAGAAAGAAAATGAAGAGCACACAGCTGAATCTCAAGCCAGCTCTAAAAAATAAAATCTTACAAGTATCTTTCACATATATTCGGAATACTTTTTTTGTGAATTTGTTTTTTGAGATGTAGAACACGAGGAAAGTGTCCGCATAGAGAGACATTGCATGCACTGCTGAAGATTGTGGGTGTTTACTGCAGTTTGACTGATAAATATGAATTTGTAGCTAAATTGTAATCCGTGACAAAACAGCATTTACCGCTGTTTAAATCCTTTTTTATGTCTTTGCTACAACATACCGTTAACGCTAGAAACTGTGCATGTACAATAATTGATTGATTTTCACAAATAAAAATACTAGTAGGTTGTAGCTCACAATCCACAGCTTCATTGGTTGGAGGAAATTTAACTCAACTGGTAGAGATTCTGGAAGCTGTCCTTTGTCAAATGCAAGCTGTATATTTTTATAATTCTCTGGACCATAATTAAAATTAAATTGTAAGCTCTTCTCTCTTTGTGTCATCTCCTTGGGAAGCCCAAATACAGAAACGGATCATAAAAATCACAACAGTCAGATTTAGTTTGCATAAATTTGCTTATTTCTATTAGCTTTTTTTTTTTTAAAGCACAAATTGTATCATTTTTTAAGGATTTGTTTTTGCTTGTATTTTTGACAGAACAGTAGGTTGACAGGAAGTGAAGTGTGAGAGAGAAGAGTAGGATCTGGAAAGGTCCACGAGCCTGGATTCGAACTCGGGACTGCCAGAGCGCTGCCGCACCATATGTCGGCATACTAACCACTGGGCAACTTCTGATACTCCTGCAACAACAAACACAAACATATCTGCAGGTGTGATAAAGTCTGGTCAATTTAAAGGGGTTAATTAAAAACCCTCACAAAGTGTTGTTTTGCATAATAGGTCCCCTTTAAAACATTTTTTTTTTTGCAAAATAGGTCCGCTTTAAATTGGGGTTGAAACACAGTTGTGTGGCAAGTGTGAATATAGCCAGCCTCTAATGGTAACAATTAATTAGTTATATATTTTTTTAATCGCAGGTCATAAAAGCAGTATCCAGAAACATTTGTACATGTAATCGTAGTGGGAAAATCCCACCCATTAGCAACAATCTCTCCCTCATTAGCATAAACAGCCCTGAGTGAGAAGCAGCCATCCCACATTAGAGATTTTACACCATACCTGCTGAAGATATGTCAGTGACTAAGAGGCATTATAAATGTCTCGGGATGTACAAATGAAGTCTCCATAGACTACCTCTATCTGAGACAGTTCTTTTTAAAGGTGTCATGGTGGTGCAGTGGGTAGCACGATTGCCTCTTTTGAAAAGAGGGCTGGGAGCACAATCCTATTTAAATGGAAAGTCCTCAAAACACCACAATTTGGATCAAAGCCTATAATGGGCATTTTTAACGAGTTAGTTATTTATTAGTTTAAATTATTTGTGGGATATTTTGAGTTGAAACACTTCACATAAACACTCTAGGGACATCAGAGACTTTCGATTTTGCTCGCTTTTTAAACTCCTGATTCACTATTTTTTAATGCACAGACACAGTGTGCACACAGAAAGCTGACCTGGCGGTTGACGGTGCGTCATGCGCATATTAAACTAAGCTCTCTTGTGCATCACCTGTCAAATACACTCAAGGTTATATCAAGAACACATAATCTTGGTTATGTCTGAGAATGTGAACCATTGGTAGAGAAATTGCACATTAAATGAGATCTGTGAAAAAGCGTCTCTTGGAAAAATGCCAGCCAAGTCATTTTGCGTGTTTTGTGTTACGTGTCTTTCTCAAGTGTACAATGATGATTAATAAATATAAGAGTGGCTGCAGCCATTTGTAACTTGAACGTGTGAAGGCTTCACCTAAGTGTCATTCACTCCCAGTACAAATGCTATTATAATTTGCTGCACTTATTCTTAATTACAAATAGTGGCATAAAAAATTGAGCCTCGCACGTTCGAAGAAAATAGCTTGCTTAGAGCAAAACTGAGTGAACAGGACTTCAGATGCAGCCAATATTTGTTTGTTGCGGACTGTCAAATTGCTGGAGTATGAGAAGGTTCCCCGTGTTCCCATTAGCCTGCTTATTTGAGGCTGAACTTTATTACCTGCCATTTGACATTTGTGTGGGGCCTGCAAGATAATATGTTACCAACAAAGCACTTTTCGGGGGGTTGTTATTATTTATTTGTTTGCAGCAGCCATGTTGAGGCTTGTTATTCTGCGATCTGCTACCAAAGCTGTCTAGTCGTCACCTGAGCGACTGCCAAACGTCTCGGCTGACATCCTCCATCCCACCAAGAATGAGTGTGTGTGTGTGTGTGCGTGTGCGCGTGTGTGTGTGTGTGTGTGTGTGTGTGTGTGTATGTGTGTCAAAATCTGTGGGGAGAGAAAAGGTTAGACTGCAGCAGAGTATTTTATTTCCCTTTACATAAATGATATACCGTGAACACACACAAACATCAGCCCGATCCCAACTGAGTTATAGTCCAATTTATTAGTCTACAGGGAAATCTCTCGCAGTCACTAGTGTCTGTGGTGACATATATATGTCTGCAAGGTAAAGCTACAGAATTACATGTTTTGAAATATGTGTTTTTCTTTGCATATATTAGTCTATCGTGGAGCTATGGGATATATTTTGAAGTCTGAAAGTAGTTATTCTCTTTGTTTTCCTGTAGGTAACCTGGGTCGTGTTGACTACATCAGCGAATTTGAGTTTGATCTGTTCATCAGGCCTGACACGTGTAACCCGCGCTTCAGAGTGTGGTTCAACTTCACGGTGGAAAACGTTCGGGAGACTCAGGTAAGCACTTGGACGTAAATATTTCCAGATTTTAAAATAAAACCTTGCAGAGCACCATGTGTAGTTAAATTTGGCTTTTGAATAGAAGTTAACTACCTTTTTAATTAGACTTTATTCTATACTATAATAATTCAAAACTGTAGAAGAGTTTTTGTTTTTATTTATTGTAGTAGCACCATTATTGTGCTGTGATGGCATTAAAATGATAATGGAACTAAATAGGTTTTCCATTGTGTAAGAAGATACCCTACACCAGGGGTGCCCAAACTTTCGTACAAAGGGACAAAAATCCAAATATCATTAAGAGCCGTGGGCCGAAGGTAAATATACGAAACTATTACTGCTCAAAAACATAAAGGGAACACTTAAACAACACTATGTAATGAATCAAACGGATTAAAACCGAAAACCACCCAGCTATACAGAGTCCAGACAGCCTATAACAAGCTGTCTGAATAAACACACACACACACATAAGCACCAAGCAAATGACACACACACACACACACACAGACAGCATCACGTTCTCTCTCATATATACACACACACACACACACACAGACAGCACAATGGTCTCTTACTCATTTGCACACACACACACACACATAGACAGCAACAAACAAGCTTAACACAGCATCACGCTGTCTCATTCACACACATACATGCGCGTGCTCGCACGCTCGGGAGTCGGGAGCGATATTGTTAGACCACCCACTCCCGTCCAAAATTATACAAGTTAAAGCTCCTGCGCTTTATTCGGAAATTTCCGGAAATGCAGGACTCTACTATGCTGCATCATATCCGTTGTTCTTTTAGTGTAAGTAAATGTCTTTTTGCAGTATTTGCACAGTTTATGTTTTGTCTGATGCACCTCACCACTGCCATATAAATCTCCTGCTACACCTCACTGCTGATATGTAGGTAACGCGAGTTTGCACCTGTGAACACAGTGCCCTCTTTTGTTCAAAACATGTATCACGATTCATTCAACATTTCTATCGGTTTGAATCGTCACATATTTGAATCAATTTTCATTCGAATCTTTACATCTCTTTTCTTCAGGTGACTGAATGAACATTTAAACATTTCAATGAAGCATTTAATTTCAGTCAGCTTTGAACAATAAATCAAACAAACTAAAGGTTGCATTAGATTTCAGACGGGATGGTGGGCCAAATCAAATGTTACTGTAGAACATCTTTGGTCTGCTGACCCTAGTTTGGGCATCTCTGCCATACATCAATGCTGCTTTTATATAATTTAAAATACAGTAATACTTTGGCATTTAATTGCCATTTAAAATATGGGTGCTTTTGTGCTTTAATGTTTTTTAAGCCTTTACCCAAGTCTTCAATGTCACAATCAATCAGAAAACATTGAAATATCAAAATCAGTTGTGCGGCATATTATTATGGAATCTTTAATAAATATATGAAGTAAAAAAAATCTGTATGTATTTGAAATGGGATGCATCTTAGATGAAAATAAAGTATTATATGAAAAATGAATATACCAGTCTTCTTATAAAAGGTAGTGTAGTTGTGCTTATGGGTGAAAAAAAATAAGCTAAACTTTGGAACTGATGCAATTTTTCCCTTAAGTTTACTTCTGGTCTCTGTTACATCATGACAATGTAATATTACCCAACCTTTTCCTTTTTCTTTCATTTTTTGTTGTTAAAATGTGAAACATGTCATACCACGAGTGACTTTTGATGAAACCATCCACAAGTTTTGAATGCCACGAAAGATTGAAAGATACGTGGGCCATCGAGGTCTGCCTGTCATTATCGCATTGATGATATGCCAAAAGTTTTCCAAGTGTCACCCACGCGATCCCAAAGGCAGACAATTAGCAGCCAAACAAATTCATCCCCTTTGCGCTGACGTGAATCCTCAGCAGATCAGATGACTGATGCTTTAAATGACATCTCAGGCTCCTGGAAGAATCGATATATCGCAAATGAATCTTAAATCATGCAGGCTTACATGAATTTAAATCACTTTTTCTGCTGAAGCGCGACGCTCAAGTGCCAGTTCATGCCTGTAATCAATTTACAGAGACCTTGTGGTACACGCATCAGGCTCACAGATTGGTTTATACACAATGTAATTTATGGATGATTGAGTCAAGTTATCTCTTAAATAAATAAACTTCTTTTTTTTTTTGGCTAATGTTTTGAAATATCACATCAACAAGTGCCGAGCATTTCCAGCATTATGGATGTGACAGTTGCAGTAAAATCTTAAAACATAAATTCACATAGAAAGTATATGGTAACATTTTATTGAAACATCTGTTAATATTTTCCAAAACAACTAATCACACAGTTATGGGATCAAGCTGTAAGCATTTTTTAATGAGGAAAATAAACCTGTGTTATGGATGTGACCAAAAAAGTATGCAAGTTTACAGTGTACAATTGTGAATTAAATCAGTGAATTGAACGGTACAATCTAAAACATAGATATTTACATTAGTTGTCAGCTACGCTATTCTCGTTTATTGAAAAGAATGCATCATTTTAGTACAGGGTAGCACTCATTTGAAATAATGTGGGGCCAAGGTGCAGTGGAGGACTGGCCATCCAGAGTCCAAAGTATATACACATATGTACACCTATCTATGATCACTTTTACTTCTAGTTCCAACAGAAAGAATCTCCATTATGAACGATTTGTGTGAATTATCCGTATCCCAGTGTCTCAATGTGCATATCCACCTTAGATTTAAACTGTATAATATTTGTAATATTCAATAATTTAGGGGGGCAGTATGCACATTGATGCACAGGCACTGTTATGTTATCAGGAGTCCTTAAGTTACTTCAAAAACTAGCTGTTACTTCATTTGGCAGATAATAATACGAGTTTGTATTTGTGTAAGCGTCTTGTCATTTTATTAACATTGTTTGGTGATTATATTCAACAAAACTAGCATAAGCCTGGAATATAGTGCAAGTTGCTGCTGCTTTGCCTCATGGTCAGTGCAGTAAGTGACTGTATTATCATCAATAGCGTTACTTGATCAGAGTAAAAGTTCGTAACATACAAAAAATAAAAAATCTTATATGAAATGTTATACCTTTGTGCTTTGTTTTCTGTGTTTGCTTGTTACTACAACCATTTGCAGTGCAAAAGTTCAGCAGCCATCTTCAGATTGGCTTTGGTCTTGACTTGTGTGGTTGAATAACATTTTTCCTGGGAGCACTTTACAAATATGGTGGCGGTATTAACGCATGCTGAGGGTCCGTATGTGTTATCTAGTTTATACATCTATGAACCCAAAAGAAACAAAGCTAATCAAAATGATTTTTAATAATAATAATAATAATAATAATAATAATTATAATAATAATAATAATAAAAAGACAATGACAAAATAATTGCATTACAACAAATGCTAGAGCAGTGAATAATAATTCACAAGTAAACAAGTGAATAATAATACACACAGCTGAAACTACTGTCACATAAACACACTACCATAAAGTAAAATAAAATCATACATACAATAGAATTCTTACAAAATTACAGAACAACATTAAAGTGATTCCTTATGCATATCTTTAAACTGTTAATGAGGAAAAAAATTTTGTTGTATGGGATAAATCATTCTATGATTTAATACCCCTAAATCTAATCGAGTATTGCTCTCTACTTGTATGAAACAGAAACTTGAGAACTGACAAGTAAATTAAAAATGAAACTGTAATATATTTTAAAGTACCTTCTGAAATGATCTGGCATGTTACCTTCATGTGAATAAATCTGTACATGAAAACATATTTGTAAAATGTTAATATCATAGATGGAAAGAATATGGAGTTTCTGAAATAAAATAATGGACAGAGTAAATTATTTTGATTGAGTTGCATTCTGTAGTAACATACTGAAGAAAACATTCTGTAGAAACAAGATGCCTAACCCCCCTTAATATACCTGTTGATTGATATATTTTTTTCTTCTGACATAATCTGCTCCTTCAGCTCAAATTCTCATCAAAATAGAATTTTGTAGTGACCACTTGAGGTATTGCTATAGACCCTATGGTAATTTTAGCTAAATCTTTAGGGTATGACTTTTTTACCAAGTTCTGACAAGTTATGTTGCCTATCCAAGTTTTAGAAACAACAAATAATAACTTGTCTTCTAGTTGATACTTTAATATCAGAAGTGGCTTATATGAAAGGCAGAGGCCTCTAGATTACACTTATTTTACCTAAATAAAATATGATCATGTCTTGATTTTTAATTTTTTAATTAGGACAGTAAGGTCTGACTTTGCTTAGACAAACGTCTTGTCACTTTACAGAAATAATGTAGTATATAGAATGTAAAGTCATGGTGCAGTGGAAAAAGAATTAATATTGTGTATGACTCCCATGAGCTTGGAGGACTACATTTGACACTACATCTCAAATAACTTAATAATCAAGTCATCTGGAATGACACAAAAAGCATTCTTGCAGGACTCCCAGAGTTCATCAAGATTCTTTGGTTTCATCTTCAATGCCTCCTCCTTCATCTTACCCCAGGCATGCTCAATAATGTTCATGTCTGGTTACTGGACTGGCCAATCCTGGAGCACTTTGACCTTCTTTGATTTCAGTAACTTTGAAGGACTTTGTGGCGGCTGAAGTATGAGATGGAGTGCTATCCTGCTGAAGAACTTGCCCTCTCCTTTGGTCTGTAATTTAATGAGCAGCACAAATGTCTTGATTCTTCAGGCTGTTGATGTTGCCATCCACTCTGCAGATCTCTTACACGCCCCCCATACTGAATGTAACCCCAAACCATGATTTTTCCTTCACCAAACTTGACTGATTTCTATGAGAATCTTGGGTACATGTGGTTTCCAATAAGTCTTGTAGTATTTGTGATGATTGGGATGCTGTTCTACCTTTTGGCACTTTTTCAAATGATCAACTAGAAGTCAAGTTATTATTTGTTGCTCTTACAAATGGGATCGATGACAAGACTTTTGTCAGGTAGTGTAGAACATAAATGATTGATTTAATTTTATTTGACATTTTTGCATTTATGAGGAAAAAGCTCCGTTATGGATGTGACATCTCTCTGTTATGGATGTGACAGATATAAAATATATTTAGATATATATTAAAATAAATATAGATATAAACTTGTGTGACTTTGGTAAATCAAATATAATTGTTTGAAAAGATTAACAGAGACATTTCTGAGTGTTTTACAGTACAGTACACACAATATCTATAAATGTTTTTGATATTTTGGTGAAAACTTTTTTTTTTTTTCATGGCAAGGTTGACATTTGCATGGGATTGCTCTGCCTGCGTCTTCCTCAAGAAACATGATCCAACTTCATGTCATCGTCGAGCTTCAAGTCTGTCTCTTTTTTTCATTCTTTCTCCTCCTGTCCTCTCGTCACTGCGCAGACAGACCGTATCCACTCGTGAGCTCATTGGTCGAGACGACTGGTCACATGCCACAGTGATATGTGGGAACAGAGGGCGTGTCTGCCGGACAGGCCAGCTGGATGGGCCGGGCTGCAGTTGTTTAGTTTTGTTAACGCCGGTCGAAGCCTCATCACAGCTGTCATTTTTGTTTAATAGCTCAGAGGGACGGTTTACCCTAAGAAAGGAGGGGCTGATGGAGGACACGCGTGCTATCTGACTGATTTTAGATACCTTCACGCAAGGATTGCACATACCGAGGACGATGTGATGCCACTCTTATTAATAGGAAGTGCTTTACAAAGAAATATAAAAATATAACGTAAGAAAGCGAGGCTAGATGAAAAAGCGGGATGCTGTTGCTGTCTCCTGAAGCCTGGCTCTATCAGCCCATCTCCCTGCAGTGCTGTAGTCAGCGCTAATCAAATTTTATGGGCGAGAGATGAATGGAAGCCCTAGTCCGGGAGTCTGATCGATTTTAGGGCCAGATACCACTCTGCATCTTGCGCCAACAGGATATTTGCTGCTATGGCAAAAAAAAAAAAAAAAGGGAAGGGAAGGGGAAAGAAAACACATACGCACACCGTACACACTACAGGTGGCAAAAGAGAAACATTTACACTATTAGCTTTTTTTTTGATGCCGGCTCCACCCTCCCCACTCTTTCTCTCTCTCTCCTGCTGTCACCACCTTGCCCTCTGTCTCCGTAATCTTTTCTCCATCAATCCAATTTCCGTTTAAAATGAGGACTAGTGTGAATTTAATCTACTTCAGCGGGAGGAGGTGGGGGCAGTCGCTTGGTTTAGGAGAACGGGGTTTGTCTGTGAGAGTGGGAAAATGCCTTGTGCGTTGAATGTGTGCATTTTTTATTTTTTAATTGATTTTATTTGTAGGGAAAAAATCAACACAAATAAGCAGAATAGTTAAATAAAAGTGTACTGATCTGGGCAGTCCCTGCACTGGAGAGATATCAGGCCAGGCACAAGGAAGTTGACGAGTGTTTTATTCCTGCGCAGCCACCGACTCTCTCTTTGCTAAAGAACAGGGGAATGGGAAGCGGTGAAAGTGTGTGATACTGAAGCTGAGATGACCATTTTGAAGTAAATGTAAGCTGGTGAAACAGATTTGGTCGTCTCAATCAGCTTAGTGGCTCTGTGGAAATTGGCTGCAGATTTTTTTTCCTCTTTTTTATGATGGATGGATGTCTTTTGCCTTTTCTTCACCACCCAAAGAAATCTGTTACCTTAGAACCTGGGCTCCCTCCTTCTCCTTCAGCTGGGGTTAATTATTTTTGCAATGGGTTGGAGTTTGTGGGTTATATTTAATTGTAGACTTTAATTGTGTCTGTGTGTGTGTGTGTGTGTGTGTGTGTGTGTGTGTGTCTTTAACGCTCATTCAAAATGTGTTTGGAAAAAATAACATTTCAAATTGATTTACTGTCTTTTTAAAAGGTTGATTGAATTTGCTGTGGAAACTCGAGAACACTAGTTGGTTTACATTCTACATTTAGGATGTGGTTATTCTGTTCAGTAAGTTTTAACCAATAAAATTTTTATAACTGATATTTTTGGAATTTTATAGTTGCAGTCATTTTTTAATTTATTTTTAATGTTCACAGTCATGATTTACAATGTCTATATGTGGATAATAAAGCAGGTTTTATTAATTGCTTGAATGGTTTTACAGTATGCTGGTATATATTCAGTGACTCAGTGAGTAGTTATATTCTGAGATACACACACAATAAACAGTGTAGCTTCAGTAGCTTGAAGGATATGAGTGTGTGCTTTGTTTTTCTAAAGGCCTTCAATTGGTTTCTTCCCTTTCCTTTTTGACTTTTTGGTTTGATCACTTTTTTGCATTTCCTTTTTTGTTTCTTTTTTCTTTTATTTTTTATGAGTTTCTACCTAATTTTTGGTATTGATCCTCAAGTTATCCCAGATCATTATAAAACAGGAAGAGTAAAGGTATTGTTCACACTTAGGTTGATTGAGTGAACTGTGGTGAAGTTGCTTTGTTCCGGTTCCTTTAAGTGTGAACATTGCCATCCAAACATTGATGTGCACCAAATATGGGGACTGAGACCGCTGAAAAATAACTTTACATTTCTAAACAAACACGTGCACCGTTTAAAAAAAACACACACAAACATGACAAAGTCAACACAAAAAATACTTTTTAAGTTGTTTTAACTTAAAAAGTAAGTTTCAACTTTTTTTTAGTTATGCAAAGTTTAACTTCATATTTTTAGTCAGTTTGATTGATGTACAGTAAGTTGAGAAGACTTAATTTGATTAAAACATTTAAGGCGAAAAGCATTTTGTAAGTATTGTGTGTGTTTTTTGACTCAAGTTTGAATTGACAAAAGACCAAAGACATAAAAATAAAAATAAATAAAAAATCGAAACCAAAAATTTGACAAAATGTCTGAAGATGTGACCACAAACAGGACTGAATTTGCAAGCATACATGTTTTTCTTAAAACCACGGTGCACATTAAAATTCTAAACAGGCATCGGAAACTTGCAGAAGTTCATGGAGAATTTCTGCTGCTGTTTAACTGCTTGACAGTTTAAAAAGCCCTTTGAGTCTTTAAGGGATTGAAAACATGTATGTAGTGCACATACTGTACAATGAGCAAATTTAGCCCTCCACACAGCATTGTTCAGGTGTTCAGTATGTTCAATCACATAATGCTTGTCATAAAAGCTTATTTTTGTTTAGCGTCTTTAGTGAACACTAGGGAAACCAGGATTAAATCATTTTCTTTTTTTTTTTGGTCCAGATCAAACAAACTAAGAAATCTGAAACACAAATTTGAACACAAACATGTTGGTTTTGGTGGTTTATGAGGATTCTCTATACACATCATGCATTCCATACTTTGTGTGTTCTCATATACCGCCATATCCAGTACAACCTAAATTTGTGGACCAGGTGTCATTCAATACTGTATGAGACTTTTTCTTTTCTTTACTTTCTTAGCTTTTCTTTACTTTTTCTTTTTTTCTTTTCTATTGTTTTCTTTTTCCTTTTAATTTTTCTTTTCTTCTTTTTGTTTTGTTTTCTTTTCCTTCTATTCTTCTTTTTTCTCTTTCACTTTTCTTTTTTCCATTTTTCATTTCTATTTTCTATTTTCTTTTCATTTTTCTTTTTTTCCGATTCTCTTTACTTTCTATTTTTCTTTTCTTTTTTTGTCCTTTTTTCATTTTTTCTCCTCTCTCTTTATCTTTTTCTCTTTTTATTATATATATTTTTTCTTTTTCTTTTCTATTTTCTTTCTTTACTTTTTTGTTATCTTTTATTCTCTTTTTTCTTTACTTTTTTTTCTTTATTATTTTGGCTATCCTAACCGCACCTGATCATGAACCAATGGACCTTCTGAGTCATTGTTTTGTGATGTTTCTAATTAATGTCATTAAGTATGTGTGTCCCCCCCCACTCCATACTCAGTTTGAGAGTCAAAGACTGCTATTAGCCCATCAGAGTGACGGCAGTGCAGTGTAAACATTTTGACGTCTAGTATCTGCACAAAGAAAGGAAAAGACAGAGCAGAGAAAGGAGAAGGGGGAAGATGGGACTAGAGATCCTGACCCATCCATGAGTGCTGTAATGGATGAGATGCATATAGATTTTTTTTTCTGCCGGAGTAGAGGGAGATTGGGTGGAGCAGGTGTGTGCTTGTATTAACAGTAGCATTAGCGTGTGTTCAGCATCAGTGTGTGTCTATGTGAATGTGATGGTCTGTGTGTGAGTGTGTGAGGGAGATTTGCGGGAATGGGCGTGTGCTGAGTGATCTTGGCTGTGTCTGTTCTGGGAAGGCTGCTGGAGGTTGTGCTGTGTAATATCAGCTCTTTGGCAAAGCCCGGCCTCTGCATCTGACTCTGTAAACCTGCATAATGGACTCTTATCGCGCACACACACACTCATGCAAGACTCTGTGTTCGTACAGGGACATTTAACCCTTCTGATGTCCTTCAGACTGGACTGAGAGACATGATGGGAGGGGTAATGAATGTCTGCAGCTCTGTCTCTTGAGAACTGGAGCTGGATGTGTGTGGTCAAGGGCGGTGCCATTCGTCTATCCTTGTGCATGTGTGCATACAGACTAACTATCTGATATTGGGGTGTAGAATTAGAGGGCAATCAATGCAGGCGTCAGACATAAGCAAACATGAGAGCATAAAAAAGTCATGTATTAGGGTAAATACATTGACCAGCATGTAAAATGTGATAGTTTTGGTAACTTTATGTAATAATATATACAGTAGGGGAAATAAGCATTGAACATGTCACCATTTTTCTCAGAAAACATATTTCTGAAGGTGCTGTTGACTTTTTACCAGATGGTGATAACAACCGAAGACACCCATATATGCAAAGAAAACACAAATAATTAGTTTACAAATGGAGTTGTGTAATAAAATGAAATGACACATGGAGAAAGTATTGAACACATAAAGAAAGGGAGGTGTAGAAAAGCAGTGAAAGTCCAGACTGCAGCTGCAATATCTCAGTAGTTGTTCAACAACCCTATGCCCTTCGTTATTGTAAATTAAAATTAGCTGCTGCAGTCCAACATCTACATTAGCAGGATGATGAAGATGAAACCAGGGTGGACATTTCAGCAAGACAATGATCGAAACACAGCCAAGGAAACTCAAATGCTTTCAGAGAAAGAAAATTAAGCTGTAGAATGGCTCAACCAATCACCTTACTTGAATCCAATAGAGAATACTAAATAAAATGTTCAATAGTTATTTTCCCCATTGTACAGTTGTGCAAAACTAAATAATCAGACCAATTGAAGCATGTCATTGGTTCCCTATATTTGTTATTAATAAAAATTAAACTAACTAAAATGTTCATCTGTTTTTTGTTTTGTATTATGTTTTTTTTTTTGTTTTTTTGTTTTGTATTTTTTGTTTTGTTTGATGAACTAATGTGTCTTTAGCCCCTTTCACACATACAGACCTTTCCGGAAAATTACTGGCAATTTATTTTTTATTTTCCGGAAAGAAGTTGTAATAATGCTGCGCTGTGTGAATGCAGAAGGGAGATTGCCGGAAAGAGCACGTGCACGTCTAGAACATGCTGACGTGAGACGCCTGCCTTAGCCAATCAGAACAGTCAGAAGCATTCACGTCCGCGCGGTTTATGAGAGTTAAAGCCTTGGAATATTTTATCAGACATATTTAGCTGCTAGATGTTAGTCAGATAATGTTTATATGTTCATCTTAATGCCAACTGTGTAAATAATTATCAATAAGATGCTTATAATAAGCTGTTGTTTGTTTACCTTCAAGCTTTGCGTGTGCCCGTGAAACAGCCCATGAGCGCCAGCACACACATTTCATGTACATCTTGTCATGCGAAAGTGTTTCTCTGTGTTTTCACCGGAGTTGTTCACAATACTTCTCCATCCACAGAGTTTGTAATTTTGTCAAATGTTTACAAAAACAAGCCCAGCCGTTTAGAGGTAATTTCTGGTTAATGGATGTGTGAATGCTCTTTCCAGAAAAATTCCGTAACATCCTCGCCTGTGTGAACAGCGCTTTTTTGAATTTACCGGTAAAGTCGTTGCAGAAATTTTCCATATATTTACCAGTATCACTGTGTGAAAGGGGCTTTTGAAATGACAATGTTGAGGTCATTCTTATTTTCTACAAATAAAAGACCTCAATTTTAATGTGTTTTAAGTTTGATAAAATCATGGAAAAAATAGTAAGTGGTCTCTTTATAAGTGTATGTTGTGAAATCGCAACATTTTTAGGTTCAAAAACCTGGCATATTTTTATTGACCTATTTACAAAACAAAAAACAAAAGTAAATTGTATAATTATGCATATATATGTACAGTTGAAATCAGAATTATTAAACACAGTTACTTTTTTTTTTTTATATATTTCCCAAATAATGTTTAACAGAGCAAGGAAATTTTCACAGTATGTCTGATAAGATTTTTTTCTTCTTCTGGAGAAAGTCCTATTTGTTTTATTACAGCTAGAATAAAAGCAGTTTTTAAGTTTTTTATAAAAAAAAAAAACATTTTAAGATCAAAACTATTAGCCCCTTTAAGCTATATATTTTTCAGTTGTCTACAGAACAAACCGTCGTTATACAATAACTTGCCAAATTTTTTCCTAACCTGCCTTATTAATCTAATTATCCTAGTAAAGCATTTAAATGCCACTGTAAGCTGTATAGAAGTGTCTTGAAAATATCTAGTCAAATATTATTTACTGTCATCATGGCAAAGATAAAATAAATCAGTTATTAGAAATGAGTTTAAATTGTTATGTTTAAATTTATGTAAAAGAAATCTTCTCTCCGTTAAATAGAAATTGGGGAAAAATAAACAGGGGACTAACAATTCTGACTTCAACTGTACTTATAATATACTTATTTGACTTTAGTAGTTATCAGTAGTACAAATTTTACTCCTATTAGTGGCAAATCCAGAGAATAGTTATAATCAAGTATTATCATTATATCAATTTCAAAGAGGCTATGCTTGGATCTTTTAAACCATAACATTCACTCTCTAGGAAATAATTTTATGATTTTCTTCAGCTTAGTCTCATTTATTTTAGGGTTTGCCACAGCGGAATGAACCGCTAAGAATTGTTTACGCCATATGTTTTACGCAGCGGATGCCCTTCCAACCGCAAATGCCAGTACTAGGAAAATAATTTAATATTATGAAAGTTAAACATGCTGCCTGCTGTTCTTAACACCTCATGCCACAATAAAGACTGCAAAACAGCAATTCAAAAACAAGAGCATTATTTCAACTCACGCTTGTTCTGTTCACTTTCCTCTAGAGCCTTTCTGTGTATTGGCTGGTGTGTGGTTTTTTTTCTTTCAGTCAGTGTGTGAAAGTGCTTTTAAGTCATTTCCCTGTCATCCCTCTGCCCACCGTTTTTGAGGTTTCTCCAGGGGGTGTGGAAGGAGAGAACAGATGTCTGGCTTGTGGCAGGGGTCCTGTTCAGCCCTTGGTGAGGTTGTTTGAGGATTACACCTGTAATTTAGGTAAAGTAGCCCAGCAAGACGTAGACCTCCTGTATTCTGGAAAATCTCCTGCTGGAGCCTTTGCAAACATTATCTTAAAATGTCATCTGTCATATTAGAAATAAACAGGCTTCCTTGATCCATCGGCTCTGATTTTACTTGCAGATGTTGTTTGTTTTTTTTTGATGTTATTAATTAGAGTTGTCAATTTAACATGTTGATTTAGTGGGATTAATTGTTAAATATAACTTTTTAAACTAGCACAATTAATCATGCACCTTGACCCATGTCTAAATGTCATAAGTTTTTTTTTTCTATTATTGCAGCAATTCAAGCTTGAAGTACTTCTAGTGAAACTCCAGCTGATATCCATGCTGGGTAAAGCACAACAGAATGGAACAGAACACAGTGGTGTTGTGATGCATTTTTTTTTCATTTAAGGGACCATTCATACATGACACATCTTTAAACCCAGCAGTGAACTCAGTGAAGCGAAATTGAAAAGATCTCAAGACATTTATTCGAAGACTTTTTATAACGCAACACAGCATTTTTAATGGATAAGAACAACTTGAAACAACTTGGAAAAAAACAATGTGCTGCATAAATAAGCTCAAACTACTATTTTGGATGCTCACTTATTTGAATATTCACTGTTTTATATGTAGACTGATCAACTGTAATATTGTGTAATGTGTCTATCTGAATTGAAAGCATACATGTAGGTAGTGAACTGCGGATTACAGAGCATATTATTATTATTATTTATCATTATTAAGGTGGCTTGAGAAAGCCAACATACTGCTATAATACATAAACATATTATTCTTCCATCTTCTTCTTCTTCTTAGACTATTTTAAGAACGCATCTCCTCCTAGAACGTTCATACTACAACCACCAAACTAACTGCAAACCTCCAAACTATCCTGAATGAAGGTGCAATATCTTTTCCGACTTTTGGTTTTCAGAAAACTGTCCTGGAAAATTTAGAAAAGCCCCATTGACTTAACATTGGACCAAACTCTCTGACTTCATAACTTTGTGCCAGACTGTCATACAGATTAAAGTGTGGGTTCATTTAACTCAGTCTACCAATCTGCCAATCACTGATGACCTTTCCACTTACTAGCCACACCCTAGCAACCATTTACGGCACTCTAGCAACTGCCGCTATATTGTAAAAAAACTGCCATTTACTTTACATTGGACATACTAACAACATACAATTTCATGCTAACAACATACTAATCCATACTAGAAACATACCAACATACTAACAACATGCTAATTCATACTAAATTCATGCTAACAACATGCTAATATATGTTAGAAACATGCAAGAAACCTGCTGATTTATATTAGAACCATGGTAATTTATGTTAGCAACGCCTAAAAACCACTCGGAACACCTTAGCAAACACGTATCAACACCTATGCAACCACTCAGAACAACCTAGCAACTACCTAGAAACGCCTTATCAACCACTCAATACACTCTAGCAACCACCTAGCAAAACCTTAGCAACAACCTAGACCACCTCAGCAACCACCTAGCAACCACTCAGAATACCTTAGCCAGCGCCTAGCAACACCCTAGCAACCACTCTGAACACCCTTGCAACACCTTAGCAACCACTCAGAACAGTCTAGCGACTGCATAGCAACCACCTAGCAACACCTAAACAACTACCTAGAACACCCTGGCAACACCTTAGCAACAACTCAGAACACCCCAGCGATGCCTCAGCAACCAGTCAGAGCACCATACCAACCACCTAGCAAAATCTTAGCAACCGCTTAATACCCTGTCAACCACCAAGCAAGAAACATGCCAATCCATAGCAGAAACATGTATGTAGTGATCTGTCTATGCTAACTGTCTATTTAAACTTCTTAAAAACTATTTCAGTTATTTAAACTTTTAAGCTACTTCCTACGTTCAGTCTAGGCTTTCTCAAGCCCCCATAAAGTTTGTCTAACTACTTTTTGTCTACTTTTCTAGTTGTTGTTGTTGTTGTTGTTATTACTATTTATTTTTTATATTATTGGTTTTTTACCATTTACTGTGAATGTAGCATGTTTATTTTTAGACTCTTCACTCTAAAACCAGCAGTGCATATACATACTGTAATTTGAAGTGACGCTGACAACAGGGAGTGCGGATCCAAATGCAGGGTTTATTATGCAAAGAATGGTCAGGCAAGCAACAGACAACACAGGAGCAAACATATGTATACAGGCAAATGCAGAGACATGGTCTTAAACAGGCCGAGGGTCAAAACAGGCAGGAAGCAAGCAACATAAACAAACAAAACCAAGTGTGGGTCAAAACAAAGCAAGGAAAACACATTGTAATGTTCACAGTTCAGTATAACAAAACTCTGTGTGTGTGCGTGCTGTCTTTTATAGTCCTTGTAATCAGTCTTTGAGGAGTTTCAGCTGTGTCTGTGTGTGTGTCTCCTCATCGGAACTACGAACAGGTGTTAATGTAAAGTGCATGTATGGAGTTGTAGTCCATAATGTGGCAGATTAGTAATCCGTTAGCGAACTGTGTTTACCAGCGATCTGGAGCTGGTGATGGTGACACATACCTTAAGTAAAAGCCCATCAAAATTTCAGAGTATGGGTCACCGTTCAAAATTAAATATTTATATTTCTTAATAGAACAACAACAACAAAAATAATAATTTATTATTATTATTATTATTATTATTATTATTATTATTATTATTATTATTATTATTAAATAATTAATCAATTCATTCATTCATTAATTTTCCTTTGGCTTAGTCCCTCATTTATCAGTGGTCACCACTGCGGAATTCACTGGCAATTTATCAGGCATATGTTTTACGCAGCAGATTCCCTTCCAGCTGCAACCCAATAATAATAATAATAATAATAAAAATATAAAATAATAATAGTAATAATAATAATAATGATAATAATAATAATAATAATAACAATAATAATAATAACAACTATTATTTTATTATTATTATAATTTTTTTTATTATTTTATTATTATTATTATTTTTTAAATTATTTTTCATTACACCAGGTAGAGACCAAAACAAATCTATTGTGATAATCAGAACAAGTAGATAAACAGAACCAGAGAAACTGAACTTGAACTGCTTCTGTGTGAATTATAATTAAAGCTATGCCATTATTAATGTCTTATGTTTATTTGGGGCTTTTCTCTGCAAATTATGATGCATTCCATTTGATTAGGATGAGTTTGGTACAATTTGTAATCGATTGACAGCCCTGTTATGAATGTAAAATCGTGATCGAAAACAGCAGATAATAGAACTGCAGTTCTATTCTGTGCTCATTCAGAAAAACATTCTGATTAAGCCCCAGCTTTGTTTTGCGATCATTCCAAGCCATTGCTAATGTGGTCACACAAGCAGAGTGTTTCCTCCCAATATGGCGTGTCTATTTACAGTCTTGCTATACAAGCGGCTAATGTGGCTAATGTACTGTGATTTGGCCAGGCTGCCAGGGGGATCTGCACAGGAAGCTCATTTCACAGATATATAAGCACGCTGCACAGAGTGGCTCCAGCAGCACCTCGGCACTGCGGCGATCATCCGGATGGCGGGTGCATCTGCGCTCCATACGGAGCCCAATACTCTCCCTCTGCGGGAAAGAGGGAGAGTGTTCTCTGCACGGACCCCCTGCCAACATGAAAGCTTCAGATTACATCTGCAGCGTCCCTCATTCCTCCTCCCTCAAAACGCCGACCAGCCAGGCAGGTGGCCCATTTATATACATTAAAAGAGCCAAACATCTCACGCCTCGACTTTAGGGCTTTTTGATAAAGGCCTCTGCTGGGGAGGGGAGAGAGCCAGTTGGGGCCCTTTCGAGTGGCTAAAAGGCTGAATTTGGCGGCCGGGTGCTGCTGTGCTTGGCGTGGCTAACGGGACGTGTTGCAAGGGAATGGCAGTGGCCATGCGGAGTGCCGCACATCTGCACGAACGCACACAGCGGCGGGCCGAGGATCATCCTTTTACAGCCCATAATGAATACAGATTGTGCAGCCGGATCGAGATGCGCGGCAATCTGCTGCGCCGAAAATGAAACAACTGCTGCTCTAATCAAATAGTCTTTTCATGCCAGCGTACTCCTTAAGTCGGGGCTAAATTCAATTCCAGAATTCTGGGGTTATAAATGTTGTAATTAGACCATTGTTTTTAAACAGGAGGCTTCTGCACAGCCTGGCTCTCTATCTCCCTCTTGCATTGTAGCTCCTGATCATTATCTGTGTTGTAACCCATTGTAGGGCCAATGTGCTGAATGCAGAAGCCGAGGCTATAGACTCTTTGGGACCCTTCCGAACCCCTCTGCCCAAGTCAGATTCATTATGCTGACTAGCATTCAGGGAGTCTGCAGTTTATTAAACAAAGCGGAGCTGGTGAGCTGTGGCACGCTGATGCTTTGTTGCAGCTTTTGTTTCTGTTTGTGCGCTTAATTCAATCAGCTTCGTGCCCCCCTCCAACCACGCTGTTTGTTCGTCGCTGTTAATTACTGCCTAAATTGTTCTCTTGATGTTATATCTGTGTTTATTTACAATGGGGGGCTGCAAAGATGCCTTATATAGAAAGGTGTGCAGCTGCCTCTTCTAACTATAGGCCTTTATTCTCTGCCAAACAGTAAGAAACCCTGGAGACGAAGCAAATTTTCAGTGCAGGCTCTTAAAGTTGCTTGTGCTCAGACTTTAAAAGGGAGTGCTAAGTTTTCGGAAATCTAGATCCTTATTTTTAGGTATTTTTAGGTAAGGGGCCATTTATACAGCATTCGTTAATCGCTTACATGACAATGTCCTTTTTTTTTTTTTTTTTTTTTTTGAGACTGAAAAGGCATACGTTTTAAAGTGGGGTTCAAAGTGGAAGTTTTTATAACACATTGTCAAATCTGTCTAAACAATTTCAAATAAAAGCATTTGAAAATAATGACGTCATGTGTATCCATAGTACATGTTTAGGGGTGAGTAAAGGCAATCTCAAACAAACGTACATACTGTAATGATGTTGTTGCTCAAGTGTACCCAAACGCTAAGTGTGGATTTACTTAACATTACAACCAAATATGGATACGTATATCTTGCACAAACAGCAAATTATGCAGGATATCCCACACTGTTAAACCCAACAGTCAACTTTACCAAATGAAATGAGTGTAGTTGACTCAAAATTGCCTGAAAGTTAATTCTCTTCATTTGAAAAGAGTTTTGAACTCAGTGTTGAAGGTAATGAGTTCATTAAATACTTCATTACTTCAGTTTAAATGGAGTAAGTTCACAGTACTCGTATATATTAGTTTTTTAGCTTAAACTGTTTGAGGAAACCGATTGCTACAAACCATTTGAGTTGCCTTAACTTATTGGGTTTTACAGTACTCTGTTGGTTTGAGTTCTCTTCATTTATTGGCTTTTACTGTGCTTAAATCGCATCATTTGCTCAAATGGATTAAGTTCACAGTAATCATTAGGGTAAGCCTTTGAACTTAAATGGTTTGTTGCAATCAGTTTCCTCAAATGATTTGAGTTACCTTAACTGTTTGGGTTATGTGTTAAAGTCACTTTCACTGGTGTCGTTGTACCTACATTTAATAAATAAAAAAAATATACAGGAGTTAACTCTGCTAATGGAGTCATTGACAACCACAAGAGTCCCCATATCCATGAATTCTGCATACTGATCTATATATAATAAGATATGTAATGATATATATATAATTCTCTATTATAGATTGGTGATTTTGCTCATCGTTGATTGTTTCTCACTGACATTTCCCCAATTTGGAATTTTTCCCATCAATAATAACCACTTTGTGGTGGCGTTCATGACTTGAATGCACCAAAAAATAATAGACACAGAACTGCCGACGGGTCACTTCCCCAGGTACTGTTTACTAAAGAGGTGACAGTGCAAAATACTGACCTATACAGTTCCTCAAACTCCTTTTTGTTTTTTAGCTTTTGGGACATGCTTCCCATATCTTTCATCAAGGATGTCACAAGCTGTGTAAACCAAGAGATATTAAGGCTGCATTCACACCTGCTCTATTTTGATTGCTCTGTTAGTGCTGTTCATTTGATGAAGTGTGAACGCTGCCATCCAAGCCTTGTTGTGCACTAAACAATTGGATGAGCTAGTACTGTAAATGCTCAATGTAATGCACCTTCATTCACTGAAATAATTCACATAAAGACAGCAATGCAAAACAGTGGTGCCAGGCCCATGATGTTCTTCACTTCTGACTTCACTGTATCACTTTCTTTCTGCCATCTCTGCTAAACGATCCAGAGCAGAGACTAGATAGTGAGTTTTGTTGACAGTTTGGAAGTAAACCTTCATAATAATCAGCTAATTCTTGAAGTTGTGTAAACAGCACATGGCATCTGTGTATGTCTCAGCACATGCACACTTTGGTAAGAGAAGTAATAATGTAATTAGGATGTTTACATGTACGACTCATGCAGTATATTTAGTGCAATGATGTAGCTCTGGTAGAGTTTTATGTTTTAGTGATGTCAAATGTAAAATTCTATCTTGAGCCCAATGACGAAATTAACATGTAGGTTAAATGCATGTAAGCTTTTCCTAGCACTTCTGAAAAGAATTCTGTCATTTAATAGAATTTATTTATATTTGTTTTCAACTCTGAATTTAATCTGACTCCAATTTTAAGTGACCGTCAAATATAGACTATTTCACATTGTAGAGTGGATTTCACATTTATTGTTTATGACTCAATTTAGAGTTTTTGATTTTTATCTGATCCTGAACTTCTTAGTTATACATTCTTTAGGAAGCAAATGCCACATCCTCAGGATTACTTTTCTTCTTAAGGGCACTATCTCAACATTCAGAAGATAGTAAGGGGATGTAGGTTTAACTAATACCCAATTAGTCCAGTTGCCGCCTCCTCACTCATACTAAAATAGTAGTCAGTTTAGTCATTTTTTTCATACGACTTTCTATCAATGATTAAAAGGTCTTCATGCTGTTGTGCCTCCTGCTCCGAATGCACCTTAAAAATCTATAAAGTCATGTCTCAACATAGTAGTAGCTCAGACTCCACTTAATCTACTGGATATAAAAGATTTCAGGAGACTTCAGAATGAATCCAAACTTAACACTTTATTTTCCAGAAGAAAGTGTATCATTCCAATTACAGAATCAAATCATAATCCAATTCAGAACATCAAATACCCAAAGATAAATCCAAGAGTTAGAGATGGAAGAAGTACGTTGCAGGATTTAGGTCTCTATGCCAAGGCTCAGACTTGCACTCTATTTCTGCTACAAGATCCCAATAACATTTTTGCATCTTCCCCTTGAATACTTACAACAAACAACTATAAATTCAAGACAATAAAAGCTTTACAAAGACCCTTGTCTGGTTATGAGTTGATGTGTAAACCATTTTTCCTGGAGTGGAGCATCTGGGCGAGATCTTTTCAAAGTCCAAACCCAAATTAACAGATACGTATAAGGGAAAATGTGAAATATTGCTGTGAAATTGAGACCACTTAACCTATCACACAGAGACATTTATAATGATACCACCCATGAAAAGGAAAAATGAAAGATTTACAAGATGCACTATATTGAGAACTTGGAGATTCTGTGTTTAGTGCCCTGCTCTAGTGGAGTAGGTAAAGTAGAGGGCAGAGAGGGCGGTTCAGGGTTGGTGACTGAGACAGTTCAACAACTATAATTTCCTAGTTGATCATCTTCTCAGATTAGAAAGTTCATTGTTTTAGTGCCTGACAATTCTCGTGGTCTCGCCTCATGTAGTTCCATAACAGTTCTCGGGGTCTAATATTATGGAGAGACTTAGCCATCTTACATATTATTTGCAATATCTCAAAATGGCAGAGGTGCTGATGTTCATTTGTAATACATAAATTATTTTTCCTGTAATCCTGGTAAACTTTTAGTCTAATGAAAACACAAAAGCATGAATAACAGGTTGTACGTTTTTTACTAATGAGCCTAAAGTGTGCTATGAAAATATCCCCCACACCATTACACCACCACTAAAAGCCTGAACCGTTGATACAAGGCAGGATGAATCAATGCTTTGATGTTGTTGATGCCTAATTCTGACCCTACCATTCGAATGTCGTAGCAAAAATCGAGACCCCTCACACCAGAATCTTCTATTGTCAAATTTTGGTAAGCCTCTGCAAATTGTAGCCTTAGTTTCCTGTTCTTAGCTGACAGGAGTGGCATCCGGTGTGGTCTTCTGCTGCTATAGCCCATTCGCCTCATAGTTTGATGTGTTGTGCGTTTAGAGATGCTTTTCTGCATACCTCGTTTGTAGCAAGTGTTTATTCAGCTCAAACTAGTCTGGTCATTCTCCTCTGACCTCTGGCATCAACAAGGTATATGCACCCACAGAAATGCCGCTCACAAGATATTTTACCTTTTTCGGACCATTTTCTGTAAAGCGTAGAGATGGGTGTGCAAGGAATCCTAGTAGATCAGCAATTTCTGATAACTTAGACGAGCCCGTCTGGCACTTACAACCATGCCATGTGCAAAGTCACTTAAATAACCTTTCTTCCACATTATGATGCTCTGTTTAAACTTTTCTTGACCATGTCTACATGCTGAAATGCATTGAGGTTGTGCCATTTGATTGGCTAATTAGAAATTTGTGTTAATGAGCAGTTGGACATAATATAATATAATAAAATGTAATGTAATGTAATATAGTGTGTTAAATTTTAGCATTTTATTTTTAGATTAAATTTTAATAGCATTTTATCTTGATGCAAAAGTAAATTCAGCTTAAAAGCTATTTTGTCATTAATTTGATATTCTTTATTCTCGGAATGTGCCTGTAGTGAATTGTATTGCATGAACTGTGAAACATAACATTCTTCTGTGTCTGTCCTACAGTTACCCTGTTTGCGTTTGCTGCAGATGAATGTTATCTCTTGCTAGATGAGCTCATAAAACTGGCATGTCCGAATAAGTGGCGTGTGCTCCAATCGAGCGGGATCTTCACGAGCGCTGCTGTCGCTCACGGGCACTGCTATCCATTAGACATCTCTCTAAACAGCTCCGCGTTTATTGGTGGTTATGAAAAGGCACAAATTACAAAATGCAAACATGCTCTGCCTTTTGTATGACACTCTTAATGCATTGAATGTGGATATTATGAAAGGCAGACCGAGGCCAGAAAGAGACATGTGCCGGAGAGCTGTCCGCATTTGCATTTTCATCCCATTCAGTGGCTTCCACTTATTGCTCTAAAATTGTTTTTGAATCTCCAATTCTGTGGTTATGAGGCTGTATTGAATGCCATTTGCTCTGTATTATTTGATGTGGAGGCAGCGCAGAGAGGTGCTGTCAATCTGTGTTCGTGGCTAATGTGGTTAAGTAAAGCCAATATGGTTGTTTTCAATGCGTGGTGTCTTGAACAGGGGGCCGGCTGGTGACTTGGGAAGGAGAGATGAGGGAGACGTCGCGTTCTTCACTTAACTTACCTTTTGCCTGGCAAGATATTAATTCGTTGATGCTGTGTGTAATTTGCCAGTTAAATAGGCTGCTTTTATTCGTTGTGTGTCTAAGTTGCATTGGACAAGCCTACATTTCATACACAAGCAAGGCTTCTAACTTTAGAAAAAAAACTATTGATTCTTATAAAGTGACATTAACCAAAACTCTCATTTGTTAGAAGATATGTTAAGTCAGGAAGTGATATTTGGATAGTAGAGAAGCTAAAACCTGAAGTTTAAGCATAGATAATGTTATGGTGTCTTCATTATTTGAAAATGTAGGCATCAAAAAGAAGGAATAATTCAAGAGTGTACAGAATATGAAAATACAATGCAGTCAACAATCAGTAATGTTATATGTTCATTCATTCATTCATTCATTCATCCATTCATTCATCCATTCATCCATCCATCCATCCATCCATCCATCCATCCATCCATCCATCCATCCATCCATCCATCCATCCATCCATCCATCCATCCATCCATCCATCCATCCATCCATCCATCCATCCATCCATCCATCCATCCATCCATCCATCCATTCATTCATTCATTCATTCATTCATTCATTCATCCACTTCATTCATTCATTTATTCATTTTCCTTCGGCTAAAGCTGCGGTCATACTGGGGTTTTTCTCCCATAGACTTCCATTCATACGCACGAGTATGCGTCAGACCGGAAACGCAAGGTTATACGTTAAGTTTCGTAGGTTGCTGCAGTGCAAAGTTCAAGCTTGGTGAACTCTTACCTGCGAAATTGCATCACTTGACTGCTTGAGACCAACCGAGGATCAAAACATGACCTGTCTGGACAGAAATTTAAAACATAGAGCAATCACTCGTTTTATTAATGCCTAATAATCTTGTTTATTCCCGCCCCTTTTTGCAGCGCCGCAAGACAGAATTTCACATTATCAAACTGTAGTGTGACCGCAGCTTTAGTCCCTTTTTTATCAGGTGTTTCCACAGTGGAATGAACCGCCAACTATTCCAGCATATGTTTTACGCAGCGGCTGTCTTCCAGCCAGAACCCAGTACTGAGAAACACCAGCCAATTGTGTTTACTCAGTTCACTTATTGTTGGCACTGTGAGGGAAACCAGAGCACTCGGAGGAAACCCATGAGAACGCAGGAGGTCGGAGAATATGCAAACTCCTCACAGAAATGTCATTAGACCCAGCCGGGACTTGAACCAGCTTTTTTTGTTGAAAATCTTAAAACAGTTGCTAATCTTAATGCCAATTGTTTTAAGATTAGCATGTATTGGTTTGATATTAAAGTAAATATAAATATGCTATTTTGTAAGCTAAATGTCAACATAAAAGGTCATGCTTGAAAAAATAAAATGAATGCATATTAATGTATTTCTAAAATGCTCTTAAATTAAGATATATATATTATATTTGCAATGCTTGTGTAGTGCAGAGAAGCTGTCACAGGGGTATTATCCTTTCAAAATGTGCACACTTGTAACCAAACAGTACCTCAAATGGGCCATCTTCACTGAATGGTATGGTACGGTTTGGTATGCTTTTATGGCTGTTTCCACTGTCAAAAGGTACCTGTACCATGCCACTTTTTGGGGACCCTTTGCAAAGGGTACCTAGCACAGCAAGACGTCACTCGCCATGTTTTAAATTTACAGCTGAGACGTTACACTGTTAAAATGTATATATCTATTTCACTTTATCGCTTGCACCAGTGTCTATATTTGAAATAACAAACTTCTTGAGCTGATGATATTAATGTGCAAGTAATTAATGAAGTGCCTATAACATCTGATCCTGTCAGAAACAAGCAAACGCAAGACTAACGTGCAAAAAAACAAAAAAAAGAGAAGCCAGAAAAAACTTAGGAGCAAACGATTGTTTCAACAACCTAAAACAAGCTGCCATGTTTAACTATTATCATTACCTTTTAGACTATTATGAACTCAAAATGATGGAATTACTTTCTAACAAGAGGTTACATGTGCTGATGAAGATTAAGGATACAGATGAGGGGATTGTACTGACTGTGCTTTATGTTCTGTGTTGTTTTTGAGCCCAAATAAGGACTAAATATATGCTGTGTAGTTTGTCTGTAATTGTTAACATATCAGAGACTGTAAGGGGATGTATGTGTTCATATATGTTGCATTTATTTATTGATTTTATGTATTCGTGGACATTACAGTAGGGTATTTTGTTAATTAATCTGCAGTTATAATCAAATCATGTTCATAGAAAGGTTAGTAATAACCATTTAAACACAAGTATTTATGTGTATAGAGCATCTGTTTTGTGAGAAGTACTTCTTATATGACATGTGAATGACCCGTACAACTTTACTTTGAGCGAGATTTCCTTGAGCGAGAATGACGTAGACTGAAACTGATTGTCGTACACCATGCTCACAAAAACTAACCCTTTAGACTGTGGAAACGCAAGCCTAAAAAAAGGTGACCCGTACTGACCCGTACTGTACCAGTCATTGGAAATGGGCCAAAAGTTACATATTGGTACTCAAATGTACCAAAAAAAGTACTTTTGATGTACCTTTAGGTATAAATGTGTATCTTTTGTAGGGTACCTTTATTTCTGAAAGTAAATACAGTACATACTAAGCTCTGTCTACAATTTGTTTATAAAGATAAAAGTTCTATCTACAATCTGTGTGTATTGCCTATATACTGTACTTATAATATACTTTTTGAAGTTCTATGCAATTTGTTTGGTTTTACATTTAAATGTAAAATATATTTTCCATCTCGACTGTGAAGCAATTCCATTGTACACTTCTTCCTCATGCATTTGCGGTGCACTTTAGACTGAACATTCTTACAATTTCAACTCTTCAGTACAACAAGTTGATGACTGCTCGCATATAATGTCCACTTTACACTCTTTCCTGGATTTACACTTTATTGGCTGATCGTTGAATATTCTTTGAAACCTGAGCCAAGATGGCTGATCTTGCTCTTTTTGTTGGTCAACCACAGAATCATAAATTTGGAAAATGGGTCTGACGGTATGCATTCTGTCTGCTACAGTGCACGAGGCAGGAAAGAAGTGCAATAAAGCAGCTCTTACCCACAGTGTACTACCCACAGGGCTCAGCGCTGCCCATGTGCCCCAGGGGAGAAACAGCTCTCACCGCCGCCAGCAGCTTTTTAAGGTCTTTTGCGTCATGCCCCACCTCAAACTCCATGAATCTTTCATAGCACTGCTTTATCTGGGAAACTGAATGACTGAGCGCATGCATACAGACGCACTGATTTAAATGCACACTATCCAAACAGCTCACATTGACAAGAACACATAACACTTGCATCTCAAATGGACCAATAACAATCAATACTCAGCATTGTTTACTGAATACTGATTCCATAAAGCTCTTGATTAGGGAAGGTTTAGGTGCATCATCGTTTAAACTATGGCATTTTCTTTGCTTGCCTTATGCGATGTTGCATTTGGCTCTTTCTATAAGGTTTGCAAAAGTTCATATAATTAATTTGAAACAAGGATATTTTAAACTGCCAGTAGTTATGTTTGTGAATTAGACTTATGAGCAAAACTGGAAAATGATAAAGCATTTGTGAGTAAAGCATTATTTCTATCCAAGAGAACTAAATCATCACTTTCTAATAAATGGTTATGTAACGGAGGCCAGCTAGTAAAGTGCTGTGCAGGTGAACCTCACTCCTCTGACCTCTAAATGCTCAAGTGATAGACGCTAGAGGCTATGGTCTTTAGCCTCCTTGTTAGATCACCCGACTCCCATACGAAGAGTCACTGGTTCAATCCCAGCTCAGATTGGCTTTGGTGCAGTAGGACCAGTGGGTTACATGTGGGGGCTCGTCCGGGATGTGAGTGTGGTTTAGGTTGGTGAGTGTAACAGAAGCCATCTAGGAAAGTGCTATGCAGGTAAACCTCACTCCTCTGGACTCTAAAGGTTCTTTAGCGACAGCTGCTAGAGGCCATGGTCTTTAGCCTCCTTGTTAGAACAACCGACTCCCATACAAAGAATCACCAGTTCAATCCCAGCTCAGATTGGCTTAGGTGCACTAGGACCAGTGGGTTACATGTGGGGGCTTGTCAGGGATGTGAGTGTGGTTTAGGTTGATGAGTGTAACGGAAGCCATCTAGGAAAGTGCTATGCATGTAAACCTCACTCCTCTGACCTATAAAGGTGCTTTAGCTACAGATGCTAGAGGCCATGGTCTTTAGCCTCCTAGTTAGAGCAACTGACACCCATACAAAAAATCTCCGGTTCAATCCCAGCTCAGACTGGGTTAGGTGCACTAGGACCAGTGGGTTACATGTGGGGGCTTGTCCGGGATGGGAGTGAGGTTTAGGTTGGTGAATGTAGCCGGCATCTAGGAAAGTGCTATGCAGGTAAACCTCACTCATCTGACCTCTAAAGGTGCTTTAGAGACAGATGCTAGAGGCCATGCTCTTTAGCCTCCTTGTTAGAGCAGCCAACTGCCATACAAAGAATCACCGGTTCAATCCCAGCTCAGACTGGGTTAGGTGGAACAGAATCAGTGGGTTACATGTGGGGGCTCGTCCGGGATGGGACTAAGTTTTAGGTTGGTGATTGTAGCGGAAACCATCTAGGAAAATGCTATGCAGGTAAACATCACTCATCTGACCTCTAAAGGTGCTCTAGCGACAGATTCTAGAGGCCATGGTCTTTTAGCCTTCTTGTTAGAGCAATCAACTCCCATACAAAGAATTTTGCAATATGACAAAAATGTGAATAATGTGAATTTAAAATGTAAACATACCTGGTGACACCGACAAGAACATAGACATGCCACTTTTGTTTAAGATTTTGACCTAAACTTTCCTTAAAGTAGAGGTGAAAAGGAAATGGTTTTCATTCACCGCAGTTCCCTCGCGGTTTCTCAGATAGAGATTATGTGTAGTCCAAGGCTAAATTACACTGTCAGTGGTGATTTTTCTATTGAATAGTTTTTTTTTTAAGGCTGATACCAGATTTAACCTTTTTTTCCTCTTGAAAAGTACGAAAACCAACTATTTAATCTGTGAATAAACCTGCATTTAATTTTTTGTGTCCTTACAGTTATTGAGCAGTAAAATAAAATACAGCTTTGAGAAATTCGCTCACAGACTCTTGGTTGTTGTCTCAGAGGTACATACTCCCAGGTATACCAAAGAGTGTGTGTGCATAGAGTAAACAGCTGGTGTTTGTCTTCAGGATGTAGAAGGTCCAGTCTCTCCAGAGAAGAAATAAACCCAAATATCCTGTTAAGTTTGTCAACCAAATCATAACCGTCAAATAATTCAGAGCCATTTTAATGCATGTTATTGCAATTTTTATGATTATAAAGAGGCTGCATAATGATCATACTCAGGATGCGCATTAATGCCACATTTACATCGACAGCAGGTTGAGTTCACATGTCATTAATAGCTGAAACATATGCAGCGTCTTTGCTTGTGCAGATTGTATTATCGCGGTTCAAATGCACACACGGTTGCCCGGCCTCTGCATTCCATAATTGCTTATGCCGCTGTTCAGTGGCTGTCATTTTCATTCAGTGTAAATTGCAGTATGCTGAGCCCACAAAGAGAGTCACAGCCAGCCCTGTTTTTCAGCGCCTGGATGCAAAACAAATGATGTTTTCATCAAGAGACTAGCGCGGAATTTGATCAGCGGCGTTAGCTGCAGCTCCAGGCGGCTCATCGGCCAGATGTAACACGTTTAGGACGTACCTGAAGGCCCCTGATTAACAGCCTATAACACTTCACAGCCCCAAATTAAAACCCAGATATCAGTAAACATGCGCTGGAATATTCCGAAATGCCAAAACAATCTGGGGTGGTCCAGAGAGTTCTAGAAACCGCTGTTCTATGATCATTTTTTCTGTTTATGTTTCATGTTGTGATGTGAGATAGCAGGTATCTGGTAGGCTGTATCTTTTATCCTCCATATCAGCCTTAATCTCGGCCTGCGCCTTTTTTTGCAGCTGACTTTTAACTAAATCTAATTTCATGTGATTTTAGGAACAATGGATTTTGCTAATCTGCCGAATCTCTTACAAAAAAAAAAAAAAAGGTTTGCATTTAAATATCAATGAGTTATTAATTTATCCCTCACAGTCAGACTGAGTAATTGAGAGAACATCCCCTGATTTAATAAAAGATTAACATTACATTAATTAAACCACTAAATGACATCCATTATGCTGCAGTTTTTTTTTTTACAGACTACTGAGTAGTTTGTGGAAAGCATCACTTCAGCTTACAGATGAATTTGAATGTAAGCACTTAACTAGAAAACACCCATGTATGGAACAGGATGTAAATATCAGTAATTGAAATCTTGTGGCAGAGCTTCGCCTGATTCGTTATCCCATGTTTAACGTGTGACAG